>NC_135760.1:27819245-28116679 GCF_052425735.1 Oculina patagonica | reverse complement strand
CAAAAAAGGTCTCAAACAAGGGTGGGAAACCATTTCAACTTTTTCAAATGGCTATAAATAGTTTTATTCGAATCCCCAGGGTGCACTGATTAATTTCCACACCTTTTTAAGTGATTCTGTATTCGACACCTTTGACAATAAAGCCAAAAACCCATCAAAAAAGGGCTCACACAAGGGCGGGAAACCATTTCAACTTTTTCAAATGGCCATACATAGTTTTTTTCGAATCCCCAGCGTGCTTTGATTAATTTCCACACCTTTTTAAGTGATTTTATATTCACATCTTTGACAATTAAGCCAAAAACCCATCAAAAAAGGGCTCAAATAAGGGCGGGAAACCATTTCAACTTTTTCAAATGGCTATAAATAGTTTTATTTGAATCTCCTGGGTGCACTGATTAATTTCCACACCTTTTTAAGTGATTCTGTATTCACACCTTTGACAATAAAGCCAAAGACCCATCAAAAAAGGGCTCAAATAAGGGCGGGAAACCATTTCAACTTTTTCAAATGGCTATAAATAGTTTTATTGTTGTAATAATACACCTTTTATTTACATTTAACTCTGGGAGGAGGGAAGCCTGGGCCGAGTTTGGCCGAGTCTGCGCTGTAGAACTCCGTGTGTATGCTGTAGAACTCTGAACATGTGCTCAATCTAGCTGGCTTTTAGCTGCGTTTTCCTTTCGGAAATATGTCGCTTCGAAGGAGCTCGAGAGTGACAAGACCTCCTGTTACATTGAAAGACTTTGATTTGCCAACAGATCCGGAGGCTAGCGGTCAAGCGCGTGCAATCAGGGAGGAATTAGACCATGTTGAATCTCTGCTCGAGAGCTTGACTCCTGAAGCGGGAAGAAGATCTGCCTCCAGCGTCAGCAAACCCAGGGGTTTGACACCCGAAACTGAACGTCGACTTTCCAGCGATGTGCTCAGGCTTCAAAACGAGAATTTAAAACTAGAACTTGAGCTCACACGAGCCAAAATCGATCTCGCACGGACTCAATCCGAGGTGACACAAAACACACAATCCAAAATGGCGGCGGCTCCAGCTCTGGCGCACGGCGACACCGGCGGCAACACACCGCAGCAAGGCCGAATTGCAGCCCAACGGTCGTTTACCCCTTCCCTAAAAACGTTGCAAACCGACCCAGCGGTTCAGGAGGACCTCAAAACCTTAGAAGAGTCACTCGGCGACCCAATTCTTCTGGGACTTTCTGAGGATATCGCGGATCCAGCACAGCAACTTCTGGAACCCAGAACCTCTCTCCGAGGTAAGCGTCCCCTGCTCATACCAGATTTTGTGAGTTCCCTCCCAGTTGTTCTGGAAGAGGACCGGGAGGCCGTGCTTGGCGCGTCTGGTGGCACTCAAATCATTGTAAAAACAAACAACCAGAAGAAACCTCCGCTCGCTAGTATCACCTTTGCACAATGGTCAGCTGCGAATTTTCGAATCATGCACACGCTGATAAAAGACGGTGATTTGTCATCAACCTCAGCTGTAATAAATTACATTTCATATAGCACAAAGGTTTCAGAACTGGCCAAGATTTATCCAATTCCTCGCGTGGTCCAATATGATGACCTTTATCGTCGAATGCAATTTGCTAGTGGCTGCAAGTGGGGAACTGAGAGCCAATTTCTCTACCAGCAGTCTCTAAACAAGCCTGATGCTACCCAACCTGGCTCTACAAAACAAATGGGCCGCCCTACGAACAGAACAGCACCCACCATCAACCCGGCTACAGGAAAGCAAGTGTGCTATGACTTTCAACGGCGTCAAGGCTGCAGTTATGGCCCATCTTGCAAGTACGACCATGTCTGCATTAAACCGCAGTGTCTCGGTGATCACCCGCAATGGAGACACCAATCCCCCTCAACACCCCACCCCCAAGCCTAAACTGCACACTCGCCGGCAGAGCAATTTCCCAACGATCATTGTTCAGTGGAGCCACTTGCAGGGGATAGCTCGATTGTATCTACCACAGCAGGGGTATGCCCCAACCTTAATTTAGGAGCAGAGTGTGATATTACTTGCAGCCAATCAGCAGGGCCTTCATGTTTTGACGCGCAGCAGCCCGAAGCAGCCTGTATCTCCACAGACTTGAAGTATGAGGTATGGGCCAAAGAACTAGCAAATGATCCAGACAAAGACTTTCTCCTCACTGGTGTACAAGAGGGTTCTGACTTGATCCAGCAAGATGCAACTGTTTTACCAGCTTTTACAATGAACAACAAATCAGCACTCAGACCTGGGGCCAAAGAGCAGATTGAGGAGCAACTGTCTGAAGGCCTTTCACTTGGCCATTTTGCAACGTCGACAGTACCCCCCACTATTGTTAATGCTATTGGAGCTGTGCCCAAAAGGGACACTTCGGAACTGAGAATGATAATGGATTGTAGCCGACCCTTTGCAGCAAGTGCTAATTCTTACATGGACCTTGACCATTACAAATATGTGACAGTTGATGAGGCAGCATGCCAAGCTAAACCTGGTTTCTGGTTAGCTAAAATTGACTTGAAACATGCCTACCGAAGTGTTGGGACACACCCTAACAGCTGGAAAGTTACTGGTATGTCTTGGCATTTTGAAGGCACTGCTAACGCAACATTCCTGTATGATAAACGTCTCCCTTTTGGTGCTCGAACCTCTCCCATGATTTTTCACCGCCTCACGCAATCAGTTTGCAGCATGATGGCCCGACGTGGCTTCACAGTGCTTGCTTACTTAGATGATTTTCTCATCATAGAACCCAGTCAACAGCAGTGTCAAATCGCCATGGACACCCTCATCGGTCTACTGCAGTCTCTTGGCTTCAGGATCAACTGGTCAAAGGTTGTTCAACCCAGTCAATCACTATGCTTTCTTGGTGTTGAAATTGATACAGTGAACCGTGAACTTCGCCTTCCCAGCGACCGTGTATTTGAGCTATTGGACATATTGAACTCAACTTTACCTAAACGCAAGTGTCAGAAACATTACCTTCAGCGCCTTGTGGGCAAACTTAGCTGGGCTGCCCGAGTCGTCAGAGGGGGTCGGACCTTTTTGCGGCGACTGATCACTGTTATGAACTCTGTAGACCACCCTAACCACCGTGTTTACCTTAATTGCCAAGCAAGAGCAGACCTTCAGTGGTGGGCGTCCCTACTCCCTGTCTTCAACTGCAAATCCCTATTCCCTGATGAATATCCCATGGCATCACCAGCATATACTGATGCATCGACTGTAGGCGGTGGTTGCTGTTGGAAAAATGATTGGCTATATGTTAACTGGGCACTAGACTTCCCAGACTTGTTTTCCCTTCATATCAATTACAAAGAAGCTTTCATGATCCTTCAAGCTGCCAAACGTTGGGCTCCATATTGGTCTGGACAAAGGATCGTAATTAAGTCAGACAGTGAGGTGGCAGTAGCAATTGTTAACAAAGGAACCACCCCCTGCCCTATCATGATGGAATGGCTCCGGGAGTTGTTCTGGTTGTCGGAGTATCATGGTTTCCACCTGAGAGTGGATCATATCCCAGGCTCGCTCAATGTTCTTGCAGACAGTATTTCTAGACTTGATGAAACATGCCACCAAGACACGCTTCGAGCATGGCTCTCACGGTCCTCTTCATCTACTTTAGACCTCTCGTCTCACATGTCTCCTTTATCGTTTGCTTTCCTCAGACCCACAGGATCAGTCGAGATTGGATATGGAAGTGCTTAATTTTCGGAAACAAGCCTATGCATCCTCCACTAAGACCACATACAAAAGTCAGCTGCGGGCCTATCTCATCTTCTGTGTGTATTATGGGTACAAGCCGCTGCCAGCATCCACTGTAACACTCAGTCGTTATGCAGCTTTCCTGGCTCGATCATTATCCGTTTCCTCCATTCCAGCATACCTGAACATTGTTCGTATTCTCCATTTGGAACATGGTCTTGAGGATCCTACCAAAAATAACTTCCACTTAGCTACCACCTTGCGTGGCATTCGCCGCAGCAAAGGACACACAGTCACGCAGAAGAAACCCATGACCCCCGACATGCTTCTGGCTATCAAGGCACATTTAAACTTGACAGACCCAGCCCATGCCAATTTCTGGGCTGTCTGCTTAGTGGGCTTCTTCGGCCTTCTTCGTAAAGCCAATATGCTGCTTAAGGGCATTGCCAAGTTCAACCCTCTAAAGAACCTTAGGAGAGGCGACATTGTGTTTTACCCGGATTGGGTCATCATTATCAACCGCTGGTCCAAGACCATTCAGTTCAGCCAATGACTCCTCACCATTCCACTTCCTCGCATCCCAGATCACCCATTGTGTCCTTATGCAGCACAACAGAATGCCTTCAGCCTGGTTCCAGCCCCTCTGTCTGGTCCTGCCTTCGTCTTACCAGCACCCTCAAGCAGTAGCCTGATGCCCCTCACATATGCAAAGTTTGATAATCTTCTTAAATCAGTGGCATTGACAGCGGGCCTTGACCCCACTCGCATCAGTGGTCACAGCCTTAGAGCTGGGGGGGCAACCCTAGCCTTTCAAGCTAACCTGCCGGAGGAGTTAATTAAGAGACTAGGAGACTGGCGGTCTGACGCGTTTAGGTCGTACATTCACATACCCATTAAGTATAGGATGCATGCTATTCGCCAAGTAGCCCTCTTTGTTTGATTACTCGGTTATTCTAGTTGTTTATATTAGTATGGGGTAGGTCGTTTCCTCCCGTGGGCAGATTTATTTTCAATAAATGGAAGGGCCTGCTTTTCTGGGCCCTTTCCTCTACCCCATACTGTGTTGTTCACTGTTCCACTAGAGTTAAGTTGTAATAATACACCTTTTATTTACATTTAACTCTGGGAGGAGGGAAGCCTGGGCCGAGTTTGGCCGAGTCTGCGCTGTAGAACTCCGTGTGTATGCTGTAGAACTCTGAACATGTGCTCAATCTAGCTGGCTTTCCCTCCCCCCCGCCCGTAGTTTCTGTTATGTTGTTATGTTCCAGTTCTACATGGGCAGATTTATTTTCAATAAATGGAAGGGCCTGCTTTTCTGGGCCCTTTCCTCTACCCCTTTTGTTTTTTTTTCCTTCCCCCCCTTCTCTTTCTTTCCTCCAAACGAAAAACTAAATACAAAATACCCTATTTCGGAAGTAAACAATTTTTTGTAACAACCCCATACTGTGTTGTTCACTGTTCCACTAGAGTTAACGAATCCCCAGGGTGCACTGATTAATTTTCACACCTTCTTAAGTGATTCTGTATTCACACCTTTGACAATAAAGCCAAAAACCCATCAAAAAAGGGCTCAAACAAGGGCGGGAGACCATTTCATCTTTTTCAAATGGCTATAAATAGTTTTATTCGAATCCCCAGGGTGCACTGATTAATTTCCACACCTTCTTAAGTGATATTTTATTCACACCTTTGACCAGACATGTGAACAGACACGAACTCGTTAAACAACGTTATGGGGTCATCAGATAATTGCAAACTTTGTATAAAACTTTACTAGTACTAATAAACGCATTATTTTACAAAATAACTACTATACCATTACTAGTAAACGCATTATCTTGCAAAGAAGCAAAACCGCTATTTTGCATTTCGCATTCACTAGTAAGTACTTTATGATTAGTAGTAAACGCACTATCTTGCAAAAAAAAAGCAAAACCGCTGTTTTGCATTTCGCATTTACTAGTAAGTACTATATGAATACTAGTAAAAGCACTATTTTGCAAAAAGGAAAAACGACTTTTGCAAGATTTTGCATTTACTAGTAAGTACTATTTGATTGTCATTAAAGATGTGAATATTGTTCATCGTGGTGTAAGATAGGTAATGAACGTTTATTCGTTTGTCTCACGATAGAATCGCTTTGAGATGTTGATCGCGACGTTTCGACTGAATACCACATTATTCCACGAGACCTTCGGGTCCAACCACCTGTTCCAACTAAAGGCGCTCGCAGAGTAGCCGAACTAGCCTCTAAAAGATTCTTGAGGGAAAGAATACGACTAACTCAGAGAGCTAAGGGAGATGCGAAACGAGAAACTGAATCCACAGCCGAGGGAATAACAGCCACCCTTACGGCAAACGAAGCCAGTGAGATACTTGAAAAGATCAAGTTCTTAAAACTTGTACAGGAGAAACAGGCCTCTGTTTCACCACATATTGACTCAACACCGCGAGTCGACAAAAACAAATGAGTGATTAACTTATCATCACGGCCTCTTAGTGATGCTGAGGTATCATTACTAGAGAAAGGGTTAAATTTCGCAGTAACACCAACCACCATTCCCGCCACTGAAATAGTTGCTAAAGTTGAAACAGCCATAAGAACGCTTGACTCAGAACAAGCTGACACAATAAGGAGAACCGTTAATAGCGTCCTTCAACAGGCTGAACCACCAAAGCCTAACATCACGAAGGAAATGCATGAAGCCCTTAACAACTTAAAACAAGACGATTCTATTATGATACTATCAGCCGACAAAGGTCGCGCAAGTGTAGTTTTAGACACTAACACCTACCATGATAAAATGAAGGCACTAATCGAAACGGGTCCATATCAACTTCTTAATAAAGACCCCACGGATCGACTCAGCCGTAAACTCACTGAGAAGCTTCTTAGCTTAAAACGAAGTAGACATCTATCAGAAACTATCTACAACAACCTTTGCTTATGACTTGTCGGCTCATTTAGCTGACATCCTGTCCCCACTGACAGGCAAATCAGAGTATGCAATTACCAACTCTACTCATTTCGTGAATACCATCAACCATGAAAGAACACAAGAAAAGGAAATCATGGTATCATTTGACATAGAATCTTTATTTACGAACGTGCCAATCGAAGACGCCGTAAAGGCCGCACTTCGCAAACTAGAAAACGATCCCAGTCTTGCTGACCGCACAAACCTAACATCTACACAAATTGCCGACCTTTTAAACTTTGTTTTACGATCCACGTATTTCCAATACAATGGATCAATTTACGAACAAAAGGACGGAGCCGCTATGGGGAGCCCTGTCTCCGCGGTTATAGCCAACATCTTCATGGAAGATTTTGAAGAGCGTGCGATAGCAAGTGCGATCTACAAGCCTAAGATTTGGAAACGATATGTAGACGATACATTGACTATATTAGATCAAGACCAAGTCGACTGCTTTTTACAACATCTTAATAGCCAACAGCCCACTATTCGTTTTCCCATGGAAACCGAGAAAGATAACAGCATTCCCTTTCTCGACACGTCAGTTATAAGGGACTCAAACGGCCTTCTTACTACCAGTGTATATAGAAAGCCCACACACACTGATCTGTACTTAGCCTATGACTCACACCATCCTCAGTCAGTGAAGCGTGGTATTGTTAAGTGTCTATATGACCGAGCCAAACACCTCATAACAAAACCATCAGTTATCTCTCAAGAAAAGAAACATTTATCGTCGGTACTTGTTTCTAACGGTTATCCGTCTTCGTTCATACGAAAACTTACTAAGACCACAAGACCAACAGCCAACAACGAACCCACGCAGGAATTTAAATCTACTGCAGTTTTACCCTATATTAAAGGTGTATCAGAGGTTCTTCGCCGCTGCCTACAAGAACAAGGCGTTCGCACCGTCTTTAAATCTGACACAACTCTTCGGTCTTACTTAGTACGACCGAAAGACGCCCTAGAACCAGGCAAACAAGACGGTGTTGTATACAAAATTCCATGTGAATGCAGCAAAGTATATATAGGGGAAACAGGGAGAGCGATGAAAGACAGGATAAAAGAACACGACAGAGACATAAGGCTTGCTCATACACAAACCTCCACAGTTTCGGAGCACGCAAACGAAACGGGGCATATTCCTTTATGGAATCAAGTCAAGTTTATCGATCGTGACCCTCACCGATACACACGCAGGGTCAAAGAGGCTATCCAAATAAGACTTCATTCTAATAACATCAATAGAGATAGCGGAATTGAAATTCCTGAAGCATGGATACCTACGATCAGAAAGCATAACAGCCGTTCAACTACAAAGCGGACCTATGAGGGAACACCATCTGTTAGTCGGAATAATAATGAGGATCGAAATGCACCAATCACAGCGAACCAACGTGCATAAATAGCGACGCGTAAACAATCGACCTCATCGCCTGATGAAGACTAGCAGTATTGCAGTCGAAACGTCGCGATCAACATCTCAAAGCGATTCTATCGTGAGACAAACGAATAAACGTTCATTACCTACCATAAGATTACTAGTAAACGCACTATTTTGCAGAAAAGAAAACTGTTTTTTGCAAGATTTCGTATTTACCAGTAAGTACTATATGGTTACTAGTAAACGCACTATTTTGCAAAAAAGAAAACCGCTATTTTGCTAAATTTCGCATTTACCAGTAAGTACTATATCATTACTAGTAAACGCACCATCTTGCAAAAGATAAACTATACTATGTCTTTCCTGTATACTGATTGGTTGTATTTTCTATGGCATGGTATTATTATTAATCGGGCGTGGCCGATTTATAGTTTACCCTTTGGTCTCCTAGAGCGTAGTCTCCTGGCGCGGCCAAAAAGACGGGGATAGCTAGGGGTTGCTACAAAACCGCTACGGGTGACGATACCGCAATGTTTCATTTTAGTTTTGACAGGAAATCGTTGCAGGCACACTGTCGACTTTTGGGTGTGTAATCAGGTGTGTTTTTTTGCTCGGCGGAGGACGAGAAAAGCTTACGGTGCAAAGTCAGGGCCCACTCCCCTTTTGACGTAAACTTTTTCTTACCTCAAACTTTTCCAGTAGCTACTCTTTTTGTGTCTTCGGTCTTCCCGACAAACTCCATTGTGGGCCATTCTCCCCTTCCCAGTTCTCGCACTACTGCGTATTATCTGTAATGCTCATTTTTTCTTTTTTTTTGTCCCTTTTTTCTACTTAAGATTTTACGCCTACCTTGTATCTCCCTGTGTCCGTCAACTTTCAGTTCTAAGAGGGTCCTCAAAACTTAAGTTAACTTATTTTTACTTTATTTTTTATTCTCAGCAGCGATATAAACACGCTAACTTGATGCGCAGGGGGCAACTGGCAAATACGCAAACTCGCAAAAAAATAGACACGTTCCGTTATACGCATTTTCACTCCAAAAATTACTCTTGGTGGGGGCTTTGGACATTCATATTTACCGTAAACAAACAAATTTTTCTTCTCCCGTAAACTCGACGTGTGAGCTTTCTATTATTACGATATATTTATTTAACCTTTTTCTTTTAATTCAACTAGTGTGGAACCTTACAAATGGCCGAGAACTGGATCCGGCCGAGAACTGGGCCCCATACTGTACTGATATTCACATTGTGAATTGCACTTACTTTGACAAGTTAATTATTTTTGTAATGAAAGGTAACGTCATTGTTCAGTTTTTTTTTACAATAGATGGTTGCTGGTTTCTACTTTGGGGGGTGATCTTCGGTATTTTTTGAGCTATCCGAACTTTTTTTTTTCTGTCGTTTTTCGTCTCTCAAATTACATTTATATGTTAGTCGCTTCTGCTACAAACATTGGATGTTAACTTAGAATAAGAAGGTTAACTCAGACTGATTTTGTTTTCGTCATTCCTTGGTCTTATTGTTCCTTTTCCTTTTATTTTTTTTTTCTTTTGTTCGGTGGTTTCTCCACCATTTTTTTTCTTTTTGGCATTTTATTAAAATTTTGGAGTGAGTCTGGTAAACGGCTGTATTTGGCGGATCTTCGCTCTTTGGTAAGGTCGGCGGTTTCGAGTTTTTTGGGTAGAAAGGTACGGTGGTGGTCAAAAATGTTTAATGACTGTAGTGCACGTAGTCGGAGGTTTGCGTGAGTCACGGGGTATAGTTGCGTGAGCCCGCCCCTTTGTCACTCGACGAAGACTTATCGGCTTGGAAAACATTTTAATTGTTGTATAGTATTACACTCTCGTCTTTCTCGCTACCTTCCCGAAGTACTGAGATATCTAGGTTTTTGCTCTGACGTTATTTTATTCGTTGTTTTTTTCTTTCCTTTTGTGGCAGATTTTTTGATGCTTTTCTTTCGTGTGATGACAACAAGACAGAACGAGGGTGGATGAGAAAGATGCCGAAGATGAATAGCACGAAAACGACAAAACCGTCAGACTTATCTTTAGGGGCGGGGAGTTTTGGGATACTGATTCGGGACTGGACTGACTAGTAAAACGCGGACTAGTAAAACGCGGACTTGTAAAACGCAGACTAGTATAACGCGGACTAGTAAAACGCGGACTTGTAAAACGCGGACTAGTAAAACGCGGACTCAGGTAAAACGCGGACTTGTAAAAGGAGGACTAGTAAAACGCGGACTAGTAAAACGCGGACTTGTAAAACGCGGACTAGTAAAACGCGGACTTAAACGCGGACTTGTAAAACGGGGCTTGTTAAGCAAGACTTGTAGAACGTGGACTTGTAAAACAAGCGCTTGTAAATCGGAAAAATAACGGTGCGAGCGAAAAATTGTGTTTGAGTCTTGTGTGTTTTTCGGCTTCTCTTTTTTGACACTCTTCTTTACGTGAGATGTTTACATTCTTCTCACCCCTACTACAGATTCTTGTTTTCACTCTTGTCTAGTCGTTCTCGCAGGACGGCCCGTCCAATCATGTAAAAGGTCGGGCTACCTCCTACGTTCGTGAAAATTTCCGATTTCGTCTTGATTTTCTTCTGGGGTTGGGGATTTGGTAAAGGCGACGGGCCTCCCTCTAAATTTCTTTTCCCTTTTCTTTCTTTTGTTTTTTTGAACATTGGGCCGTAGTTGTCAAATGTCTAGGGCGTACATCCCGACTTCCCTTTTTTTCCGGAGTTTCTATCCCTTACTTCTTTTTTGTTCCGGCGGTCTCGGTCCAGGTGCCTATGATTTGTAGCTGAGCAGCATGGGATTCGGATCTCTTTTTGGCGCGTGGGATCAGCGATTAGATCTGGACGCCCATGGTGGGGGATGGAGGTAGGGGATGAATTGGGCCTAAAAAGAGTGACGTTTGATAACAATTAAGAGGTGGGGGGCGGGAGATAGAGACGAGGTCTGGGACCGAATAGTCATGTTCCGACAACTTGTGCCCAGAACAGGTGGTTTATTTTGCGGGCGCGTGAAGCGCGATACAGCGAGCGCGAGTGCGAGGGCAGCGTGAAGCGCGGAACTTGCTGCGATCAGTCACGATTTATCGGGGTTTTTGGGGATGATGAAGCAGGTCATTTGTTCCTGTGATGGAAGTTGGTTTCCTCCCCCCCCTACTCCTCCTCCCCGGTTAACATACGCTATAAAAATGTTGCGGGAGTTGCTAAGTGAGTTTATGTGAAATTGAGGAGTGATTTGTGGTGAGAATCTAATGGTCTGTTTTCCAAAATTGTGTCATCGTCGTGTAGTAGGACGGAAAATTTGTGAAATCGTGCAACATTTTAGTGTGAATGCAAATTATATTATACCGTGATTTTCCGTGAGGATTGCTAATGAGGTAAAAATTAGGGGACTGAACGTAATGACGCTCCTGAAAAGAACGACGAGAAATATAGAAAGTAGAATAGCTTCGAGGGACACGGGAAAATGTGATCGCCGTTTTAAATCATTTCCGGAACATTGCTGAGATTTCATATAGCGTGTATGGAGTTGGTTCCCTCCCATCCCCTACTCCTCTCCCCCCCGGTAACATACGCTATAAAACGTTTTGTAAGAGGTGTTGCTAGTGAATTATGTAAAGAATTGAATTGGCACAATGTACTATGTCAAAGAGGACATTGAGTTGAAGTGTTCATGTATTTTATTGTAACTAAAGATAGTAGTTGATGTAGTAAAGTAATATTAGTTATGAAGTGAACATATGATTAATTGACAAACATTGTGCTTTAATATCCTATAAAATGGTACAGTTTGCTTTTACCTTGTTACAAAGGCTAAGCATTTCCAGGTTACAATTAATGCACAAAATAATAGGCCTGAAGTTTAGGACATCATGCCAAAAACTAGATTGTGATTTATAAATGTTGATTCTAGAAACTGTTCTAGAGCATGATTGGGAAATTGTGTTTTTTTTTTTTACTTGCGACCACTATTGTAAATTAGTTGTTAGCTGTGACTTTGCGTTAAAATCTTTGTTCATCTTGAAAAATTCATCATACTGATTATGAAGTCACTTTTGCGAGTTATTCAGGAAAAGCATTGTTGCTCTTGTGTCAATGCTGGAAAGAATTGCTATGCTTTAAAAATTAGCGAATTCTAAGCCTATGGTAAATATGCAAAAGTGGTGACTAAGTACTGATTGTATCAAAATGATCATGGCATAAGTGAGTGCGGAGTAATAAGCTTGATGTCGTATTTATCCTGCAAAAAAAAAAAAAATAATTATATACATTTTGCACATTCTGGAACATTTAGAGTTCAGGCCTGAGTAAAAGTTGTTATCAAAATATATATCGGCAGAGTGTTTTAAAGGGGCTGTGAGAAAGTGGGGATGAATTATTATGTCTTGAGTAGATGATGGCTGAAAATCCTGTAATCTTAAAAACGACATTGGCCTTCCGAGGTTGCGCAGGGAACTGGGGCAAGTTTTTAATTTTAAGAAATTGATAATCTGACATCACATATGAAAGTACTGGTGAGATTGGTCATGCCAAGTTTGATGCTTTTAGGATGAACAGAGACGAAATTATGGACCTTGAAACATGGTTAAAAATCCAAACAAACGTCTCTTATTTTGCACGGGGTACCTATATATGGGTAGTTTTGATGTGCATGCCGTCGTCAACTGACATTCTTGTTAAAACTAGCAATGGTTTATTGCAATTCCTGTGTTTTGATTGGTTCACAGCCAATGATATATGAGCCTATTGACTACAAATATGGTAGCCGATACACGTCAACAAAAACAGCTTGGGAGCTAAAATATTGCAATTATTTGGGCGTTGTTAATAAAACAATTATTCCACTCGCGCTTGTTGGATATGAGATAGTTACAGCCAACTCGGCGCTACGCGCCTCGTTAGCTATCTACCATCTCATATCCAACGCGCGCTCGTGGGATATTTGTTAAAGCGGATATACAGTCACGGGAAATCATTTATTCACCAACAATTTCCCGCAAGATTTGTCATTTACTAGTAAGTATTATATGATTACAAGTAAACGCACTATCTTGCAAAAAGCAAAACGGCTATTTTGCAAGATAGTACGTTTACTTGTAATCATATAGTACTTAATAGTAAATGCCAAATCTCAGTGCAAAATAGCCGTTTTCTTTTTTTTGCAAAATAGTGCGTTTACTAGTACAACAACAATCATATAACATAGTAATCATATAGTACTTACTAGTAAATGCCAAATCTTGCAAATTAGCCGTTTTGCTTTTTTCAAGATTGCGTTTATTAGTAATTATAAATTATTTACCAGTAAATGCGAAATCTTGCCAAAAAGTAGATTTCTTCTTTTAGTCAGGAACCCAGGAGTCCAAAATGTGACACCCACGGGCATTTTTGTCTGATTTTTGGCAACATAGCTATCTTTACTAAATCGAGTACACTGATTTCGAAAATCAATGTTGCCAAGCTTAATTCTTGCGTTAAGATGATGTTTTGATGCATTTAATTATGACGTCATGGTCCAAATAAGGAATTTTCTTTCCTTTAGCTATTTTAAGCATAATACATCCAGAAATTCATTTAAAGCATTGTTAGTGTGCTGTAAAAATGATTTCAAGAATTTTCTGAGAGTTATTACGCTTTTTCTGTGAAAATCAAGCCCTTTAGTGACAATTGACCACGCCCTCTTAAACAAAATTCACCCTATCGCGGGAACCTTATCACGGGTGTAGTTTTGTTATTTTGTCAAAGAACAAATGCGATTTTTGTATTAACAAATCGCTATAGTTGCAATAAGAAAGAAAAATATTGTCGTCGTGCCACGCTGAAGCTAAGAGCTAGTGAGCATCAAGAATGACGCCATTACAATTTTCATATATCGAGTTTCCCTTGTTTCTGCATTTCGTTTAACTTTTGTGGTAAAATAAATGGAAATAACATCATAGTTAATGTCGTAATATATCATCGTTGTTATAGTTAGAGATAAAACTTTATTGATTGTCTTGTATATTGCTGAATCTAACTTATTTCACAATGCACTTTGTCTGTTATAGGCTCATGATAAAGACTTTGGTTGAACGCATGTAAAATTAACGAATTCAAAATGATCATAACATTGCTCCTTGATTTCAGGTTTAAATCTGTCTATAATATTTTTAATCAATATCGGTAAATAATTTTTAAAATATCTTCTGAACTTTTTTAAAAACACTGAACTAATATTGCTTTTTAAACAAGTTTCTTTAATCACCAAGTTTCTTTAATCACGCGATTGACTTTGATAATGCATCTGTCATTGACAAAGGCGGCTTTAGAACAAGAAAAACGTTGGAAGCGTGGCATTCGAAGCTAACTCCCAATGCGGATAACAATTCCTGTCCTCTACCTGGACAGTACAACATTCTTTTTCACAAATATTCTTAGTTATTAGCATTTTTATTTAGCAACTTCACACATTGCATATTTTTACCTTTTTACATTTTACCCGTCGAAGGCTGTAGTTCAAACAGCCGAAAGGTCGTATTTTAAAAGTTTTTAAGCCAGAGATCGTTTTAAATTTTATAAGTTTCTTTAAAGCGCTTTAGCGCAGGTTGATATAGCAATTAGCGTCGGTCTTGGTGCATCCACACAGCCCAGTGCACATGGCATGCGTTTTTCTAAATTCATAGCGAAGAGGCTCATATATAGCCAGTGGTCAGATCGGATTTCATACATTCAACAAACAAACGTTTTCTGCGGAGGTAGTGGACATCTTCGCCGACCGAGAAGAGAAGAACAAAGTTTTCTGTGAAAACTCTCCACAGATGAAAGAGGTGCTGTTACAGCCGGTGATGGTGTGAGATGGTTACAATGAACTTGACGAGTTATTAGGAAGATTTGCTGAGACATCCTCTTAAGTTATTTACGTTGGATTCTCTGAAGTTCCTGCCCATATCCACACTGTTGATGAGAGCTTACCGCGATCGATGTGCCAGGAGAAGTAACAGCAAGTCTGTGCCTCGAGTGGAAACTATTATGTTGTCGACATGCCCGCTATGACTGACTGCATAACGAACAAACTTCGTATCGGCTTCCTCTTGGTTGAATCTCAAAAAGACTACATCTAGGCCAGGATCTGAGCAGTATCCACTTCGTATGAAAAACCACCAGATATACTACGATTGCAGAGTCAGTGCCTGCGAGATACGTTCATCTGAGAGAATCCGTGCAAAGTCCGCTTTGTTGTCTCCTGGTGCCAAAAATGCTCGCCACTTCATCGGCCGCAACTGAACCTCTCTTACGTACTTCAATGACTCTGCTCACAGGCCGCGCCGTGTTCTCGGGGCGTCGAATTCTTGTCGTTGCTTTTATGGAGTGCCTCCCATCGAGTAACACATCAATCCAGGACCTTTCCGTAAAACAGTGTTTACGTAACATTCCCCAAACCCACCGAAAGCATTTGCATTTTTTGGTTTGCCAATAGCTGCCTCCATAATTAGTATGCTGCCACCAGGGCGAAGCCATCGAAGAACAAACTGACTCTAGGCACTTGACCTTTTCTTCTGAGAACGTCTTCTAAAATTGACTTGTTTCACACTTGTGGGGTTCATTTCTGCGAGAAACAGTGGCACCGGCATTATACCTCAGATGCTACAATATGGCTTGTATATTTATCTCGCGCCTGCCTTCATACACCGTCACGTGCACTAGACAACATAGAATACTCTGGTTTCCATGCAAATTTAAAGTCGTTCTCTTTTTGCGGCTAGTTGCAGCACTTTTAACTTCATAAAGGCTGGCAAATGGAGGTGGATTATTCTTGCGAACAGGGTCACGAAAGTTTGTCTTCCATCCCTTCTTCCCGTTCCCGTTCTTCCTCTCTGTCTGAAGATAGTAGCCTCCATTCCACGAATCGTTCCAGCTGAGTCTGTCCAATCGAAAGAGTCACGAGATCTTTTTTGGCAATTTTTTGCAATGTCTTATTTGTCCGTGACAAGAACAACCCGGATTTTGTTGTGTGGAATGTACAGAATTCTCAGCTTCATTATCTTGCTTGTCTCTTCTTGCCACTCTCTTTGTGGATAAAAGCAGTCGTTATGGTGTATGTAAAACATCGCTGATGTTTGTGGAGCAATTCAATTACAATTTTTTATTAATACAAGAATCACATTCATTTTTAAACAAAATGTTAACACTATACCCGTGATAAAGTGAATTTTTATGAGAGGGCGTGGTCAATTCTCACAAGACGGCTTGATATTCATAGAAACGGTATAAAAACTATCACTGAAAATTCTTAAAATCATTTTAAAGTATACTAATAATGTTTTGAACGAATTTCTGGATGAATTATGCTTAAAATAGCTAAAGGAACAAAAAATTCCTTATTTGGACCATGACGTCATAATTAAATGCATCAAAACATCATCTTAACGTAAGAATTAAGCTTGGCAACATTGATTTTCGAAATCAGCGTACTCGATTTAGTAAAAATAGCTATGTTGCCAAAAATCAGACAAAAATGCCCGTGGGTGTCACATTTTAGACTCCTGGGTACCTGACTTTTTGCAACGAAATCCATTTATTAGTAAACAAATATTTTTAAGTCTTATTGGATTTCATGTAATTCTCACTGGTAAGTTTTTTTTTTATAAAATAATTCGTTTATTAGTTTTAGTAAATTGTTTTACAAACTTCGTAGAGGAGTTAGATGACCTATTTTTTCTCTTTGTCGACGTTTCAGTGGATTCATTTTCTCAGACTCTGATAAGCAATTTTTGGGCAACTGAGATTTTTTGGGCAGCAAGAGAAATTTGGGCAAAGCCAGCTCTTAAAGAAGTTTCATGTCTTTTTCGAAGAGATATATATTTTCTATTTAAAGTCGGCGTGGTAAAGCCAGTTATATTCACCCGAGACAGTGATTGGGATCATATGTTGATATATACGTATTTGTAATTTTTTTGTTTCGGCATAACTTTCTTGAATTGAATGATATCGTAGATTATCGACTGGAGACTCTCGAAGATTTGCCGAATTCACGTGCTAAGCAACCACTGTCTCATTACCACGGGCTTGACGTACCGAGAGCCAGTGAAGTTAACGCCCGTAGTTTCGTAAAAATGTACGAGACAGTGGAAACAAATCCGCATCTTACATGTGTTTGTTTGTTTAGAACTCGACTTGTGCCATATGCATATTAGCCAGTGGTACAAAATCGTAAGCGGGCCTATTGCCACCGTAAAGAGCTACTACGCGTGTACTACAAGGTGCTGTCCGGGCTTGAGCTCAGGTTTAGCTGAAATAACCAGGAATACTCGGTGCTTTGGGAAATATCTGTTACAATGAAACACCTGATAAAGAAAGCTTCTCCCGCGTTGCTAAACTTTACAAAACTGACGGCGAGATTCTGAAAGACGAGCGAAAAAATTTACGCAAGTTTTCGTCATGTGCGCGGATAAGGCTATATTTCAACCATTTTTGTCTTAAACAGGGTATATTTGCGTGGACCAATGTCAAACAGGATAGGCTTATATACCTCCAGAGGTGTAACAAGCCAAATTTTCATAAATTCTATTCCGTATTACTGACTTACGCTGATTTCGGCATTGATACTTAGCTTAATTCACGATTAACAAGCCAGTGAGGTACTTCTCTATGTCTTATACAGGGTATCAAAAATTGGCATTCTGTCTTAAACAGGGTAGGAAAATCAGAGGTTCGTGTCTTAAACAGGGTCAGGGTTTAGAAGGCCGGGCCGCACCTCCCTACCGGAAATTATGTATTCCCCTCCCCCCGGGAAGGGTATTAATTAACCTAAAACGATTAACAACGCAAATTTGTACTGGTATTTGTACTCTTTCACACACTAAAACGTTGCTAATAGTTAACCAAAGGGAACTCATTTCGTGACAATTGATTATTTCTGCTGAGTTACACAATTTAGAATTGCAACATCATTAAATGTGTTAAGTGATATTTACAAGTGTTTTTTGTAGCCTGTTGTGAAATTACTTCCGGTGGAAGCAGTAAACGCTAAACGTTTTTGCTTCTGTTCAGCAATTGTTTTACTGGAAATGTAGTCGTTAGAAATGGCATGTGTAGCCGTAAGGTAAAGAATAACGCGAGGAAAAGCGGCTTTTGGTAATATCCAAACGAAAATTTACTTCTCAATGTGGGGTTAAGATTGCGTGACGAGACAAAAGGTAACTCTGTCGTGTATAACCTTTATCGGGAACCCTGCATTAAGCCGATAGAAATCTTTCTAACTCGAAAGGAAACAACTATTTCGATATAAGGTAAACGTCAAAGTTTGCCATTTTTAACCAAGCCAAAGTATATGAGTCGCAAAGCACCCAGCCGTCGCGACTGACAAATACAGCATTTCCTCCGCGAAATAATGCTTGAACTGAAAGACGTTTGAATTCTTCCATGATATGTTCGAACAACAATGCCCAGGTAAAACCTTCTACTCATACTAACTTCATGCAAAAAAGTCGATATCTCGAAGAGATCTTTGATTTCTAATGGCGATGCATTAACTTCTGAACAGAAACAAAAACTTTTAGCGTTTACTGCTTCCACCGGAAGTACCTTAACAACAGGCTGTAAATATCACTTCACACCTTCATTGAACTGATGTTGTAATTCTCAATTGTGCAACTCAGCAGAAATAATCAATTGTCACGAAATGAGTTCCCTTTGGTTAACTATTAGCAACGTTTTAGTGTGTAAAAGACTTTGTGATGTACAAATTTGCGTTGTTAATCGTTTTAGGTTAAATTAATATTAGCGCCTAAAGACTTGTACCAGTACAAATTGCGTTCTTTAATAATCGTTTTAAACTTCATTGCCTTCGAGCGCTGAACCCCTCACATTCTTAATTGGTTACGTCACGTAAGATTTGGGCTACTCACGTTTTTAATTGTTATAAAACGTTAGTAAATTTGACAAGTCACTTTTTTTCTTCAAGAATGGAAGTGTTGAAGCACAACTATAGCTAGAGTGACACAGTACAAGTCACGCGCTTTGATCACCCACAGCGGAAAGTATTACCTTGAGAAATTAAAGCAGCCCCTTGAGAGTGAACAAATATGCGGTAAGAGAGGGAATAATTTGAGTTGTTAATCTGATCGTTTTAGGTTAAATTAATATAAGCGCCTAAAGACTTGTACCAGTACAAATTGCGTTCTTTAATAATCGTTTTAAACTTCATTGCCTTCGAGCGCTGAACCCCTCACATTCTTAATTGGTTATGTCACGTAAAATTTGGGCTACGCACGTTTTTAATTGTTATATAACGTTTGTAAATTTGACAAGTCAAGTTTTTTCTACAAGAACGGAAGTGTTGAAGCACAACTACAGACTGACACTTTACAAGTCACGCGCTTTGATCACCCACAGCGGTAAGTATTCCCTTGAGAAATTAAAGCAGTCTCTTGGGAGTGAACAAATATGCGGTAAGAGAGGGAATTAGTTATCCACATATCTCATTTTTTTGCTTGATAACAAGCAAAAAAGTCGAAAAAACGAATATGGATCTCAATGAGGTTAACCGTTAAGGTGAATTTCCACTGTCGCGTAAATATTTATATACGTAAAACGTGCGTTCAAAATGTATGTTGACAAATTTCGCCACTAAAAACTGCATGGACAACTGCAGACTGATAATAATAATTTCCAAATCAAACATTTTATTTTTTGTGAGCATTTTTAATGCCCCAAATAATTTCCTGGTTAACCAAGCAGGAAATGGCATTTTAGAGAGTCCAATTGAAAAATTTTCCAGGGGCTGTATGTCCCGGACCCCCCCCCCCCCCTAGAAGCTCGTGCCTCCAGCCCTCGTGTTTGCGCCTGCGTCGTTCACGTCCGCTAGTTATACTTTTGAATCCAGTACTGTCAAATGTTAGCGAAATCCCTTTCTGCTCATCTGTAAAAAATCCACTTTTTGTAAAGCAACGTGGTTGTCGACATGATAATTAGCTATGATAATCTGGTAAGTATCCTGGGTGTGACTCAGTGTAACCCCCCCTGAAATATCCTAGCTACGCTCCTGTTTGGCGATATCCAATCAGATTGTTTTACCGTTTTTCTAGATCAGGAAACAGATAAAACAGATTTGAAAACGGCAGAAAACACGTCAGCGAAACAGGTCAGCAACAAACATGTGTTCTCAGTGAAAATATCTGCGAAAAACTAACTTATCCGAGCTCAAAGGTCGATTGACCGTAGCGGTTACTCGGCTAAATGTCAATCAAAAGCTATTTACGAAATCAAACGTCAATCAAATGTTAACTGGTTATATATCAACGGAACAAACTATTCATTATTCAGGGACCGAGAGAAGGGCTAGGGTGGCTTTAGCCCCCCCCCCCCCCCACTTTTGCACAGTAACATGAAAAAAAAATTGTAATAAATTAATAAACAAGAGAAAAATGTCTGAAAATATTTCGTTTCTGGATGACAGATTATTGATTTAGTTTGTGAAGGACGAAAGTAACAGCAGTAACTATTACCAAAATAGACTCGCCTTCAACTTAGATACATAAAAAAAGTAAATGCGGACAATTGTCTTAAAGGTTTTCAGTTATTATGGGAAAATGTTAGGCTATCACAGGATCGTGCCCTTTATTAAAAACTGGCTTTTCAAGGGCAAATGGACTTCTCATGAAAAAGGCCTGTTTCTTCATTGGTCAGTTTCGATCTGAACGAATTTCGGGCTCATGCTAAAGGTAATTCATTTTGTAACAGTGAAAGTGAAATTGTCTTTTATGTCTTCATTCCTCTGGTAACATCGCAGTCTCCGGCACTTCAACATGGTGAGAAAAGTTCATGTCTTGACAGGGACCGCACAGAGGTAGGTGCTAAGGGGGGCTTTAGCCCCCCATGCCCCACTTCTGTGCAAAAATAAAATAAATAAATAAATAAATAAATAGATAAATAAGTAAATAAATAAATAAATAAATAACAAAGCAAACAAATCGTTATTCAGTCGTAAGGGACAAAATTTACTGGAAAAGTAGACGCACAGATGAGTTATTAACAAACATTGTCATAAATTAGTTTTAAGTCGCTATAAGTATCAAATAATTTGTCAGTTTTAGCCTTGTGCTAGTATAGTACAGGTTTATGTCTTTTTAATGGCTTTCACATTGGCTCTAGACCTCTCGCTCTCGTTCGAAGACCGAGCGCGTTCGCAATAGATACGACTGTTTTGCAGTCTATTGTTCAGTTGATTGTCGAGTCCAGTTGATAGATATGTATAAATGATAAAAATGTAAATACTACGCTGTAGTCACAAAAACTATTCCCGACGTATCGGCAATGATGCCTTCTTCAGGGGGACAAAAAGTTTGTTGTATAACACGCGCATTAGAATAAATGCTCGCGCACGTTTCCGCGCGCGCGAGGGCGCACGATAATACAAAGAAGTCAATTCACGTAAAGCTATAGTCTTGGTTAAGTCCACTCGGAGCCAGAGTTCCGTGTTGGAAGATGTATCTCATCTCCTGTTTCTTGCGGTACTGTTGGTTTGTCAGGCCTGCTTTCAGGACAGCGACCTTCATATCCTGCAGGGAGTGATCCGGCTGGTTAAAGTGTGCTGGTACAGGAAGGTCATTTCTGCCGTTGATCACATCCCTGCGGTGTGCCTGAAACGGTCTGCCATCCTGCGCCCGGTCTCCCCAATGTAGGCGGTCGATGGACATTTCTCGCATGATACACAGTATACTACATGCTCCGTTGTGCAGGTAAAGTGACCTGTGATGTTGACATGCCCCTTGGGTGTAGAAATTGTGTTAGATGAGTTAACATGGGGGCATGTGCGGCAAACGGTCCTGCAAACGGTCCTGAAATGTACCCGTTGGATGGTTTGGTGGGTCCTGCGGTAGACTGCTTCTGACTAACAAGTCCTTCAGATTCTTGGCACGTCTGAAAGCCATCAATGGTGGTTTTCGGAAGATATTATTGGTCGTGC
Organism: Oculina patagonica; assembly: GCF_052425735.1. NCBI lineage: Eukaryota > Metazoa > Cnidaria > Anthozoa > Scleractinia > Oculinidae > Oculina > Oculina patagonica. Next base: position 28,094,658 of record NC_135760.1, on the reverse strand, counting down.
TATCATCGTGAAGGATCTTGAAGTTTCCTGAAATGATTTTGCAGGCGTCCTGGTTCATGGGGTGGAAGGTGGTGACTAATGGTACTCTGTCATTGGCGGTGTTGTTTCCAGAGTTATTCTCTAGAAGCTCAGCCCTCGATTTAATTGATGCTCGTTCTCTCCCTCTCCTTATCAGGTCATTCGGGTAACCACGTGCTTCAAAAAAGGTCTCCATTTTATTAGCCTCGCTCTCAAAGTCATCGTTTTCACTGCAGATCTTGCGCAGTCTGAGAAACTGACTGTAAGGAATGGATGACTTGCAGCTAGATGGGTGAGATGAGCCAAAGTTGAGGTAAGAGTGGCTATCCATGTCCTTGTAGTATATAGAAGTGGAGATGTGATTATCTCGAGGCTTCAAGAAGATGTCCAGGAACGGAAGCTTGTCAGTGGAAATGGTCCAAGTATACTCAAGATTTGGGTGGAACGAAGAAGCAAATTCCAGGAACTGGCGTAGGTCTTCTTCACTACATGAAGCAGCACCGGCCACATCATCCATGTACCGTTTGTAGAGGTCTGGCTTTGTACCCGCATAACTCAATAGCCCACGTTCTTCAACGTAGCCAACAAAAAGACACGCATAGTTTGGCCCTAGTCGACTACCCATAGCCACTCCGCCTGTTTGTTTGTAAAATTCGCTGTTAAATTCAAAAGTGTTCAGTGTCAATACTAGTTCTGCTATAAGAAGGAGAGTGTCTGTGGGTGGTTCAAGTACCTCTCTTTTGTCAAGATAGTATTTAAGTGCGCGGAGACCTTCACCGTTTGGTATGACTGTATACAGCGACTTAATGTCCATAGTAAACACCAAGCGTTGTGTGGCATCATCACTGAAACGGAAGGAATCCAGGATGCTCAGCATGTGGGTGGTGTCTTAAACATAGCTGTCCAGGCTTCGCACAAAAGGCGCCGTTACATGATCGAGATAGACGGCCAGTAGCTCAGTGGGGCAGGAACAAGCGGATACTATCGGTCTGCCAAGGTTGTTAGGCTTGTGAATCTTTGGTAAAAGGTAGAATTTGGAGGTGCGTGGGTGTTCAACAATGAGATTGGTAGCTGATGGAGGAAGATGGTTGTTCTCTACAGCTGTGTTAATAAAAGTCTTAACCGCTTGTTGGGAGCTTTGTGTTGCATCACTTGGGATCTTTTCGAAGAACCGTTGGTCTTCGAGTTGTCTATTTGCTTCAGCTATGTAGAGATCTCTTCTCCACACTACGAAGGCTCCTCCTTTGTCAGCCTGTCTGATCACCACATCCCTTCTATTTCTTAACTTGCGTAAAGCCTGCTGTTCATTTAACGACAAGTTGTGTTGTGTTAGTCTGCGCTTGAAATCAATTTGATTTACTTCCCTGCGACATTTGTCGATAAAATGATCAACAGCGGTGAATTTACCAGGTGGTGGAGTCCACTTGCTTTGTTTGGGTTTTAAGCTTTCTAAAAAGCTTTCTGTCAACGTGTTTTGCTGCTGGTTAGTGGTATTTCCATTGGTGTTAGACGTAATAACATCAACCGTATCATCGTGCTCGTTGTTCTGTTCTTCGACGTTCGTGTTTTCATTTGTTTCATGGAAGTGGGCTTTTAAAAGGAGACGTCTGAAAAATTTCTCATTGTCTTCTTTCAGTTGAAATTCGTCTGTGGCAGAAGTTGTGGGAATGAAATTAACGCCCTTAGCCAATAGAGATCTTTCATCATCACCCAATGGAAGATCCTCTGGGTTAGTCACAACTAGCTTATCCGTGTTAGTAAGGATTTGCGCATCACCATTTACGGCGACAACAACATGAGATACATCTTCCAACACGGAACTCTGGCTCCGAGTGGACTTAACCAAGACTTTAGCTTTACGTGAATTGACTTCGTTGTATTATCATGCGCTCTCTCGCGCGCGAGCATTTATTTAAATGCGCGTGTTATACAACAAACATTTTAACGGCGAAATAGTTTTGTCCCCCTGAAGAAGGCAGCATTGCCGAAACGTCGGGAATAGTTTTTTGACTACAGCGTAGTATTTACATTTTTATCATTTCTACATTCAGCACCTACGCTGCGCAGGGTTTTGAACTTTTATCACCAGTTGATAGATAGTCCAGTTGTTTAACGGATTGGTGAGCAATGACGGTCCCATCGCAAGTTTTGTTGAGAAGGTTTCTTTATGGAAATTAAATTTAGTTTGCTATTTATAAATGCATTTCTCGCTATTTTAGAGGAATTAACATCAAAATTTTCAAGTATATACCCCCCGCTAATTTTGCTCACGCGTCCGTCTTTTATAGTGTATAGCCCCCCCCCCACTCCAAGGGCCCTGCTTGATGTAAGGTTTAAAGGGTCAGTGAATAGTTATATCGTACGTTTTGTCGTGCAACGTCCCTTTATCACAATGTTGTGTCGTTTTAAGCAATACCTTTACCAAAAAAATAGGCGCTGAACGTTTAAATTTTTAATTTCGAATGCATTTCCGCTATCTTATAGAAATTGAAATTTAAATTTTCCTGGTGGAGCATGCCCCCGGACAGCACCCCCCCCCCCCCATAGCTACAATATTCCAGAAACTAAAACACTATGGAAAAACCGTTATTGATAACACAACTTGATATATTCTTAAAAAACGTTTTGATCACACCAAGAAGGAAGCTTAAACATGTCCGATGTTTTCACACTAACGCCGCAATCATCACTGAGTGCGTGCTGAATATGACGATCAAGGCGGGAAAACAGGGAGCACAGCCGGGGAGCGCGAGGGTTGATGGCTGGTAACTGTGGTTGAAACAAATGTAAGTTGATTGGTTTACGTGATTTTGAACTCTTTGATTTCATTAAAAGTTAGAATTAAATAAGGTGACTTCATTCGTTTGTTTTATGCCTGCCTACAAAATCGGGCGACGGATATCAAATCGGACGGGGTACATTCGCTGATACCCGTCGTCCGATTTTGTACCACGTGATGCATTTTGTCCAATCTTATATAAGAGTCTATCATATGAGCTCATACAACACGCTAAAAGAAATAGCTGTCTCTACCATTTCGACGGCCGAAGATATCAACAATACGATCCATGTCATTGTTGACTACAGAGGTGGAATATGCCCATTAAAAGCTAATATGTGCGATGGCAAGTAATAATTTAGGTCGAGTAAAGAAAACAAATGTTTCTCGTCCCGATTTCTATAAAAAAAGAGAGCGACCGGGCGCATTTTTATTTTATTTTTTACTACCAAAATAAATCCTGCAAGGCAATTGACCTATCCAATACCAACCTAGCGTAACAAGGATTTAAAAGTTTTGGGCCTTAGTTTGTATTAAACGCAGACAAAAGCCATGTCTTACTCCGTACAAAGTGAAAGTAAACATTGTTGGTTTTTGTTCGTTCTAACTTTTCCAAAAATAAAAAAGAGAGGCGGCCCAAAAAATGAAGCGGGCGGGGACGAGAAACAATTTTTTTTTTTAAATTGGCCTTACTGACACTTTGTTGCCCCGTCAGTTTTCAATCTGCGCAACGCACTGAACACGATGTTGCAGGTATCACTCACGAATATGAACAACGTAAGGAAACTCTGAAAACTTATCAAATAGATCATTCTCTTGCATTTCTGAAACAGACATGTAGCCTAATCCGTGCACACGACGAAAACTCGCGCACATGTTCTGCTCGGCTTCCAGAATGTCTCCGTCGATTTTATAAAATTTAGCAACGCAGAGAAGCTTTCTATATCAGGTGTTTAACTGTGACCAGACAGATATTTGCAGTACAGTGCCCAACAGTAAAAAAAAATACAAATATGTATATCAACAAATGATCCCCTTAAAATAGAAAATATCTATCTCTTCGAAAAAACTGGCTTTGCCCAAATTTCTCTAGCTGCCAAAATTTTTTTTTTTTTTTTTGGGGGGGGGGGGGGATGCTCAAGGGGGATGCAGCCCATTTAATTTAATAGAGGGAGGTCTGGGACTAAAATATGAGTTAATTGTCACCAGTCTCCGGCAGGGCTTTTGCGGATCTTTTCGAAAATTCATAATCTAGCCCGAGGGAGTCTTCACTGGGTAAAGCAACATGGAAAGTTTGTTCTTTGAGTTTTTTATCACCCTTTTATTGGGAATACTTTGTGGAGAGGTTTCAAGCACAGGGGAAGTTGTGTACGCTGTAAATAGTGGTGGACCGGCGCATACCGATTTGAACGGAGTTCACTTTCAAGCTGATAAATTGACCGTAGGAACCGCGTCTGATTTTGGCAAGTCGTTGTCGATCGGAAGAGTCGCTCCTGCAGATCAAATACTTTATCAAACGGAACGATATCATTTTTCGAACTTTGGCTACAACATTCCCATAAAAGAAAATGGCGATTATGTATTGATTTTGAAGTTTTGCGAAGTGTACTTTCAAGGCCCACGGCTCAAGGTAAGTGGATTATAATTTTCGATCCACGTGCAGTCTCTTGATTGAACTTGCTGGCGATTTATTTCAGATGAGTTCTATATCTGGTTACGCTCTTTATAGCCTGTTTTTCGTATAATCTATTTTTGTTTGTGGTGGTTGTGCTTTTTTGTAGGTTTCAACTGGTACGTAGGTTGCCTTATTTACATGAAATATGCATGCTAACTTGAAACCAATTTATGAACTGGATTCGCTCCATTGTCTTAGGTTTGTTTTCGATAAACTTAACTGAAACTTTTATGGCATTTTCAAGGGAGAGCAAGGCAATCAGTTACTTATATTTCCGTCCTGATGTCGACACTTTGTTAGGGATGTAGGTGGTCAAAATGATCAGCTAGTAACATGTGCGACTGTAAAGTGTTTTAAATGACATCCGGTCGGCAAGTTTAATCCAAAAAAATGCAAATGGCGCTTGCAGTCATCTGCCAGTTTAGGGCAAATTGGTAAAAGTTTAACACAAAAGGGAAACTCTTGGATTATTCTCCTGAATGGCTTCCTTTTAAACATTTTAACCACAAGGGTGATGCTCATCATTTTTCCCCAAATCCTCAATATACTAAAAAAGTCAGGCCTGTATCTGTCTTGATTTAATAAAAGGTGTCTAAAGCTTTTGACACAGCTCTAGTTCTACGTTGAATGTTAAATCCATCGGATTGGAAAAGAATGGATTCAAAGAGCCATATTTGAGGACTAATGAATTAGCTCCAGTGAAGTCTCCTTGGAAAAGCTGTAATCTCCCTGTAATCTATGAGACCTCACTGAGAAGAAAAGAAAAACACACACATAATATAACCTTTTAACCCTACAGTAAACAAGAATGTCAGCTAATTTTGACATTGGGACGGGCACACAAGAGTGAAATCACTACTTTGTTGGAATACTTTATCCAAAATTTGCCTTAACTCGCATTTTCTGTGAGCAATCTGTCTTGATTTAATAAAAGGTGTCTAAAGATTTTGACACTGCTCTAGTTCTAAAGACATATTTTTGCAAGGAGCTTTGAATGAATCAACTAGTTATAGCTCATGTTCAACGTGAATTACTCTAATAAATCTCTTTATGAACCAAAAAGACTGCATTTACGGCATTTTGTTCAAATCATGAATTCTACCAATTTAATTTACTCTGTTTACAACATGAAATAACATCAAATGAAAACCAATTTTTAAAGCACCAGAGCGAGAGATGGACTGATTGAAGCTTTCTAAATCCATGCATGGTCTAAAATGAACTATCAGTAAGCATTTTACATCGACGATCGGTCGCTTCATTTTCAAGGAATTCGGGATTAAAATAACTAAATAATAATGCACGACTCAGCGAGAGCATTCGGTCATAGTTCATGTCAATTCACGGCCGGAAACCCCGCATATCGAATTGTTGCTCGCTATCAAATCACAGGGCGTTCTGATTGCCAGCTCAGCCAAATGGCAAAATAATTATCAAATGAAGAAAATTCTACTCACATAAGGGTTTGAAGTGATTTCCTTTCGGCTATCAGCTGCGCTCTTTGCAACCTTTCCATCTTATTCACAATGTAATACCCCGGATGTGGAAAAAATCGTTAAAAAGGGAACCAATACCTCGCGACATTACAATGGAATTTTTCTGTTTCCAGCCAAGGAAGATTTCAAGCCGAATATCGCCATGACCACCTTCAAATCAGCCCTAAAGTCTGGCGAGTTGAAGCCTGGGTAAACTAACCAAAAGTTAATGGAAGGGGGGGGGGGTAGGTAGAAGGGATAAAAGCGATGAGTATAAAATTGAAAGCACTTCATTTCCATTGAAAGTAAGCCAAATAATTTCCCATGTCCTTTAAAAAAAAAAATTCTCAACCCCATTTATTTTCTTAACAGCCAGACTGTAGCCACCTTTTTTGTAAATCAAGACAGATATTCAGGCCTGGGATTAAGGTGGCTGAACACAGTTTTCCGATCTTTGGAGTACGTATCTTATATATTGCTCTCACGCCCAAACTGTTGCAGTTGGCGAGCTCAAATTTGGCAGTTTACAAGATCAGCTAATGCATTTGTAATTTTTGCATGTTGCGTAACACCATGTTGCTTTACCATGGCAACCCCAGTTCTTAAAAATCAGCCAAAAAATTGAATTCTGCTTGATTTCAGAAAATTCAGTCATTAGGGAACATTCATTATTTATGCCAGGGGGTAGGCCGGCAAGAATTGAGGGGGGTGTCATGAAAAATCCAGGATGTTCTGAGGGGGGTCACCTTCAAATGTTGCACAGCAGACAAAGAGGTGGGTTATCAGTTTTCTGATTAACACTTCTATTCAATTATGATATTGTGTCTTACAGTATTAATGTCAATACAAAAAACAGTCTTGATTTCATAAAAATGATGTTGCAATGTTGTGTCTAGATCATGTATTGCGGAATATTACTGGCACCAGGGGAGTTTCCTTGATATTGTTATCACTCTCTGAGGACACAGAGCTACTGTAGTGCACAAAAACAAATTGAACAATGTCCTCCTCACTGTCACTTTCTCCTTCACTTAGTCTAGTGTTTTCGTCACTAGTTTGTTACAAAATAAACACTGGTTGTCAGTAGGCTAGTTCCTGTTTTTTTTTTCTTTTTTTTTTTTTTGGGGGGGGGGGGGGTCATTATGTTTTTCCTTTGTTTAAAAGGGGGTCAACATGTGTTGGTTTTGTCTATAATGAATTTTGCCAGCCCAACCTCTGAAATAAATAATGAATGCCCTTAGATTTTAAGACTGAAGTAGTTTAACAGAGGGAATTTTTATTTTCCGCAGCTTTATGTTTTATTGTAATGTCCTTGAATGTTTAAAAATTCCTTTGTTGAATTTCAGATTTTTTATTAGCATCAGTTTTCTTGCTTTCTAAAGTACAACCCTGCAAAATTTCTTAAAATTCTAATGACTGGTTCGTTAGAATTCGTGCCTTTCTGGAAAGATACTAATACGCCCGATCGCAGCTTTTTGATTAACTGCGCATGCGTAGATCAACCTTAGGACCGCCTTAAGGGCCCACAGACGGATATCTCACCTGTTGCTTAAGGGTGCTTAAAGCAGGCACGCTATATTGCATGTACAGGCTACTGCTGCTTTCTGTACGCGCCAGATGTGCAAAAAAAAATTTCTTTTGAGCATTTCTTCAAACTCGCTAATTAAAATAAGATGAAACAATAAGAAACTACCGATAAGCTTCCTGACTAATAGTTGACTTCACATCTGAGAATCAGTCAGATTAAATTTAATCCAGGAATTTAAGCAGTTTTTTTACATATGCAAAGAATCTCAAAAGTGTCGATGTACAACAAGCGTGCGCACTGTTCTCCTGTCAGATAAATCACGCATGCGTTAACAAAATGATTTCCGGTTTACAGAAAAAAATCTAAATTCTTGGCGGTCTTTGATTTGTTATATTATTCCGACCTGGGTTGGGATTATAACTGAGTATTCATTTGCTTAAATCATTTTTAATAAAAATTTTATAGACAAATCAATATTTTAAAACTATAAAAAATTATTTTTCATAATGAAATGAAATCCATACTTACCAAGATACAAAAATGAACAAAGATCATAATGACACCGTGAATGATTTTCTGATAACATGCAAAACATCAAAAATTTTAGACTTTTTCTTTATTGGTCACATGATCATGGGCTTGACCAAATGACATCATATTTACATTGTGGACTGAGTAAAAGATTCAACCATACCTAAACAGGAAAAGTTGCTAAAACTTTATAACGGTGAATGTCCCTAGCAAAAGGTCCAAAAATATACGTCAGTGGGCCCTTAAGGTGGCTGAACATAGCTTTCCAATCTTTGAAGTACCTATCCTTAATTTTGCACGCACAACCAAACGGTTGCAGCTGGTGAGCTCAAAATTGGCAAGTTACAAGATGATTTACTGCATTCGTAATAATTTTTTTACTTCCCACTTTAGATCATGATGCATAACCATGGCTACACAGCTATTAAGTATAAATCAAGCGAAAAGACTGCCTTCGTAACGATTTCAGAAAATTCAGTCGGTAGAATGTTTTCATCGTTTCTGTACAACTAACATGGAGAAATTGTGACATTCTACCATTGACAGTCTAAGTAATAAAGATTTAACAGAGGAAATTTTAATTTTTTCAAATTTAATGTTTTTACGTGTTGTCCTCGAAAGTTTAAAAAAATTCCTTTGTAAATTGCAGATTTTTTGTAATCAGCAGTTTTCCTGCTTTCTAAAGTACAGCCTTGCAAAATCTATTGACTGGTTCGCTAGAAATCATGCCTTGCTAATAGGACAAAAAATGCCTGATCGCAACTTTTTGAGCAATTGCACACACGCAGCATTTAAATTTTTCTGTTCTCAAAGCCTTGAGTGCGCGTGTGCTCGGACTAGCGTTAGGAAAACTTGAATTGCTGGTTTTCATTGTTATGCCATGAAAAAGTAAGTTTCAGAAACTCAGGTCTGTGGGGTGTTCTGTACTCTTGTGATCCATCAAAATGTTCCACACAAATTTAGAGAGCTTAATATGAAAACCACAACAGAAATGCTATATTTGTACCCAGCTGAGGGGGACAAAAATGGAGGCAGGAAATCAATGAAAAATCCTCATAAACAAGTAAACATTCACAAAACACAGTACAGTACCTCAGCTGTTGAGATTGCTAAAAGTCACAGGACGAGCCATTTTTTTAGAGATATGTGACAGCCTTCTGGCAGCCATCTTGATGTTGTGAATGTGTGGTGCGAAAATGCCAAAATTAAAAATGCTCAACTTTAATGGGACTGTGTCACGTATTTTTAGCCCAATTTCACTTTCACCTGTCCCCTGGTGCCAAGTTGGCGCATAAGGCTTTGATTTTTAGCCAAAATTTAGTCAATGGAAATGACCATCAAATTCAATGAAATATAAAAATAACCTCTTAAAACAGTGAAGGGACATTTTAATAACACACCAAATATACAAAAGAAGGCTTGGATGCATTATGGCCAGAAGTGAGGAAGATTGAAATGGATTGCGATGTGGGTTTTTGAAATATTGTTGGGCTGAACAGTTTTCAGAAGCACATACAGAATATACAGTACTTACTGTACATGTAGTGTGCTTAAAATACTTTCCAAGCCAGGATGTAAAATAAGAGCAGTGAAGATTATTTCATTCTTTCATTGGCTATTTCCATACCACGGTTTGGAATCCCTACAGAGAATTCACATAGAGATCCTTAAAATATGTTTTCAATTTGGCCTTTTTGCAATAAAAAAGGTCTCCATTACCAGGAATTAAATTCAACAAAGAAAGCACTTATTGACGAAATAAATTTCAATCCAACTCTAACTCCAAACAAAATATTCCCACTTTCAAAAACTAAGACATTCAAACTGTCCATGAACAGCAATCTGAAAATCCTGCTGGATTGCTCAGATCAACAGAGACTGGAGCAGACTATGACCAGATACTTTGAAATGGATGTTTTCATATCAAATGAAATCAGAGTCGAGGTGTGCAATGTATACTCTAAATCTTCAACAAGACATGATTATATTAAGGATGTTTAAATATAGCTGCCATAGAATGATAAAAACTTAGGGGCCTTGTGATTTTTGGATTTGAATTTTTGATGATGTCTCATGAAATGGACCAGTAGTTACTCATAAGGGCTGAAAAGGTTAAAATAATTTTAACTTTCATAGTGAGTTTTAAAATTATTGATCAAAAAACAAAAATTATATTAAGTCAGAATAATTTCTTCTATAAAACAAAAAATGTTTGCCTTTAGGACAGATGCACAAGATACCACCGACCACATAAATGTGGAAGCCCAAGTTTAATTTAAAATTAGTGATGAAAAGTAAATCATATACCGTAAAGTTCTGACAGTAATGCTGCCTCCCCCCTTCAAAAGTAGAGACCCTCCTTTAAAGTAACAATAAATTAAAATTTCACATTTGTAAGCAAATCCCAGAAGTAGTGACCCTCAGCAGTGACCTCAAACATAACTTTAACAAACAATGGAACAAGCTGTACAACAAGCTGTAGCAAAATGATCTGTTGTTTGAATCAGGTGACCCTGGCTTATATATTCCAAAAGTAATATTTCACTTTGGTCTAAACACATATAAAGCTATTTTCAATAAGGTTTTTTTTATCCCTTCACATATTGAAAACAATTTTGTTTTGTTAAGGAATGTGTCTTGGCGAACTGAAAGTTGGACTCCAAAAGTAAAATGGTTGCTAAATCTGAATATAAAGAGGGCTGTTACTTTCAGAATTTAACCCACAGTATGTTGAAGAACAAAAATTATAAAATGAATATTTAGTCTGCCTTTTCTACTGCTTGAGTCAAAATATGACTGTGACGATCTCACTCTCTATTATGCCTATTACACTGTAAGATAACAGTTTTTACCTGTTTTTAGTTTATTAATTTTCACATTTTACATTTACATGAAACAAGGTACACATTATTTTTATAAGGAAAAAACTGCTAATTCAAAAAGAAGCAAGGGTAATAACTTTTATTTTTGGCACAGTTCTTGTCAGTTTGTCGTATCGGCTGTCTAATTATTGTTGGTTTGAAGTCTGTCAGGTATAGATGAAATCCATTGTAATTACTCTCCACTAGGTAACTGGCACAACAACAATAAACACAATGTTTTTTTTAATCGTCTATTAGAATTAAAAAAAAAAAACACAGGCACCACAATTTTTTTTTTACAAGAATTTCTGATTTCAAAATGCTCCCTGCTCCCTTCCATGAAATATTCTCCTTCACAAAACTTAAAATGAAAATAAACAAGAAAAACTGCTTTCTTTTACAAATGCTGTTTTTCACAGGTTTTTGATGTAGCAGTAAATCAACATACTGTGATCAAGGGATTAGACATATATGAGAGAGTTGGCCGGGCTGTTGGGCATGATGAGTACATTCCATTTAGAGTTAACAATAACCAAGTACTGATTGATGGTGAAACAGTACCATTTAGTGGTTCCATCTATGTTGAATTGTTAAAGGTAAGTTGGTTAACAATTGAAATGTTTGTTTTGGATTAAATTGATCTTTGATTTAAATTTTGATTTGAAAAAAAAATCAAACTGGTTTGAAAGATAAACTTAAACCGCATGTGCATTTCAATATTCCTTGTATCAGGAGGCGCAGTCAGTGGTCTTATGGTTAGTAAACACAGGGTGGGATTGTTTAAGATGGTTTCCGCACAACTTTTGAGCAATACGGGCAAAAATAAAGTTACCAAAAAGACTTCTTAGTACGGCAACAGTTTACCGGTAAGTAAAGCTAACAAAAACCTGCCAAAAATTTAGCACTCATGACAAGCTGACCCCGCAAGAGAAAAATGGATTTGAAGTTGTCTACCGGTATATTTCAGTTAAAACGGATGTTTTGCGCCAGATCAAAACAAAATGGCGCAGGTTTTAAACTTTTTTTTTACGAGGTTTGACTTTAATTTTCTCGAGAATGCTCTAGTATTTAATTGCGGGGTCAAGTTAAGACAAATGAATTTCGATAAGATCTTTTAAATAGTATACAAAATGTTGCTCTGCTATGAGTAGATTTTTGGTACTTAATTTTCGCACTCATTGCTCGAACTTTCAGCGGAATCCATCTTAAAAGGCAAATTAACACAAACCCAGGATTACCGTAAAAGTTAACCAAGGGTTTTAATTGCTATTGTATAAATTAAAAGGTTTTTTTGTTGCTAATATTTTGGGAATTTTAAAGATTGGTCCATGTTGAAAAATAAAAACAGAAAACCACATCAGAAAATATAAACACTATTAACGAAGTTAATAGTGTTTTCAGTTTAACTTAATAGTGTTCAAAACCCAACTGAAAGTTGTAAATTAACCGAAAGCAAATTTAACTGTAATCCTGGATTAGCTTAAACATGCTTTGAACAACAGGGTCCTGGACTCATAGATCGAGCAGTCTGGTTTCAAGTGCTGAAAGGGGTCAATGTGTTGTATTCTTGGACAGGACACCTTTCTCTCACAGTGCCTCTCTCCACCCAGGTGTAATGAATGAGTACCTGCAATTTCAATGCTGCTGGTCATCGTAGCCCTGCAGTGGACTAGCATCCCACAAGAAATTCTCCTAGTTACTTCATGCTACAATAAACAAATTAAGTTTAGTGCCAGCCTGATGGGCCACAAGACTTGAACACAGTCTTTTATCTTACCACATTCCTTTTGTACTCATGTTTAAAGTTGTTTTTTTTACCGGGGCACAAGCACTGGTCATAAAATGCTGTCCGTTCCTTTCGTTTTTTCAACGTCTCGTTTCCAGGGCACCGCTTTCCGCTTTGACCAAATCGTTGTCATAGTAACTTTACTTGCTTAGATGTATCGCTGGCTCAGTTGAATTATTATTCGCCATTTTGCGAAAAGCAGGAGGGCATTCAAGACAAAGATTATAACTTTTGGGGGAATGACAAGTTCCCCAATCTTAACGAGAGACTACTTCATGAGCGAAAACTTAAGAGTGGATATTCAATTGATTGAGCGGGCGCGAGTTAACAGATAGCACGAGAGCACATTGTGTTGACGTTTGTTGACTTAGTTAATGACTTAACTATCTCAAATTAGACTTGTTCCGTTTGTTCTACGTTAGCTCGGTTGTTTACTTTGGGTTACGAGGCAATAACGAGTGATTATCGATTACTATTACTCAGAGAAGAATACCGCAAAATACTTCGCGTATGCTGTCACGTATGAGAAACCTCAGTGTAAATTGGTTAGTATGATGTCATAATTTGCCTTGTATGAAGCAAATTTTTTAACGTTATAGCATTGTGTCTGAGCCAAGCCAAGGGCGCCTATGCTTTGTCGCATAAAAATTGGCATAATTGAATCAAAAGGCTGATTCTTAAGGATATCCAAAAGAAGTAAATTTAATTTTGTCATAGTTTACAATTTTTAGTGCAGAATGCACTATTGTGATGGTTTGTTGGGGCTGTCGTCCGCTAAACCCCTAAACCTCTAACGCGCTAAGGCGCTATGGTGTAAACTTTAATAGTCAATTAATTAATTAATATCAATTAATTAATTATTTCTGTGAAGGGGGTAGGGGGTAGGGAGTACCTGACCGTACCCCCAGGTAAAACCTGGAGCATATCTACGTTACTTTCATATGAAGATCTCAAAGGTATATATTTGTTTCAGAAAACCCTTTGCTCTCCTTGTGGTACTTCTCTTTTATAGGGCAAAGTACTTTGCGCCAAACGCATGCGCAGTTTAGTCAAAGTTTTTTCTGGAACTCTCATGAACGCTGCTTGTATTGCGTGTTTGCGGTAGGATTCCTGCAGACTCTGTGGCACCAAGTGAAAACCGCAAATTAATTAAATTAGATTTTGAGACTTTTGCAGCGCTTTCGTAATTAGGAAATGCAAAAACTTGCACCGGGACTTTGGGCTTGAAACTCCCGATAACCAGGAAACAAATATCCTAGCTTTACTGCGTTTTGAAAAACCTCTCGAAAGAGATGTTTTTTTATTAGATTTGTTCCTTACTTCTTGAGAAACGTCTTTCGTGCAGTTTAAACTGTAAATTAATTAAATTAAAATGAAATATTTGCCTTTATTGAAGAAAGGAAAACAAATCCTATCGATGTCGCCGTGAAACAAAACAAAAACGAACAAATGTATCACGTTACGGTATTTTCAAGGAAAACAAAAGTATCTTGGTACAAACGCACAAAAGTGTTGTGTTACGTTTGCAAGATTAGCGTAAGAAAAACCAGGGAAGGAATACAAGTGGTTTTTCAACGTCTAGTTGAAAGTAAAATAAAGCAAAAAAGAAAACACGAACATAAAACATGATACTTTCAATTGTCAACTCCATTGCATTCTGCACTGTCCTTTGAGTCTCTGAGTTAAAAACGCGGGCACCCTGTTATATTGAAACAAGTCTTCGTATGAATCAATGTAATGCAATTACGGTAAAAATCTTGCTTTGACTTATGATGCGACAAAACGGAATGTTTCAAATAACCTTCATCGCGCAATATTTACGTTAGCCAGATTTTAAAATCTTAACTGTTCAAAATGAGGGATTCCCTAACATTTTCTCTTTTCACATTATTCATTTACACATTGTTTTTTTCAGTTCTCTAAAGAATATTTGCGTTAAAATATATTTTCATGTCACGCGACAAACCTATTGATATAAACGACCCTTATGCATGCTAGTGTAAACATGGGTTGCCAAGCCAAATGTGGCCCCGGTAAAATTCACGAAGTGATTCTAGTTAAAGAGGGGAATGTGCATAGTCAATCTGTGAATCCAACCCTTTTTAAGCTCAATTTGGAGGGGCTTTGGAGGCATTTGTGACCATAACAAAGCTAAAATTACGACTGAATATCTTGCTCATTCACAAGATGCACCTAGAAAACCAAGGTGAAGATACCAAGTGAATCATTCAAAAAGGAGCAAAGTGTAATTTCCGGTAGATTTAACGATTTATCCAAGACACATGGTTAGAGTTTGAAAAATTATGTCCGCCAGACGTTTTCAATTTTTAATTGAAATATCATGGCTGTAAAACTCATGATGATACCTCTTTTGTTACTTTAGTGGACTGTTATAGTCATTTTAACAAAGCTTTACCATTTGTTTTAAGCTTTCATTAATGTAAATATTTCTTTTGACTATTCGAAGTGATGCTCGTGATACTGCCCCTTTAAATTCTGGGCTATTTTTGGTTGGATGGCCAATCATTTATTTGTTTGGCATACGTAGTCATTCATACCAAAATTTAATTGAATGTAGCAGGGCTGCAAATAATTTTTTTCACTTGAAAGGACATATGTCCTACTAAAACCCCCATTTGGTCGGACAAAACAAAATTATGGTCTGCTATCACCAAAAACAAAAGGCCACTTACAAGTTATCACTTATGATTTCTGATCAAAAATTGTCTGGACATCATGTTCGACCACAAATTGGATTTCGTCGGATATGAGTAAATTTTGGTCGGCCAATGTCCGATGACATTGCAGCCCTGATGTAGTTTTTTTTCCATTAGTTGGGTTATTAGTGATCAATCAAACTTAATTAATAAATTTAACATTTTTGTGAGTTGGATATTAAGGGCCCATTACAGTATCTCGTTGCCAAGCTACGCGGTTGCCACGCAAGTGCAATTTTATTTCCAGTTTTCTTGCATTAGCGGCTAAATTTGAGGTGAGTTTAGTTCCCTTTCAGTTGATTCTGAATCATATTCCTATCACGGAAATTTGTTCTGCAGTAAAAGCAAACTGGGTAAATGGAAAATTAATTAAAAATCGTTTCTCATACTAAATGATTGCAAAACATATACGAAGCTCGAAGCAAGTATCCGAAACCGCCAAAATATTTTTAACAGCAGTGCCGATGCATTAGAAAACATGCGAATGTGCGGCGCTACCATGTTTTCATCGGTTTACCATTCAGCTCACTGAAGAAATCTGTGAAAGCCACCGGCAAAAATTAAAGCATTGTCACTTGAACTAAACCAGGCTCATAGAAAAACAGCGATTCATTTTGTCCGCGAAACGAAGATAAGGTAATTTTTACGCAGTTACCGAATAAATATTTAGGAATGAACTCGATTTATCTGCCGTATAAAATTGCTTGCAGAAACTGCTAAAATGATTAGTACAGCAGTCCTACCACATGACAAATTCACAAAGGTACAAAACTGCGAAAACTAAACTATATAAAACACCTGTATAAAAACATTTCAGCTCACAAACGTTAAAGTATTTATTCAACCGAACTACGAAGCATAATAACGCCGTTTACGCTAATTTGCAAATTACGAACCGAAAATAAAAAACTCACACTAAACTCTTTTTAATACTTACGACGGACTCTGTTTACATTTGTCATTGTCTGTACATGTTAGTTGAGCGACAGTAAACGTCGTTAAAGCTAAAGTTACGAATACAAGCAAGAAGTAAAGCTTGCCGTGTCGAAAAATTATAGTTTTTGAAGCGTACGTGAGCGTGGGGAAAGCCAAGTGAACTTAGATTGGCAATGTCAATTACGATGATAATTTTCAACCAATCAGTCACCGTAAAATTTTACTTCCGGTACGGACGAAAATGCGTACTTTTCTCGGAACGAAGAAAGCGTACCTTCTGTTTTTTGCAGTAAATCGAAAGAAAATACAATTTTCTTGAAATGTAAGCATGCGTTTTCGGAAAATCAAAACAATGTAAAAGTTGTGTTAAAAAGGTGGTCAACAGAACACATTTTCCGTCCTTATTTTTTAAGTTTTTGTGCTCACGAAAAACGCATGCTTGCATTTTTTAAGATCAACGTACGGATTAAAATAATACTACAAACTATGAATAAAACCGTAAGTTTCTTGTGAAAAACTCAGTTTTTTGTTCTGGGTCACGTGACATTAGACGTGCCCCGATGACGTCATCAACTGGCTTGCACTCACACTTTAAAACTACAGTCTAAATTTGGTTAAATAAAACAAAAGATATATCAAGTTACAGCCAAATGAATTAGCAACGGCCCCAAAAGATACTGTAATGGGCCCTTAAAATTATCAAACTAAGTCAATCTTAAAATGGTAGTTCAATTGTGTTCAGGAATCAAACATAATACCAGAAAATCTTAAACCTAACCAAGCCCAGTGCAACCAAAATGCAGATGCAAGGAAAAGTACATGTTAACTAGCCCAATGCAAATGCAAGCGCAAGGAATGGAGAATTGACCATTTTCTTGCACCTGGCCAAAGCTGTCCTACTAAGAATAATAATTGTAGGGTGCCCGAAGGATCTTCTGTAAGAAATCTTGGGTGCCCAGCTCTTAAGAGCTTTCACAACAGAAAGTTTTACAGGTCGCCTGAAGGCAAAAGTAAGACTCCTGAGGCACCTGGGCTGTGCTAGAGCACAGCCCTGCTGGTTTGCACCGTGTGCTAAAACAAACACAACTGCAAATTATTTTTTTTGCTTCTCGCCTCGCCCCGCCTCCTTTCCCCGCGCATAATTTTTTTCCCTTCAAGCTCGACGGACTTTGCAAAAAAATAGAGACTGCTCGTAGTCTAGTGCAATCCTAAGCCTTCTGAACAATGTTGCAGCTTAGTTTACTAGGTAACTTTTTCTTAGTTTAAAGTGCTAGTGAAATAAAATTATAACTATTCGTTCTAATAAGTAATTCTCACTTCAGCATATAAAATCATGATCTTTTTGTTCAAATTTAGGGCTACTATGACAATCCCAAAGTCAATGCTGTTTTGGTTATGAAAGGAAAATTAGATGGTAAGCTATTAAAATATTTTCTATGTAAGCAACAAAATTTATTTTATTGTCTTGGGCAACTGACAGCTAGTAGGTATGCCCAAATTTATGTACTTTGATTCACAAGTCATTTGACCACTGTAAAACTACATCCAAAAATTAAACATCTTTATCCCATTGACTCCTGGATATTTTCCAAGAAAAAGAAATTTTTTTAGATGTTTTTGACCTTGTAAGGTCTATTATAAGCTAAAATAGCTCCAAATCACTCGAAACGGCCCTCGAAACGCAAAATGCATCCTTGTTTTTCGCCAGAATCACGTTTAACAACTTTTTCGCTCATGCATGCGCATAAATCAAACTTTAGGCTTTTCGTTTTTTTTTTTTGGCTTTTCCTTTTTCTCTTCTTCCTTTCTTTTTGCTGCAGTGTTTGGCCTTCAACCAGGCTTCTTTCTAGTAGAAGAATTTCGGCGAAAGCGCAAATAAGGCAAGAACTACTTACCATGGACAAGCAAAAGGTGGAAAGGGGAAATTTTCCTCTGAGTTTTTCACTAAAATTTTGAAGCGTTTTGGTGCATATTTCAAGCTCCATCAATCCAATCACGCTAATTTAGGTATGGTTGGAAAGGTCTTGTTCTGCTTCACAATTTGAGCATAGATGTCGCCTTTCTGGGTGAAAGGTGATGACGTCACAAGCAGGGCAAATGCCTGAATCCGTTACGGCCGGTTTAGGCCGGTTCAGGAGTCAATGGGTAATTAATAGTCATTCTTCCGACATTATCCTAAAAAAATCCCTGAACCAGAAATAACCCCCAAAAAATCCCTTGTCAAATTACCCCTAAATTGCCAGGAGAGGCAATAATATAACACAAAGAAAACCATAAAAAATTAAGTGCTCGTGTTTGTTTATTCATCATACCATAAATACGCCAAGGCACTTTAGTTTGTATTTAATACCCCCAAAAATCCCCTATGTAAATCAAGTAACCCCCAAAAATACTTGCCAAATTTAAAGATAAAAAAAAATCCTGAAATAAAAAATTTCAAACCCAAAAAAATCCTTCGATCATCCCCGTCATTTACAAGGCGGGGTACCCCCCTGGGATTTAGTTTTCTAAATTAACGATATTTTATTTTCCATACAATGTCTTATCAGCAGCCTTGAACAGTTTATCTCACTGAACAAATTGTGTTCAAAAAGAAAAAATAAAAGACTATTTTGTTGTACATGTTAACAAAATGCATAAAAAAATTGGATTTAGAAGCAAAAGCACAAAGTGAAGATACGAAGAGAGCAACTTCTTGCTTGTTGTCTTGTGAGAAACGAAACATTGACTTTCACTAGTGTTTCTCCAGTCGAACTAAATAAAGGTAAAGTATATTGTGGGAATTAAACACTGAAGTTCAATATGCAATAGACCATTTGCATTATGGCGTAAATGTGCAGAGACTTCTGGTAGTTGTAGTTAAGTTCGCGGGAAATTTTGAATTGTCATCAAGCCCGCTTGGCCAAGAAAATCGTGATGGAGATAAACAAACTTACCGTCAACGAAGAAGACGTCCCTGTAACTTCATTCAAAAGGCAAAAAGCAAGTCCTTAAACCAAGCTTAAACCAAGTCCATTTAAATGAAAAAAGTTATGCAAGATATCGTTTATTTGCTTGGTTGCATTTTATAGTGAAATTTCAACGGGTGTTTCAAATTCCTCCAGTGGAGTTTCAGTCGCGTGGTTATTTATTTAAGTTCCTAAAACTTTTGCTTGCAAGGTAATATGTAAGCTTAATATATATTTTTTATTTTGAAATAATTTACGAAGACGCAATATTTTACCCTTTCTAAACATGGGGGAGTACATGATGTCTACACTCATTAAAATCTTTGAGGCTCATCGTTTGAGTCTCACAAGAAATAAAGTGATATTTGCCCACACGGCCCTCGCTTGTATTGAAACCACAACTCCTAATCGACAATTTGACATTTCCAGTACAAAAAACAAGAAAGCTTCTTTGTCAAAGAAAATTGCAAATACAGTTCTAATTTGACGAAAAAAGAAATACTATTTTAAGATACATAAACAAATAATCTGTATTCACCTGCACAGGGAAGTTTTGATTGATCAGCTTGGAAATCCTTTATCATTGATCCTTCATGATTCATCGATGAATCTTGATTGAACAAGGAAAAATTTTTCACTTGTTTCTCTGTCTCACTGTAAAAATAAATTAAACTGACCGTCCCGCTGAGCAATCATGAATGATATAAAATTATGGTAAATTTTCTAAGCTTTTCAGTCGGAAGAATTAATTCACCTGCGATCGATGGAAGCGATTGTTTCTTAAACGTCTGAAAATAGATGACGAACAAAGTCAATGGCTTGCCTTACTTTCACTTGATTCTACACAAATTTCTCGTCCTTTCAAGCAATCTGTTTCCAGTGCCCGATTTTTTAAAGCTGTGATTTTAGGTAAGGATGGGCCGATACTCGATACCAAATATTCAATACATCAAAATTTTGACAATTTTGAAAAGTATCCATACTTTCGAAAAATATCACACTTTCGATACGTTTTCGATATTGCACACGTGACCTGAGCATGCGGCCTCCTGGTCAGCACCTGAGGTTTAAAAATGCACTTTTGTGCAAACAAATATTGATTTTCTTGTCAATATTTGGATTGTATTTGGATTTTTCTGTTGCCTTGACTTTATCTAGTCCACAGTGAAACAAAATGACCAAAAATCAACATTCCTGGCTAATATTTATATTAGGACAAATGCCAGGACTGTCCTTTGTATGGTCAGACGAATCACGTGACATACATGTACCAATGACATCAGTACTGAAATGACGTCATAATATCGATATCGATTTTATTGCGAAAAAAGGCAAATATCTTATCAATGTCGCATCGTTTTTAAAAACCTGTATCGACCCGTCCTTAATTTCAGGCTAAAATTTTATACGAAGATTAGTTGTCGGCCGCGATGAATGAAGTTTTTTTGGTTAATTTTCATTGTCAATAAGAGGACAGACGCATGAAACTCGTTGCTGACGCAATCAGCGAAGAGTTTGTCAAACTTTTCAGGGCTGATTTAGCGCTGTATTTTTGGTGAGTTGGGAATTATTCCACGAAACTAGAAGTCTTCAATGAGAAAATCATAAAAATTTATCGGTTAAAACTGAAAAATCATTGCAACCTGAGAGCGAAAAGATGAGGATGTTTATTGAGGATTCAGATCTGAAAATTGGCGTTGAGCGGCAATGTGTGCTGTCAATGAAATTACGAAGCTGAACCGCGCGCGCGTTTTAGCCAATTATTTTGTGAACACTTTTCACTGGATAAAAGGTTAGTTGAACCATTCAAATTTTCTCTTGTATTTCTGTCCGTATTCTTACCAAACGTTTAATTTACAGCGTACGAGCCTGTGAATGTGATTCATTCAGCAACGGAATCTTCCACGTGCATTTCTTTCCTTCGTTTTAAAATCAGTTTTGGCTTTTTGTTATTATAAAAAACAAATCTGTCCTGTTATTGATGATAAATTTTGTCATAACATTGTCAAAGTTTGTTGTAGATCCACTCGCCTATCGGCTCGCAGAGCTACAACACTTTGGCAATGTTATGACTTTTTTTTAATTTTTTTTAATTTTTTTATTTATTTATTGCAATTACAAAAAAGAACATTAATTACACAGTAAAGTTACATACATTTTAGGAATAGGAAAAAAAATTATAATGAAAAAATAAATAAAATAAAGCTAATTAATAAATATGATAATAAAAAATTACACTTTACTATTACAAAATTTTCTCAAGTTCAGCTCAGCTCCAATGTTAGTTGTTATAGATGACCACCTTCTCGCTTGGCTTCCCTTAGCCAATCACAAGCCAGAAGTGGTGTTTTTCCGCGAACTTAACTACAACTACCAGAAGTCTTTGCGCTTTTACGTCATAATGCAAATGGTCTATTAGAAAATGTATGTTCATGAAGTATTATCCATGAATTCTCAACTCATCACTGATTATTTTCAGAGACACTGCTAGTTCGTTTCAATTTTCAATTTGACGAAGTACTTACATTATTGAAAATGTTAAGCTTATAAAATTGTTAGCTATCTAGATGTTATATATTTAGCCTTGTATATATTGATAATGATTACAAAAAATAATGACTTTTTGGGGGAATATTGTTTATTTATGGCTTACAGTACTTTGCGAAACGAAACAAAACGGTTGCGAAAAAGGTACTTTTTGCGAAAGGGTACTTTGCGAAATGGTACTTTGCGAAACGGTTCTTTGCAAAATGGTACTTTGCGAAACAGTACTTTGCGAAATGGTACTTTGCAAAATGGTACTTTGCGGAATGGTACTTTGCGAAATCGTACTTTGATTTGGGAAAATAAACATTGATTGCAAAACAGGAATAAGTCGACCCAGGTTTGCGTGATGGATAAATGTGATGCCTGAGAGGAAATGAAAAGTCTTGCAACCCGTTTCTCCGTTGAACTGCATGCAATATCTTCACGGGTTCGCATTGAATGTTCGTGATTAGTGTTTAGTAATACGATTTTTGAAGGAAATGAGAGATACAAACTAAACATCCTCGGCCTCAGTGAGGTAAGATGGACAGGTTTTGGGGAAGTGAGGACAACGACAGGTGAGACAATCATCTACTCTTGAGGTGAGGAAGGACACCACAGTGGTGTTGCCCTGGCGATGAACGATGAGACAAGGAAATGCATGATGAAATGGAACCCCATCTCGAACAGGATTATCAGCGTGCGGTTCTACTCTAAGTACGTGAAGATGACAGTTATCCAGATCTACAGCCCTACCAACGAGGCTAGTGATGAGGACAAGGACGTTTTCTACGAGATGCTCCAGAGAGAGATCGATGCTACACCACTTCATGACCTACTGATCCTTCTCGGAGATGCAAATGCTAAGGTAGGATCCGATAACACTTGCTGGGAAGGCACCCTGGGTAATGAAGGACTTGGCATCATGAATGATAATGGCCTAAGATTTGCATCTCTCTGCACCGAAAACAGTCTTGTCATAGGTGGCACCTGTTTTCAGCACAAAGACATCCACAAATACACATGGACATCCCCAAATGGTCGTGACAGGAATCAGATTGACCACATAACATTCAGAAGAAGATTCAGGAGATCCTTGCTCGATGTCAAAGTTCAAAGAGGAGCTGATGCCGCGAGTGACCATCACCTTGTCAGATGCAAGGTACGCTTAAAACTGGCAAGAAATAGAAAGAAACAGATGTCAAGAACCATCTATGACACTGAAAAGTTAAAAGACCCTATACAAAAGCGGAACTTTAACATAGCTCTGAAGAACCGTTTTGAAGCTTTGGCTAGTGAAGACCTGAGTGAAGATGATGCATGGACTGAGTATCGAGACATCTACCGCAGCACAGCGGCTGAAACTCTTAGGCAGAGAGCCAAGCACTGGGATACGGGCTAAGGATGGTACAGTCATCACCACGGAGGAAGAAGTGCTTGAAAGGTGGAAAGGACATTTCTACGAAGTCTTAAATGTGGCTTGCGAATAAACTGGCTTTCCTAAAGGTTGCCAGCTCGACATCTGCAAAGAACCCATAGAGATGGATACGAGCCCCTTCACAATCGAAGAAGTGAGACGAGTCATATCTTGACTAAAGAAGGGTAAAGCTCCCGGTGTGGACAACATCAGTGCAGAAATGCTAAAAGCCAGCCCTGCAATTGCCTTGTACCAGCTTCTGAACATCTGCAACCAGACTCTTGACCAGTGTAAAGCTCCATCTGACTGGAAAAAATCTCTCCTGGCCAAAGTGCCCAAGAAAGGTGATCCATCTATCTGCGATAATTACCGTGGGATATCCTTACTATCAGTACCTTACAAGGTCTTCTGCCGACTGCTGCTGTCTAGGATGCAGGAAGGAGTGGAGAAGAGATTGCGACAGGAACAGGCTGCCTACCGGAGAGGTAGAGGAACAACTGAACAGATCTTCATCCTTAGAAACATCTTAGAACAGAGCGCTGAGTGGCAAGCACCCTTGTACATTGGTTTCATCGACTTCAAGAAGGCCTTCGATAGTGTAAGACGTGACAGGCTTTGGAACTTCCTTAAGCATAATGGTATTCCTGAAAACTTCGTGAACATCATACGAGAGCTTTATGATGGAAGCACCTGTTGTGTTGTTGAACACGGGCAGACATCAGACTGGTTTCCTGTAGAGTCAGGTGTCAAGCAGGGCTGTGTTATGTCTGGTTTTCTTTTCAACATCATCATTGACTGGATAATGCAAAACACCAACAATGCAAGAAGGGGTTTGAAATGGAAGTTTACAACAGTCCTTGAGTATCTTGACTATGCTGACGACATAGCTCTTCTCTCAAGCCAGCACAAAGATTTCCAAGAGAAGTGCAACCGCCTCCATCAGGTCTCGAGGTAAACTGGTCTTTGCATCAACACCACCAAGACAAAGGTGCTACGAACAAACACGAAGGTTGCCAACCCAATTTCCATCAATGGACAAGACGTTGAAGAAGTCAGCTCTTTTATCTACCTAGGAGCCACAGTCCAAGGGGAAGGTGGATCACATGAAGACATCAAACTGAGGCGGCTGTCAATTGCAAGAAGGACGTATGCCACCCTCAATCCTGTCTGGAGATCAAAGATGTACAGCAAGCACACCAAGCTGAAAATCCTCAAGAGCTGTGTGACCTGTTCTCCTGTACGGCGCTGAGATGTGGAGGATTACATCAACAGATTTCAAGCAGCTAGACGTTTTCCACCGAAAATGTCTAAGAAGAATCCTCGGAATATTCTGGCCACACACCATCTCTAACTGTGATCTCTATGAAAGAACTAAGCAGAGACCCATCTTAGAAACCGTGAAGGTCAGGCGATGGAGATGGATAGGTCATATCTTGAGGAGGGAAAAAGACAACAATTGCCGAGTTGATTTCACCTGGACCCCTGAAGGTAAGAGAAAGCGAGGAAGACCCAAGTTTTCGTGGAGAAGAACTGTGGAAGGTGAGCGTAAAGACCTGGGCTGGACCAGCTGGAATGAGGTGGAACAGCAAGCAAAAGACCGTGAAGGATGTAGGACGTTTTTGGGAAGCCTTATGCTCCAGTCAGAGGAGCAAAGAGGATGAGTGAGTGAATACGATTTTTACGGCTCGATAGTAGTCAGCAAGACAAAGCACGTGAATCCTGTTCCGCTGTCTCAGACATTCCATGCTGGAAAACAACTGGATGAATAACTTCAACTTCAACTTCATAACTTCCATCACTTACATATTAAAACTTGTCTTGTCGGCGATCAACGAATTGGTCTTCATTTTCTGCAACAACTTCGCGATAGTTATTTGATCGATCTCCACCCCATATTTTTACCTACACTCACAAAGTACCATTTCGTTTCGTTTCGTTTTGCTTCGCAAAGTACCGTAAGCCTTTATTTACTCCCTTGTACTGTCATTTGTGGCCTTTGTACTTTACACTTGGGCCTCAAATGACACTATATGGTTGCAAATAAACGATATTCCCTCAAAAACTCATTTTCCTCTTTTTGACAACTTTCTCTGTACGTTATTTAAACATTCTCACCAAAGTACTTCATTAATTGAGAGCACTGCAGTATGCATGTTCCCAAAATGATGCTAGAATGTTTGGAAAAAACATTATTACCTTAACAGTTTGAAAATAACTTTACCTTCCCCCCCACTCAAAAATGATAATAAAATTATTACACAGTACAAATAATGAATAACATTAATTACCAGAGAAGAACCAGCATAGTCCCTAAAAGTATGGCAGAAACTGTATGTTCAAACCACAGGCTTACCATCCTATGTTTGTGAGGTCACAGCATGCCCATATGAATATTTAAATTTCTTCACTAATTGCTATTGGCGATTTGTAGCGGGCAAGAGCGGTTCTACGTAGGAGTTTAAGTTTTCGACTTGTGTATAGAATACAAATATTTACACAAGGCGTGCAACTTCAACATCGACCAATCAGGTACTGCCTATGGAATGTTTCCGAAAAAACATATTTCCCCGAATTGCTTTCATTGGAGATCTCAGTACTCGAAAGAATAGCTTTCAAACTATAGTCTGGCCCAATTTGAGTGCAATCAGTCCGTACTGTTGTCCTTTAAAACTAGCTGGAATATCAAATTGGGTCGCAAATTTGCCGATTTACAATGATCTGTACCACCTACTTGGACAATTTATGCAATCTTCACTGAAATTGGTCAAATTTTTTGTCTATGCCCTCTCCTTGAAAGCCAACGTGTTCCACTTCAAAATGTCTTCAGGGGTACCCCAAAGATATACTGTTTGGACATCACGACGGCGAAGCCGAAGACAACGTAAACTAGGAAATTAATTTGTACTCGCTTTTACGTGGAATTAACGAATAATTTATAAATGTAAAGAATTGTTTATGTGATTTAAAACATTAAAAGTTGAGGTGCAAATTAAATTTCCAGTTTACGTTGTCTTCGGCTTTGCCGTTGTGAGTTCCGAACAGTATTTCTTTCAGGTACCCCTGAGGATGTTTTGTCGTGGAACACGTTTTACATTCTGGGGAAAGCATGTAAATTGCATAAATTGTCCAAGTAGGCGGTACAGATCATTGTAAAACGGCAAATTTACGACCTAATTAGATATTCCAGCTAGTTTTAAAGGACAACGGCACAAACTGATCAATTGCACTCAAAATTGGGCCAGACTATAGTTCAAAGGTTATTCTTTTGAGGACCGAGATATCCAATGAAAGCGATTCGAGGACATATGTTTTTTCAGCTACATTCCATAGGTGGTACCCGATTCGTCGATGTTGAAGTTGCACGCCTTGTGTAAATATTTGTATTCTATACACAAGTCGAAAACTTAAACTCCTAGAACTGCTCTCGCACGCTACAAATCGCTAAGAAAATGGCATTAAAACAAACCCAAACAATGCAAAAATATTTCTATTTCATTTTATTACGAATACAAGTCGTAAAAGCCGATTTTAGAAAGCTTAAATATTCACAATAGCAGTTAGTGAAGAAATTTGAATATTTGTATGGGAATACTGTGACTTCACAAACACAGGATGGTAAGCCTGTGTTTAAACACCTACATTGTGCGTATCTACAGATGTTCCAAAGTTGCCTCCCCTGCCTCGCCCAGGAGAGGAAAATGAAGAGGATGATGATGATGAAGAGAATAAAGATGATAAACCCAAGAAACAGCGCAAGTTATCAGGCCCCAAGGCTATTGATCCTTATGCCAATGACGAGTCAAGCATGTTAATTCCAATTGCCATAGCTATTGCAGTCTTTCTACCGACACTATTTTGTTTGTGTAAACTGTAACAGATTCGAGTTGGTTGATTTTATTTATTATACTGCAAGTTACATAATTGTCTCTGAAAGCTTTTCTTGAAATGATTTTAAAACAATAAAATGTAGGTCACTCGTGTTCTAGTTTAACTGCACCAGTTAGCATCTTACCAAGTTTCACTGCTCCCACATGAGGTAATTTTAACATCTGGCTGGAAATTCCATTTTTCAGCCATGGCAGCCTTAACATGTCAATACCTTTTTGTTTGGATTTTATAAGACAGACTGGCAACACCAGAACAAAATATTTCAAAAATGTTTGAGTGTTAAGTCTACTATTGACAAGTCTGACAGTCTTGGATTTTGCAAGACATCTCCAGCTCCATCTGTTACAAAATGCAATGCCTTCCTCTTTCCTCCTCTTGGGGTTTGCATATGTCAAGCTTTCATTATTTAGAAAAGTTTTACAGTATACCAAGTGTTATTTAACTGACAACAACAAAACTGAACAGGGTCATCTTATGTGCTGTAGGTTGAATATTATGTAATTTTTAGTACCTTAAAATAATTCAATTTGGGTTTATTAAAGTTTGTTGTAGTTTAATTTCTGTGAAGGTTGATCTCAGGTTTCTCATCACCTCCCATTAGTTTCTAAATGAAACAGAAAACATTTTCTCTGTGTTTTTGTTGAGTTATAGCAATACTCATAAACTCAAAAAGGTTGTGTAACATTGCATGCTTGTTCTCCCAGGATTCAACTTATTTTTGTAACTTGATGGAATTATCATGTTACAGATGGTATGGTTTCAGCAATCATAGTAAATAACACCACACAAAGTAAACCAGCAAATGCTTTTTATTGGCTTTTTCAGTAATTATATATGTATACAGCTAAACACATATGTAATCAAAATGCTATCATATCTCCTGCAAAGAGACTTCCACATGCAAGCTATTTGCATGTGCCATAAAACGTTTACCTGCACAAAACTACTGAAAAACTGATTATATCTACCACAACGCATTCAAGCAATCAATAATCTATTCAGAAAAGAAACTTAACATCAGTTTAAGGTGGCGCGTGCTCAAGGCTTTGAGACAAACAAAATTTAAATGCTGCGCGTGGGCAGTTGATAAAAAAGCTGCAATCGCACATTTTAGTCTTTCCAAAAAGGCACGATTTCTTACAAACCCGTCATTAGAATTTAAAGAAATTTTGCAAGGTCATACTTAGGAAAGCATTGTAACTGTTGATAACAAATAAATCAGAAATTTAACAAAGGAGTTTTTAAACATTCTAGGACATTACGATAAAACATGAAGCTGTGAAAGATAAAAATTCCCTATGTTAAAACTTTACTTCTTCATATTACAGTCAAAATACTCAGCGGGTGCTGCCTAATATTCTGGAATAGTTTTGATTAATGGCGAACCGATTGCATTTAAATTCAATTTGAATATTGCAAATCATCCAACTGGAAACACATGAACCTGTCAAAAATAAACCAATTTGATTGGTTAATTTTTGACAGGTTCGCGAATTTGCATGTTTACGGTTGGATGATTTGCAATAATTAAGTTGAATTTGAATGTTTGAAATATTAGGCGGCACGCACTGAGTATTTTGACTGTAAAATCTCAGAATTTTTCCAAGTTTGTTGTGTACACAAATGATGAAAAAATCTAATGACTGAATTTCCTGAAATCGAGCTGAATTCAACTTTTTTGGTTGATTTTAACTGCCAAATTTGAGCTTGTTAACTGCAACGGTTTGGGTACTCCAAAGATTGAAAAACTGTTTTCAGCCATTAACTACTGCACAGTAAATGAATTCAGTTATGCAGCTTAAACCTCACTAATGAGACCTGTGACATACAACTAAAGTTGCAGGAAGAAGATTTTAAGCCGGATCCAAACTTGATTTGATGGTATTCCATTAAATTAAAGTAAAAGTGAATGTAATGATTGAGAATTGGAAGTTGCAATTACAGTTCTTAACTAAATAATTACAAGTTTTTGATTTAGCCAACGATGTTCAGCTCATGACTACTGTTCAATCCCATCAACAATAAATAAGTAGTTTACTGTATGTAAATAAGATAAATATAAGATAATAATAAATATTAAGATGTCTGCATGAGAATGCTGCTGTGTTGAAAATTCCCATTTCAAACAAGATTCTTAACAGGGCTGTAACTAGCAAGAGGCAAGACGAGGTACTGTCTAGATTTGAACCCAAAACAGGACAAAAATATGTTTTGTTGGGAAAATAAAGCCAAGTTGAACAAGATTGATTTTTCTCAAGAATACCTTATGAAAGATGACAAACAAAATGTGCCAGAGCTTCTTGATTTCAAAATTTTCTGGATGGCTGATGCCCCCAGAACCCCCTAGCAATATCTTGCCTTGTCTATATAGCATTAAAGGTCTGGTTACTGCCTTGCTTAACACTGAAAAAAAAAAAGAATCCGCCACAGAATTTTCTGGTTACATCACTGGTTTATGGCACATTACTACTGGATCACAACTACCTTTTCATAGGAATAATACCAAGCATTTTAACAATGTGAACAAAATTTATGTGTTATAAAATTAACGCGAATCTAAGAAAAGTTCTGGTTAGTTGCTTATAGTTAACGTGTTTACATCAATAAAATTCCTATAATAAGGTATTATTTGTATAATAATTGTTACCACACTCTAGTTTTGACTGGAGGAACATCCAACTATTATATTTAGTAGTGTGCCCTGGTATTACGGTAACTTAACAATATTGTCAGAATTGATCACTAAATTTAATTTAATTTGTTTTGTTCAATTTCTTGCAGCAGACCTCAGTTGATAGAACAGCTTCCAGCATCATATGTTCTTAATTAAATGCCAATTAAACCCCAAATAAATGTCAGGTTCAAATAAACCTGCCAGAGGTACTGCATGATGTCATGTATTTGAACCTTACCATGTGACTGATTCTCATCATTCAATAGGCCTAGGTGTACCACCAAGGAATACCAGCTCACTTCACAATCTTAAAATATAAGGGTCGCAACTTGAAGCTTTATATGATAAATATCCTTGCATAATAAATGCCACCAAAAATAACCATAACCAAAAAGTTTTAACGCTTCTTAACTCTGTTTGCCTCTTAAGGTCGATAAAGTATATCACCGCAAAATAATAACAATAAATATGAATAAATAAAAAATGTCCAATTAAATTTTTTTCAAACTATTTAAATGCCTTCTACATTGATAAATATACAAATTTACAGCACTTTTATTACACTGTGGTTTGCAATACAATAAATATAAAAAGTCAACATTTTAAAGATAATTATGGAACATCCTGAAGTGTTCTGTAACGATTATTTAAAAACAGATTGTTGTCAGAATAGGAACATTACAACTTCAGGTTATTAAATATCAATTTTTATCATTACAATAATTTTTATAAATAATGTCTCTGACTCGTGGACACTCCATGTTTGAATGTTTATAAATAAGTCAAAAACTGAGAAATTATAGCAAAATAATGCACTTTAAGCTCCATAGCTTGTCACCCTACTACCAAGGCAAGGGGTCTCAAATAACTTCCAGGTTCTTTGCTTAACTTCTCTCTTTTACTTTCAAATGAAAAAAAAAAATGAATATTTTCTCTATAATTTATAAATATTTTACCAAATTTGGCTTTTTTGACGGCAGTTTATCAGTGTAGTACCTTAACTTCCTTAAGGTTACTATTTTAAGCGGCTAGTTTTTAATGAACATATACAATTAATGTAGCGGAGATGAAATAAACGTTAGGTAAAAGAACAAACTCACTTGAAATTGAACAAACATTAATGCATTACCAGAAAGAACAAACTGTACCAACATCTATTTTTAAAAGAACTTTTCAAGTCGATTATGCTTATGTTTCCCTTTGCGGTAGGAGGGGATGCACTTAAATTTAATGAGTATTAAGTTTGACAGAGACAAATTTTACCGAGCACTAAAGTTAGCAATTTGAGCCCAACTCGCTAAAATCACTAAATTATTAGTAGCCACTAACAATAGTTACCTTAAGGTACTTTTTCAATTCAATTATTTTTACACCCATTCCATTAATATTGAGTATATTAGCATCAAGATTCTGTACAATCCTGACGTCTTGAATATTCATAAAAATGTAAGATTAATGTAACATCATGTACAGGTGCAAATTAAATTGGCCCCAGCTGTTACTTCATCTTTTCATTAGCGTTATTGTAAACAGAATTGCTATGATTTTTATGCAAGTAACCGTTTTCCCCATTTACTTTTGAAATAAGTGTTTTTGGCATATTTGTGGGCCGCTGGAAGAACCTTAAGACTCCACGCATTATGACAAGAAACCAGTACACTTGTACACTCAGGAGGAAAAAACAAAATGTATTGCAGAATAGTGGTACTTTAAATGGAGTCTCAAGAAAAGGAATATTAGCATATTTGGAATAGCACCAGTACATGTAAGGATAGATAAGCACTCGACAAAACAGAAACATAGTTGCCAAAAGAACACCATTTCCTACGTACAAGGCTGATTTTCTCTTCCCAAGCTGAAAAAGAAATAAAAAGGTCATCAGATTGGCTGAAACAAATTTAACTGCATGGACATGTTTAGACACCTACATATATGGGTCAAGGCATAGGAAATTGTTGGGTGCAATATAATGTAGCAGAAGTAGAATCTCCTTCTTCTACTACTGCATTATTGTAACCATTTTAATGGGTGTCCACTATTGTCAACATTGCTGCTGCAATGATGTGACTGAACTATTAGCTATTTTCTGCTTTTTGGTCATCCACTCTCTAATTAAAACACAATAATTAAAATTCTTTCTCTTTTTCAACTTTCCGGGCTTCTCAAAGAGCAAATTAAAGAGCACTTAAAACAGGTAGTTAATATTCCTCTCATAAACTCAAGTTCAGGTTTTCGTTTCCATTTTGGTGGTCATGATCAGAACTATCTTGCCTTGTCAGCAATGTTTTGTGAAATGTTGCACTTGGCAACATCAAGTGAACAATGTTGTATGCCAGTATTAGTAGCAGCATGTGTTGTGCAGGCCTTTAACTCCATGTCTGCATGCAGCTGCCCATGGTCATATTGTGTTGTGTTCTTGGAGAAGACAAGCACACTGGATTATATACTCTCTCTGGTATATTGTAATCCCCATTAAAATATTATTACACCATTATAAATAAAATCAATTTTAAAATCAGGTCTAATATTATTTTTTGAAACTCAGGTGCTAAAACAGCTGTTGTTTATTTTGCCATGTCAAGTGTAAGGCCTTAATCAACAATAGATGTCAACAAATTATTATTTCTAACAACAAATCAAAACAAAAGTTTGAACTAGTCTGTAGGTTTTGTTAGGTCACACACATACTGGTATATCATTCAATAAACAATTATTGGATGAGGTTTTTGTGATATCCGGAACAATCAAGGTGGAGGTAAGTGTTATCAGCCAAACCCGAAGGCTGAGGCTGATAACACTTACAGAGACCTTGATTATTCGAATATCACATAAACCAAATCTAATAATTGTTTTATTATACATTGTTTTTCAGGAAAAGGAAGTAATGATAAACAATTTCAACCTGTTTCAAAACTTGTGTTAATTCCGGCTGGTCGTCGCGCCTACTAATCATGGAATAGTTCCTTCCCAATTGTTGTTAGTCATTTTGTATTTTCCGAAAGTTTATTGCATGTCCAGCAATTTTTGAACTTTGGTCAAACTATTTTTTCGGTTGAAGAAGTGAATCGACGAACTGTGAATTTCCTTCACCGCCAGATGCCTGGAACAGTGCTCTTGGAAATCATGCATTAAGCGCGCAATCGACAGATAATCTGCTAGCAGATTATTCCCCCATCTGTAGGTTGCGCGGGGTTGCATGGATTCCCAGCATTAGCTGTAGGCTCTTAGCCAATGGGCAATGGGAAGACAGCTAGTGACTACAATGTATGATAAATGAACTAATTGTGAGTGCTAAAACATAAACTATTACATTTAAAGTTGTTTTACACTCGTTCAATGATATCTCCACTAGCCCAGTGTTCACAACAAATTGGAACCTACCTTTTCTAAAACTGCTTTAAAAGACAAGAATGGTGTGCTCATCTCATTAAGATATACACAAGCTAAGAAAAAGTCCCCTTTATTCTTCCTCCATATCTATAGAGAAAAATTACCAACCATTATTGTACACATAGTAAACTGTTTTCCTAATCAGTATACCAATGTGATTTAAGCTTTAAACTAGTACTTACTTTTATATTTCAATGATCTTTTCTTGACTTTTTTGCTTGTTTACAAGCAAAAGGAAGGAGAATAGCGGTTACCCGGGGGGGGGGGGGTACTCCCTATAATGGCCTATATGGGGAGGCTCCGCCCGTAAGGGGTACCTTTTTCAGGCTTCAGGTATGTAAAAGGGTAGGGATTTCACGAGTTTAGGTATATGAAAGGGTATGGAAATCTGTCATTTTGGCTATTTAAAAGGGCCTTTAATTAAAATATTTCGAACAGACGCAATTTATGGCTGTATTGTTTTAATAAGCGCTACAAATGACAAACGTCTTGCACACTAAAGGCAGGGCTGGAGACTAACTTTTTTGCTAACTAGCCTAGTGGCTAGTGACACCTTTGATGAACACTAGCCAAAACCAATATTCTACTAGCCAGAACTTTCAAGCATGGTTTTCATTTTTTTCGACGTTTTTGCTTGTTTACAAGCTAAAATGGTAGAATAGGGGTTAGTAGACAAAATTTGGAACCACATATTTGTAAACTCTCCGTATTTTTTTTCGTGCCTTTTCATGGAGCAATCGTAACGATACGGCCTTGAACACATTGAACGGCGGTCTACCTATAACAATTCAAATATAGCGTCGCAAAAACAAAGCGTCGAACGCATATTTTGCTGTTTCATTTGCTAATTTCGCTGCCATAATCGACTGCCTCGAAAGGTCCTTGCAGTTTTAAAGTATAGAATTGTCAGATCTCGCTGAAATTTGCACTGTTTATTTGTGTAATGTTAAGGAATATGTGTATAAATACCCGGCGCGAACGAGCCATTTTTGACAAAATTATATGGCTGCATTTCCTCCGTGAAGATAGGGAATTGTTAAATTAAACTACAAAGAAACTGTAATGATAAGTTCGAAGAACAATGCACAGGATAAACCTTCGACTCATACTTCATGCAAAAACGTCGATATCTCAAAGAGACTTTGATTTTTCTCCCAAGCCAGCGGAGACAAAAGACAGTGACAAATCGGAAAAAATAGGTTTATCTTCACAAATCCATGGAAAGTCTGTGTTCCACGAAGACAAAAACTTGCGTTTTCATGGAGGCACTTTGCAAATTCAAAATTCAAATTCAAAAATACAAATTCAAAATATATGCACTGGTACAAAATGATTAAGTTTTGCTTAGCCTGACATTCACAGGTGTGACTAAGTCCCTCTGACAAATTACAGTTTCTCTTAAAGTGCCTTAATGAAGTAAAGAATAATTGCTGGTTATTTTAAAGGCTTTTAGAAAAAAAAAAGAAGAATGGCATTTTCCTTTTTTCAAAAGTTTTTTTCCTTTTCTGTAGGGGAGTGATGATGTCACTTTAAAATTGTTCCACAAAAAGATGAAGCATGAATCAAAAATATCTCTTGGAATATTTGAGCTGTGTTCTTCAAACTTGGCACGATTAATGTACTTGTACACCACAAAAGACACAAAATGACACCTGTCGTGCCGTTGCTTTGGCAACAGTTTTGCTGCAAATACCTATTTTAATTAATACTAATATCCCCAGTTTTTGCTTAATCAAAGATGATCCACTCCCAACAAGCTAATGAGGAGAGTTAGGGTAATAAGGCATTATGTGTGTTCCAAGCTGGACCCTCTGTCCCACTTTAAAGGGTTGCAAATTGAGATATTTGGTTTATGACAGAAAGAGCCTGGAACCAAGAGTGTTGCCATGGTTACATCATAGTATGAGCCATCTTGCACCTTTAAGGAAGGTCACTACTGATGTTAAGTTTCAGAAATATCACCTTTATATTTTCAGAGATATCCTTGATTTTGTGATCTATCTTTTATTAGTAGAAACTCAGCTGTGTTCTAATGGAAATCCGCGAATCTGATTGGTTCTCCCACTGATTTCTATTCGCCGATAGAAAACAGTCGCGCGCTCGCGTAGCTCTTTAAGCGGTAAATTTTCTTGATTTTTGTCTTCAAAGTGCACAATATTGTAGGTTTTGGACTGCAATCCTTTAGAGTTTCTACTAAAACAATTAGACTACTCGCCCTCGTTTTCTATGAGCGTGTTTTCATAGAAAACTTGGGCTCGTAGTCTAATTGTTAAGTGGAACATTATTTATGACATCATCACTTTCCTAATTTGCATAACACAAAAACGTGAATATCTCATAAACGAAAGAAGATCTTTTAAAACGGTAAATGCCATTCTCTTTTTGTGTCTTCCCTTCTTTCTCGCCTGGGCTAGGCTCCTCCACCTCGCGCTGGTCCTCCTTTTTGGTGGGCCGGACCGGCCTCCTCGCGGACACTGTCGGACGGGGGGGGCACGCCTGCGCTCTGGAGGCCACCGCTTCGGCGCGTGTCCCGCCTAATAATTTTGTTGTTGCGCACGACGGCGCGTCTGTGCGTGTGGCACTGTACTGTGCGAAATGGCACACCAGCGTGTCAAATAGCACGCAATTCAAGTGTGCAAAATGACACGCTAGCCGTGTCCAAGAGAAAGGTTTAACTTACCGTTCTCTCGTCTTGTAAAACTGTCACACGTACAAGCTTTACCCGGCAGCCGTATAAGCCGACTTTCGAATAAAGCAAACGAACATTGAATCGCATATTTTCGACGAAGCGAGCCTTTTAGTTGAGTATCAATTTCAAAGTACGACAGTAAATTTTTTTCAGCTACATTTGACGTTCTTTAAATCGCTAAACGGAGATTAAGCCAACAAAAGCTTACGTGTCCCAGGTTTGCGAAAGCATCCCTCACTTTCGGCAATGTTGTCGATGCATTGAAGATAAACATCAATGATTTCAGATGGCACAAGAAGAATTCAAATAAGTGTGTAAAGGTGAAGTCATTAACCCTAATGTTGTTAGAAACTGAAGCCAAATTTCTTGGCACAAACGTTGTCACTACGTTTCACCCGCCGACTGATTCGCCATGTTGACAACATAGTTATTGTCCCAGTTTTTGCGCGGCCGAGGAAACGGGAAACGGAGAAGTACCATAAGTGTATAATATTTTGCTGGTATTGTTAAAAAAAAAAAATATAAAAAAGCAGCGATTGCTACTTTCCCGCCCAAGGCAGATAATTGGGACGGATAATTTTATTTTCGCCTCATGCATAAGCCTCGTACGATCTGGAATTAGCTTACTGTTATGCACGTTCGTCGGGTAAGTACGTAAGTTATGCGACCTTGTTTGTCTTCGTATGATAGCAAAAAATTGAAAAGCATTTTTTTGTCTAGCATGTTTTTCTTTAGATAGCTTCGACCCGTTCGTGCCATAAGAAGTTAAACGGATGTAAAAGCTACAAACGAAGGCTGGTTTGCGAAGCGTGTCTTATCGCAAGCGTGTCCCAGCGTGTCCTTTCGCACGCATGTCATATCGCACGTTAAGCGTGTCAAATAGCACACTGCCCTTAGATAAAAGCTTTAGCGTGTGAAACAATATCAACCGTGTCATTCTTTGTTTTACTTATTAAATATGCGCATATCCGTGCGATGTGTGACACGCTTAGCGTGCCGTGCCATGACACGCGTGTCCGTGCGTTCACCTTTTTCCCTGTTTTCCCGTGGAGGGTCACATATATGACAATACATAACGTAGTCCTCAGAAGCATGCAACATTGCGATACAGCTACCCCCTATGTAAGGCCTCATAAATACCATCAACTGATCAAAACATATATTAAGATATAGATACTTACAGTTATAGCTGGAAACCCTACTATAGGGAGAAGAAAGTGATGCAGAATGATGAGTTTCTTCTTTCTGTAGAACTTTGTCCATATGTAGTGCAGGCTTCTCTCTGGATCTTCCTGTTTATCCTCTAGATAGGCTCCAATAAACATCGCCACCACATCATAGTAGAAATAACTCAGTCCAAAGCATCCATAAAGAACTAAGATTGGTTGCCTGCAATATACAATATTTAATTAAGACCACTCCTAGTGATTCCCAAGAGGGTATAATCAGGCAAAAAACAAAAACAAAGGACAAGTAAATGAAGCCATTACCAGTATTTTCATTTAATTTATCACCCCAAAAGCACCCATATGCTTTCCACATACCGGGTATATGTAAAGTGAACTCTTTGACAGAACTACTGACAAGTTACAAATATGCAAGCTTTTGATCTCAGAAGTCTGAAAAGGAGGCATTTAAAGAGAGGGATCAGAAAGTGGGATTCCTAAGACAACCCTCCCCAAGTTCATTTTTTTTCCTCAGTGGCCACTTGGCCACCGACTGCTCAAGTTCAGTCGCCAGTAAAAAATTCTAGTGGCTAAATTAAGTTTACAATTTTAATCTTACTTATCAATTTAAGTCGCCAGGCTGGCGACCTCGGTTTCAATTAAGTCGCTAGCTTCAAAATTTCAGTCATCATGGCGACTAAAATGGACTTAACTTGGAGAGTTGAAAAAAAATAGGAACTAAAAGAAACCAGAAGAAATTTGCTATATTGCATAAAATTTTGCAATAAAAATAGCAAAAAGAGAGATGGGAACCAGAGAGTAAAAGGTATAGGAAGCTGGAAGTTCAGAAACACCTCTTCTTTTCTCCAACTTGTTTCAACAAGGTCTCTGGGGGGACTACTCCCATAAAAGGGCTATACGGATATGTGCCGCTCAACAGGGCATGCTTTTTGCCTCTCTGACTCTGGAGCAGGGTCCCGGGGGGGGGGGGGGCGGGTACTCCCATATGTGGCCTATATAGGTATGTGCTGCCCGATAGGGTATGGTTTTTGAGGTTCTCGGTCCTTAAATAGGGTATCATTTTTGCTCCTTTTGGCAATGTGTTCCCGGTGTGATCCTTAGATAGGGTACCTAAATTCTATTAGCTAAAATAAATGCCCAGCTAAACGAAAAAAAAGATATCTTAAAACTGAATTTTCTGTTTAGGTATTAGAAAAGCGAATTTATAAAGATTTGTGTCTTGCCGTGCGCGGTTAGCCGTTATTTGGGTCGTCACGGAACGCTTCTCTTGTGTGTCTCTCTTGAATAGGGTGTCATTTTTCGGTTTTGGGCCTTAAAAAGGGTATCAATTTTCGCTTTCTTTATCCTTAAATAGGGTCAGGGTTTAAGAACCTTGGCGGCACACCCCTATCCGAAATTTATGGGAGTACCCCCCCCCCCCCCCGGGATGAGGGTATAGAATTCAGCCTTTTGACTCTGGAACAGGGTTGATTTTTTTCCCAGACCAAGTTTAGCTATGAAACTCCGCTCTTCTCATCGATTTATCTCCTCCGAGTCACAGACAAAGTCAGGTGAGCGCTTTGTGATATTAGGCCAGTGTTTTTATAGCTATCTGCATATATTTACGTAGTGGATATTGTTTGGAACAGGGTACCTATTTTGCAATGTTTGTCTGCAACAGGGTCACAAATTCAGCTTTTTTTCTCTGGAATAGGTCCAGAGTCTTGGAGACTAAAGCGGCACACCCCATATGAAAAGGACAGGGATGTCATTGTATGCCTCACCTAATTAAGGGTGTGAATTAATTCTAGTCTCACTTAGGGTGTTCATGCGTTTTGACATGACATGAGCCTCTGGCTTGGATATGGAGGGCAACCTATATCCTGCATCACAATTTTAATAAATTGACTGATTGATTGATTGATTGATTGATTGATTGATTGAGAAAAGAAAGCCAACATTTTAAACCATCCAGGTCTTGTTTAGGCTAAATGGTATCAAACTGTTTTGGTGGATTCGACCAATCACACAAGAAAAATAGAGGCTCCGCCCAAAAGGGGTATCTTTCAGGATTCAGGTATATAAAAGGGTAGGGATGTCACAAGTTTAGGTATACAAAAGGGTATGGAAATCTGTAATTAAGGTTTTTTAGTTCTTTCACTGCTAAAGTCGACTTTTCTCGACATTTGGAGGAGCAGTCAATGAACCACTTGTGACGTCATCAATTTGAAAGTCAGCAGATTTTAGTGATAAGCATCTGATAGGGCTTAATAGGTTTGACCTTTTCAAAGAACTATTCATTTTGCGCATCGGTCGCATCCTGACAGAGGTAATCAAGAAAAAGTCAATCACTTTTTAGTGCAAAATCGGTGCTTAAACAGGCCAAAACACCTGTAAAAGATCGAGGTCCTCTTTTCAGGATTTACCAATGTTTTAATCAAAACTTTTTTGGTCTAAAGAAAGGACGGGTACGGATACAGTAGAAAGAAGTGGAAATAACAAAGCCGAGAGAAACGAAAGGAAAAGGAGCAAGAAAAAAAAATAGAAACGA
Organism: Oculina patagonica; assembly: GCF_052425735.1. Classification (NCBI taxonomy): domain Eukaryota; kingdom Metazoa; phylum Cnidaria; class Anthozoa; order Scleractinia; family Oculinidae; genus Oculina; species Oculina patagonica. The sequence continues at coordinate 28,055,103 of NC_135760.1, read as the reverse complement.
TTTCCCAAAACAAAAAAAGGAGAAAAAAAAAACAAGTCCAAATTTTGGCTTATGCACGTACGCCAAAGTACAATTTTGTACATTTTTCGATGGAATCTTCATCATGCATTGTGGAAAAGTGCTTTTTAAGCAAAGTTATAGGAAATTCAGGATCGTAGCATCAAAAATTCAGTTTAACAGTAGAAAAAATACCCGTTTTTGGAGAAATTTAGCACTGAAAGGGTTAATTAAGGGCCTTAAATTAAAATATTTTGAACAGATGCAATTTATGGCTGCATGTACTATTTTAATTTACCGGTATTAAGCGCTACTTGAAAATAACATGTACAAGAAAACGTCATGTTCTAAGTTTATGCCATGTCTTTCAGGTATATGAAAGGGGTACCTTTTATCAGTAAATGGTATACGAAAGGGGTACAACTTCTGTCAAAATGGTATTATAAAAGTGTAAAGGGGTTAGGGCTTAAGGCTAAGCCTTCCCAAATAAAACTTTTTTGAGTAATCTGGCCCAGGTGGGGGTTCTCTCATACATGGCCATACATGGCCTGTCGATTGCATCTACCTGTGAACGCACGCGCTAAAAACATGTTTTCAAATGACGTCAAACGTCAGCGTTTCAGGTGTCAAACTTTGAAGTTTAGCAGACCGAAACGCGATTTTTTGCACTCAAAATACTCCCATAAATACTTAGTACGGGTGAAACTTTACACTAGAAATGATTCACGTGAACCTGTGTATGCATATCGACACAGATCAGCATCATTTTCTTAGAAGAAGTTTCTATATCTAATCTTTCCGCCATTTCGAAACCGGAATGTGAAAACATGTTTTTGGCGCGTGTGTTCACAGGTATAGATGCAATCGACAGTATAGGTATGTGCTGTGGGATAGGATAAATTGGATTGCCTATTTTGACCCTGGGGGCCGGGGCGGGAGGATACATAAAAATTAAACCCCTTTAACCCTTTTTTATACCATGCCATAGACAATACAGCCAATCAGAATACAGGAAAGCCGTTGTATATTCGACGGTATTCAACCCAACCTTCCCATCATGCCCTGCGATCTTATTCTCGATGAAATTAAGTAAGCGTATTTTCTATGGCATGGTAGAAAATAGTTACACAACACTTTCTCATGGTATACTATGGAATATCCCACTTGTCACTTGTATTTTCTTCGTATATACACACTCGCCTAAAGGCTCGTGTGTATACCGAGAAAATACAAGTGACTCGTGGGATATTCCATAGTATACCACTCGAAAGCGTTGCATAACTAGTATATATACCATTTTGACAGAAAAGGCACCCTGAAAAAAGGTACCCCTTTTATATACCAAAAAAGACATGACATATGCCCAAAACAGGAAGTTAAACTTCCATTGCTACACAAAAGAAATAAAGTTTACCCTTACACAATATTTTTAGTTTTTGTTTTCCCTGAAAGGGTGTCATTTTTGGAGATGCATAGCCCTAAAAATGGTATCAATTGTCCTAGTTTTCCAGGTAACAAATCTCTAAAAACAGTGTTTTGAGTAATATATTTATTGAAAATTAGACCCTATAATAACTAATATTAGGTAATATTAACTTCAAAATAGGGCAATTATTTAATAAATTTAATATGTTTTAGGTTTATTACCTATAAAATGGTGTATTTTTTCAATTCTGAAAATTTCAGAACATTTGCATGGTTGAAACCCTTTACAGGGCTGCAAATATATTTTTTTTTTACTTGAAAGGACATATGTCCTAGGCCTACTAAGACACCATCTTGGTCGGACAAAACTAAATTGTGGTCGGACATATTATTATTCATCGTTGCCGTAAAATGATTTACGATCAAAAAATTGTCCACACATCATGTCCGACAATATTGGGATTTTGTCAGACATGAGCAAATTTTGGTCGGCTTAAGTCTGATGACCGACTGTTATTTGCAGCCCTGCTTTATATGATCTGCCTGTTTGTGCTTATATATCCAAGAAATCATGCTTTAAAGTAGTTTTACTACAATCATGTAATGTTTAATAAATGAGCAGCAGTGTTTTATCAAGTTTAAAACACGAGGCGCAGCCGAGTGTTTTAGACTTGATAAAACAGGAACTGCTCATTTATTGAATGGCTTAAAAATCTTCTGATGTAGATCAACTCATTCTTGCACTAACAAATATTTAGATTTGGGGTTATTTTGGCCTAGAAAATTGGGCGTAAAGTTTAGCCGTGCCTTTATCAGATATAAACTTAAGACACTCATTAAACATTAATTTCTTTTGTATTTTCTTTATGAATTATTAATGAGTTTTTTAAGTCCTTTTTAAAAACGCATTGTTCGATCACACCATAAAAGCATGGAATATATAGTTACAGTGGAACCTCGATTATCCTGACTTGTTGGGACTTAAGGACGTTCGCGCCAAAATTTTTCTACTCGATAGATTTCTTTAATTTTTTTGTTGCGATCAGATAATGTGTTACTTGTGTCAAAAATTCCAAAAAAAGTTGGGGTCACCGACTTCGTTTCAGAGAAAAAGTGTGTGGAAAACTAACCTGATTTTGAAAAATTGGCGCACGGTAATTCAGCATGGTTTGCAGGGTTTGCGGTTAAAAATATCGAAGATGAGTAAACGGAGGCTAACGATCTTAATCACATTTTGTAGAAGTGCCTCTGTTGCGTAAATAATTCTTAGTTTTGCCATCTTTTTGTAAAATTTAACCCTGGAAAAACGAATTTGAAACTGTCGTACGGCAAAAAGGAAAGCTTAAAAAGTGGAATTTAAACCGTCAGTGTGACAAAAAAATCAAACTTCCACTCGATAGATTTTTATTATTTTCTCACAAAACATAGATATCAATTAACAAAAGTAGTCCATTAAGAAAAAAGTAGGGGTCACCGACCATTTAAGAGAGCAAATTGCAGGCGAAGCAAGCGGAACTCACGGCAACTCACCCCAGGGACCGCGGAGACCATTTTGAAGTGGTAGGGCTAAAAAGCTGGCTAAGACAAGCAAACATTAGGGGTCACTTTTCCGCTATTTATCATGTGAAAATTCATAGCGGAGCTCCCGCGCGCACAGAAGGCGCGACGAGCGAAGCATCCATAAGCAAATGGTTATCCATCGAGCCGAAAAAATTTGGGGGTCGCCGCCACCCCCGTACGTACGCACAAATTAGGCCTGGGGACGAGGAGGTTTCCCGCCCGTGGCTGAAAAAAGAAAGGAAATTACAAACAGCAAATAAAGCTCGCAGGGCAAGACAAAATGTAGATAACGGGTAAAATTACTCAGCGACACTACACAGCAAAAGATCTGAGAGGCTTATTATCCAAGTGCCCTATTTTGTTTTTTTTTTTTGTTTTTTTTTTAAGTGTGAGTGTATCGAAACCTCAATGCGCCTTTACTCCAAAATTTTTTTAGCTCTCGTTCATCGCTGCACGGTTAAATTTTAATTTTGTTGGTCTCTGGTCGCATTTTTCGTAGCCGTACAACGAGCAATTGACGTTATTTTCTATCGACTGGCTGATGTGGACGTTTCAGTTAGATCTCAACGAAGTTATAATAAGAAAACGCGGGAAATTTGTTGCACGGTGTTTGCTGTGTAGGCTGAATGAAACCGCGAGTAAAAAGAGCGACAGAGAAAATTCTTTCTCCCAAGATGTCCTCAAAAGTCATCTATATCAGTCCGTGAAATTGTGGAAAACGAAAATTGTTTACGAGGAGATCCGAAATAATTGCGAATGATATTCCTTGTGCAAGTACAGTTTGCTTGTTTCTGTTGTTTGCTGTTGAATCTGCGGCTGTCATCATCAAGAATATAATAACTTTTAAATAGCAAATGATTGTGTTAAAACGAAGCTAAACACTACATAGATCAAGTCCGCTGAAGAAAGAGACAGGACCCTGATGCAAGCTAGCAACCTCTACTGAATTGCTGAGCCTGATTTTATGACAGAAAATTCCATGATGTTTTTACTTTCTGAACGCAGTTTCGATAGATTCCGCGTGGGCAAGGTTTAGTTTTTATCCATTTAGGTCATTTTTTAAATAAATGTGGAGCTCCGCTTTTCGGCTTGCCTATAGCTATATATTACATTATCATTTTCATGAGCCCTAAAATATCAACCCAACCAAAAAAGTGGTAGGGCTATAGCCCTACCAGCCCCTCCCCCTCCGCGGTCCCTGCACCCTATATGTTCTTAGAAAGTTTACTCAGCGCGCGCGCTCAAAGTATGGTGTGGCACGGCGTTGCGACATGAATTACGTGCGCAGTAGGGATGCGCATAAACAATTAGCGCGAACGTCCTTAAGGCTAAATAGTCCGAATAATCGAGAGTTCAGATAATCAAAAGTATGAATATTAATGAGCCAAAAATAAAACCAGGGCATCTGACAGGATGCAGTGGTGCAGATCTGCATAGTTCGCTAATTTCCGCATCCTCCGCATCTTTTGGAGCATTTTTGCGCATAAAACAGAAAAGTTACTTCATAATAGCGATGAATTGATCATTTCGAGGCAGTTTTTCTCAGAAAAAGGTGATGAAAACGTGTCACTTCGTTCGCAAACAATTTGGACCTCCGGTAGCCTGAACTTCGGACATCCCTCTGTGCTCACCTGCTCGCCAAAAGGGACATCTGAACACATCTGGGCATAATGCTGTCCGGTGACGTCACTACATAGGTAAACTAATAAAGTAACTAAACTAATAAAGAACACTCCACGATGTTTTCGATTCCATAGAAGGATTTAGTCATTCTAAATTAAGACATTTTGTCTTGTAAACTTTAGTATAACACAAGTAAGCAAAGACAGAAAGCAAATTTTTTTGTGTGAATGTTAGGCTATAGTGAAAACTGAATAATGAAGTTGCCTGCCGAAGTATTAAATGTTGTTCGATTTGAAACTACACATCAGAGGTTTTCAAAGTTTTTTTTGTCAGGTAAACCACCTTGAAATAATGTTTAAATCACCGTAGAACTTAGTAAAAGCAAGTACATGTGTACTATATCTGGTCTTGAATGTGACTGCATATAAAATATTCATGAAAAAATTGGGACCAGAGAACAAAGTCCAGATAATCGAGAAATCCGGATAAATTATCAAGGTCCGGAAAATGATCGTGTTTAGGTAGGTTGGGACACCTCTGATCAGAAATCTCAAAGTTTGGACTTTGACAATTTTGTGGCAGAGAATAATTAAGCGCAGATACAGAACTTCATGTCTTGCCACTGCAGATATGCAAACTATGAATACTAGTACAGTGTAGTGACTGTCACAACAGAAGAGGAATTTTAAAAGAGTGCTTTAAGATTAAAGATGCTCCAAGGCATTCAATTCAAATTTGCACACTTAAACCATCATAACTTCCTGGCACTAAGCTTTAAATTAAAAAATCCGCTTCTGTTATGACACTCTAGAGGTACTGACTGATTTAAGTTTTTGACAAGATCACAGTGTGCTGTCTCCTACTCGTTCCGCAAACTCTGCCACAAAATCATGTTCTTCCCAATTTGGTACTAACGAGGCTATAGCATCGCTGTTAAATGCATTCTACCAAATAAAAGATGACATTGATAATCTTTCATCATATTTTTGTCTCTGTAAAATTTGAGCCTTATAAATTGCACCCATAACAGCTAGCTGAGAAATAAGCGTTTTAAAAGATGCGGGTCAAGCAGAATTTTGCTTCATGAATTTATTCATGCTGTAGGTATCCCCCACGACCTTAAGAGACCAAAGTAGCCCTTCCAACGGTGGGGGGGGGGGGGGAACCAAGCGGGGGAGGGGGGTGGAAAGCAAGGGTCGTGGATTAAGAGAAATTACATTAATGTTACATTCAACACCAAATTACACACAAGTCATGGTAATGGTAGCTTGGGAAAATGGGCTTACTATGAAATGGAAATTGGAACGATGTTCAAGACAATGATAGTTGTTTTCTCATTGCGTTTCACTTCCAAGCTTTCCTTTAAAGTCTATTTGAAATATGTTGAATTGTCTCTAATTTGTAAGCAACCTTTTTATTGTAAACAACCGTTTTATGGATGTTGCTATGTTAAAATATCACTACCAGCTGGCAGATTTCTTTATTTAAACACACCTCAATGCAAAATTAGATCAAAATTCTTTGCAAATAAGTTTCACAAATGATATAAAGACCGCTCAATGTTTTAGAAAACGGTCTTTTATAGGAAACTTGATGTTTCTGGGTTAATAAGATCACCTTATTATGTTTTAATTTCTGACTTGCGGGACTTCCCAATACTTTGTTTGGGGGTTTATTTCTGTTGTCCATATTGGTTTGTTTCGTCACTATGGGAAATTAAATAAATCTCTCTTTTTGCCAACAAAGAAAGTGGTGTGTCCTGATTTATGGAGTAGTTTATTTAGATATATTCCCAGGGAACTATATATAAAAATATAGATTTATTGTGTAAATCACCTTGTTGATCTATCGATTGTAATTAATTCTTTTGTGTATGGTTCAGTTTTTAATATTCTGCAAGTTTTAATTAACAAGATGCAGATTATTTTTAATATTAAGGGCCTCTTCATATGATCCCGGTTGACCGGGCTGGCCCAGTTACCGAGATCTCGGCTCACTCCTATTTTCTTGTAAAATTTTGGATGTGTTCATATGAGAAGGTGGGCCAGCCCGGTTACCGATATCTCGGTTTCTGCAACCGAGATCTCGACAACCGGGAAGAATATTTTCCCATATGAACGCTCCAGCCCGGTCGCCGGGACGCAACTTTTTTTGAGAAAATACTTAGCTTCCCTTTCGTAATTGGGCGGTCCAAATGGTTTAATTTTGCCTTGTATCTATTTCCACTTCAGAAATATACGAATTAGCTTTATTAATAAAGTTACATGCAGGGTCAATAAAGCTACGATAGTCGCGAAAGATGCAACTTTATGTGTCGCCATTTTGCCTTCGTTTCTTGAATTTTATCCCCGTCAACCGGGCTAAAATTTTCCATATGAACAGAGGTCAAAATCCGTCCTGGTAACTGAGACAGCTCGTAAACCGGGCTCATGTGAAGAGGCCCTAAGCCGGCCTTTCTCTTGATCTCAAAGCCTGTGTGCATTTGTGGTTTAGTACAAAAGAATGATAACCTTAATTAAAACGAAAAATTGAAAAAAAATATCTTGCAAGAGCGAGGTTTACATATTCATAACATATTCATCCGAGACCTACAATTTAACTTGAAGTTAAAGACCGTAAAAGCAATATCCGCCAAAATTTCCAAACCTATCCTGTGATCAGATACGCTAAATTTTGAGTATAGCATATCAAATTGGGTGGTAAAATTTGTTTCCCGCTGACTTTGGATTAGATAAACTTTCAAGCCACAGCTAAATATCTTCTGTTGTTTATTTGTAAAGATACTCGCCTGTATGATGTCAAATCACAAAAAGGATTGTTGCTATTAAGGCGATTTATAATACATGACAAAACGCGCACAGAAATGGGTGTTACGAAAATTTCGGTGGTCATTAATTACCTTTTTTACACCAAAAAATAAATTAAAGAAGTATTTCATCTCTCCCTCTTTGGTGGAAGCTAACAGTGAAGGTATTAGCTTAAATTTCAAATTCTAAAGGCGCGATAGTTTGAATAGAGCGTATGCTCCCAAAATTCACCTGTTTCTCAGACTCGGAGATCAAAACAAACAATTTGTCTAAATTTACCTCGACTGTCAACAGATGTTCAAGGGTTGTCGAAAAGAGGCAAAAAAGTAAGGTATAGAAGCGTATGATATCGTTTGCGAGTGAATGTTCGCAACAATAGCAAAACAGACAAGCTCTCGAAACGGCAAATAATCAACAGCAAAATGTTGAAAATGACAGCTTATCAGTTGAAGTAATTAATTGTTCACGGAAGTCGCTTTTTTACCTGTGCAGCATAATGTCGGCAGAAGTGAAAACAACTTTTAAACCAACGATGGAAGCAGCTAGTGCTTGAAGGGACGAAACAAGCCTGTACAAATTTAAAAAGAAAAACGTTTGAAGTTAAAAGTTATTCGACTCCTTTAAAATATACCCTATAAAAGTATGAGAAATATTCCAAACAGTGCATCGGCGATATTAAAAGTTTGTCACTCGGTCGCTTCAAAAAAAAAATCTGCAGTTCTTCACCTACCGTGTGCTAATGGCAAATCTGTCGACATAATTTAGTCTTGGAAAAATAAACTTTTGAAGATATGTGAAGAGTATGTGGGACAACGGAAAAGCGAAGAAGCCGGCAGTAAACAAGTACAACCCCACCATTTTCGCGACGTGATTTCACATGCACGCGAAAATGCTGTCAGTGCTCGGGGGTCAGTCGGGGGTCATCGGTTTGGCTCACGCCACTCTTCCGATAATGTCACGAAGACTACTCGGAGAACCGATAATGTTTTCCGACTTGGTCATGTCACTGAGAAAATAAGAGTGTAACTTGTGTTGTTGACGTCTTCTCAGAAGCAAAAATGAGAAGATCGAGAAATCCAACTTCTTCTTCAACAAGTCAGTCTAGCAGCTTAGCAACTGGTTCTTCAGGCAACAGTAACAGCACAAACACAGTTCCTTCCCTGCTCAAAGAACTTCACGGTCTTGTGCTGCAAATTCAGGTGTGCTCTTTGTAGAACTGTAAAGCTTTGTATAAAGCAATTACTCTTATAAAGACCGTTTAACCCGTTTTGCTTTTGTTTTCGGTAATATTGGAGGCAAAGTAGCATAAATTAGTCATATGTAATTATATTTTGCGGATATTCCATACGCACCATTTTATCCTGGCAAGTTTTGCCGAGTGCTCGCGTGGGGCTAGCGTTATCCCATTTTTACCGAATGGTAATGAGGTTATGTTATGGGCCGCATTTTCTCACTCGAACACTCACTCACTCGATTCTGATATCAAACCGCAATTAATTTAGCATTAAAACGAGAAACGTGCTGACAGAAAGGTCCTTTAAGCCTCGATCAAACGGTCATGATAGTTGATGATAGTTCGCTGCTTCCAACTATCATTCACTATCATATTGACTATCATGTTTGTGATCAAACGCTCCATTTCATTTTTTGTTTTTCTCGTTCTCAACTCCACTATCACTTGGTGCAGAAATGTTTTCATGTTTTTTCCTTGTTTTCGATACTTTAACGCCATCTCTTGCTTCTGGCAGTGATATTTTCAGTGCTTTCTCGGCAATGTTTTTACTCTTCTTCTTCCCACTCACTTTCTCGTTTTCAGCTTCACTATAGTCCAAATATTAATCTAAATTTCGGTTTTCTTCTTCACCGAACGATAGAATTTCCTTTGCGGCAGCCATGAATCTTGGATTGAGCCCGTCTTTGACTGAACCACTGACCGACAAACTATCATGCGCTATCATCCCCGCGATCAAACGGTAAAAACTATCATCAACTATCATGTTGAATTTGAGCACGTCCAAACTGCATGATAGTTGGTGATAGTTGATGATAGTGCATGATAGTTCGTGTTCAAACGCGCGTGATAGTTGGAACTCTCATCAACTATCATCAACTATCATGACCGTTTGATCGGGGCTTTAAACGCATTCAGCACATGTCAATCAAATCTCAACCTCGTTCCAGGGTCTCTCTCTTTCAGGGAACTAAATTGAATTTCACAAAACAAATCGAAAGAGGATCACTTCCACTTATCCTCTGGTGATAAAAGAGAAAAGAATTCGCTCAACGAAGCCTCAGAGCATAGGCTATCAATTACCCATTCACGTAAGAAAACATTCAAAGACGCGTTTTAGTAAACACAACATTCATGCACGTTTTTTTTTCGCGTCACATCATCTTCGTGTCACGTCATCCGTTCTCCATCTTTTTGAGTCGTGCAGAAACGCGCATCTTTCTCTCAAATTTTAATGGCTGCTTAAAAGAACGCTATACGTGCTGGCAGAAAAGTAAACATATTCACAAAACAAATTTACTTAATGCTAAAAAGGATCAAAGGTTACACTTAAATATTTTTTGTGATAAAATAGAATTCGCGCTACGAAGCCTGAGAGCACGAACCATCAATGACGCAATTCCCATGGAAATTCACAGGGAAATAAAGTGAGATTGTGTTACATTATTGAACGCTTATTTGAAGAAAAAAACTATCAATGACCCATTCACGCAAGAAAACATTCGAAGGCAAATTAAGTGAGATTGTGACATTACTGATAGCACCAATGAACTACATATAGTTACGCTTAAAAACTGTTAAAATTATTACGCTCGCCTTGTGACGTGTTTTAGTCAACACAACATCCACGGCACGTTTTTGTTTCGCGTCACATCACCTCGTGTCACGTCATCCGTTTTTCATCTTTTTGACTCGAGCAGATACACGAAGTGCTCGGGCGTATCTTTTCTCTCAATTTTTTTTCGCTGCTCAAAAATAACGCTATACGTGCTGACAGAAAAGTAAACATATTCACAAAACACATTTACTTACGGTAATGCTTAAAAGGATCAAAGGTAATACACTAACCGGTAAATATTTTGGTTGTGAAAACTGAATAGCGCTACGACCCCTGAAAGCACGAGCCATCAATGTCGCAACTCACGTGGAAAAATAAAGCAAAGTGAGATTGCTTTACTTTATTGGACACTTATTTAGAAAAAATGCGGAGGTCGGCACTTCATCCATCGAATTACCATGAGGTTGCTCGAAGAGCCTTTGATTACCGAATGGTAATGAGGTTATGTTATGGGCCGCATTTTCTCACTCGAACACTCACTCACTCACTCAATCACTCACTGGATTCTGATATCAAACCGCAATTAATTCATCATTAAACGAGAAACGTGCTGACAGAAGGGTCCTTTAAACGCATTCAGCACATGTCAATCAGAAACAAATTATTCTTCAACCTCGTTCCAGGGTCTCTCTCTTTCAGGGAACTAAATTGAATTTCACAAAACAAATCGAAAGAGGATCACTTACACTTATCCTCTGGTGATAAAAGAGAATAGAATTCGCTCAACGAAGCCTCAGAGCATAGGCTATCAATGACCCATTCATGTAAGAAAACATTCAAAGAAGCGTTTTAGTGAACACAACATTCATGCACGTTTTTGTTTCGCGTCACATCATCTTCGTGTCACGTCATCCGTTCTTGATCTTTTTGAGCCGTGCAGAAACGCGCATCTTCCTCTCAAATTTTATCGGCTGCCAAAAAAAAAGTAAACATATTCACAAAACAAATTTACTTAATGCTAAAAAGATTCAAAGGTTACACTTAAATATTTTTGTGATAAAATACGGAATTGGCGCTATGAACTACATATAGTTACGCATAAACTGTTATAAAAAATTATTACGCTCGCCTTGTGACGTGTTTTAGCCAACACAACATCCACGGCACGTTTTTGTTTCGCGTCACGTCACCTCGTGTCACGTCATCCGTTTTTTTCGACTTTTTTGCTTGTTTACAAGCGAAAGTAGGAGAATAACAGTTATGTTAGGGAAAATTTCACATTCTTGTAAACTCTCAAAGGATTTTTTTTAATTTCTCAAGGGACTGTTTTAATTTCTCAAGGGATTACTTTCAGCTGTGGGTGATCACTTGCGATCTCGTGGAAAAAAAACGTGACTTGTCACATTTACAAACGTTATATAACAATTTAAAAAGTGACATGTCAGCTTTCTTATCTCAACGCACGTGTGTCTGAAAGGCGATTTATAAAAAGCGTCGCACAAACAATGGATTGCGTAACTAAAACACGAATAAATAATCACTAGCACTTACATCGTTTAAAAAGTTACAAACGTCAAAAATAAACCATACCAAAAAAACTCGCTCTTTTCAAAGATATTTTTTAAGTTAAAACAAATGCAAGAGATGGGGGCTTCTTTTAGCTTAGGAGCGGTTAAAAATTAGGCCAAATTTGGTCGCTACAAGCGCCATTCTATTTCGTCATCAGCCTAGGTCGTTAGAGGCGTGACCTCTCGTTGACAGCAATGTTGCATGAATCGGCTTTACAACATGCGATCGTATCGACGCAGTTCGAGTGGATTTTCAGTCAAAGGCAGCAAAATTTTTTCGTATTTCATCTTCAAATATAATTCGAAAGCATTCACTGTATATATGGCTTTTGTTTAATCCTTCTTAAGCCCACGAAGAAGCTGTCTTGATATCCGACCCTCGCAGAGCCTATACAAAACGCAGCTTAAATGTATCAATTTGTTTACGCCGCAATAATATGCGCAATGTTTTCTCCGACAGTAGTCGGAAATATCCGTATTTTTTTTCGTGCTTTTTCGTCGCAAAAACAAAGCGTCGAACGCATATTTTGTTGTTTCATTTGCTAATTTCGCTGCCGTAATCAACTGCCTCGAAAGGTCCTTGCAATGTTAAAGTATAGAATTGTCAGATCTCGGTGAAATTTGCACTGTTTATTTGTGTAATGTTGAGGAATATGTGTATAAATACCCGGCGCGGACGAGCCATTTTTGACAAAATTATATGGCTGCATTTCCTCCGCGAAGATAGGAAATTGTTAAACTAAACTACAAAGCAACTGTAATGATAAGTTCGAAGAACATTGCACAGGATAAACCTTCGACTCATACTTCATGCAAAAAAGTCGGTATCTCGAAGAGACTTTGATTCATCTTTTTGAGTCGAGCAGATACACGAAGTGTTCGGGCGTATCTTTTCTCTCAATTTTTTTCCGCTGCTCAAAAATAACGCTATACGTGCTGACAGAAAAGTAAACATATTCACAAAACAAATTTACTTTAGTTAATGCTTAAAAGGATCAAAGGTAATACAATAACCAGTAAATATTTTGGTTGTGAAAACTGAATAGCGCTACGACCCCTGCGAGCACGAGCCATCAATGACGCAACTCATGTGGAAAAATAAAGCAAAGTGAGATTGCTTTACGTTACTAGACACTTATTTAGAAAAAATGCGGAGGTCGGCACTTCATTCATAGAATTACCATGAGGTTGCTCGAAGAGCCTTTGATTAGTGCAGAATGCACTATTGTGATGGTTTGTTGGGGCTGTCGTCCGCTAAACCCCTAAAGCGCTATGGTGTTAACTTTTAATTAATAGTCAATTAATTAATTAATATCAATTAATTAATTATTTCTTGTGAAGGGGGTGGGGGTGGGGAGCACCTGACCGTACCCCTAGGTAAAACCTGGAGCACATCTACGTTACTTTCATATGAAGATCTCAAACGTATATATTTGTTTCAGAAAACCCTTTGCTCTCCTTGTGGTACTACTCAACGTAATTTACACCAAACGCATGCGCAGATTAGTCTTCGTTGTTTTCTGGAACTATCATGAACATCGCTTGTATTGCGTGTTTGCGGTAGGCTTCCTGCAGACTTCTTGGCGCCAAGTAAAAACCGCAAATTAATTAAATTAGATTTTGAGACTTTCACATCGCTTTCGTAATTAGGTCTGCAAAAACTTGCACCGGGATTTTCGGCGTGAACACCTGATAACCAGGAAACAAATATCCTAGCTGTACTGCGTTTTAAAAAACCTGTCGAAAAATATGTTTTTTGATTACCGTAAAAACCCGCAGATAAGCCGCACCTTTTTGCCAAAAATTTTCGCTCGAAAGCGGGGGTGCAGCTTATCTGCGGGAACATTCGGAAAAGGTGCCGTAAATTTTCGTGAACTGATGCTAATTTATGGAAAATAATGTAAATTAATATAACATAAAACTACAAGAGAGTACCGGTCATTGCTTTTGCAAGTTTGACAGCTCCTATATTGTTTGCAATGTCGACAATGGCCTATAACTTTAACAGTAATATTGATACTTTACGAGCGAGAAAATACCACAAGTATTCACGAGTAAGATGGCCAATTGTTTCTTTCTCATTTTGCACTTTGATGGAAAATTTGTCGAACTGATTGCGAAACTCTTTTCATGCTACGAGTTTATCTCCAATAGATGGCTCCCAAATCTCTTTAATTTGTCGATATCATTGCCACGAAACCCAAAAGCCTCCATCGCCATCTTGTTTTCCTTACGTTCTCGCCCTAGTCCCATATTTCGCGTCCGATCAAATGCCTGGTTACAGCCTCCTGGTTACTAAGCTACGAACGTTCGGCAAACGCAAGTTCTTGTTGTTGTGACCCAAAAATGTATGGAAAAACTGCATTGAATGAAGAAATACCTGTCAACAAAATGCCAGAAAAAGATCACCCATAATATGTCAAAGTTGGTTTTCATTATATTAAAGAGCTCAAATTGTGGGTAAGACTGAAGCATTTTCTGTTTCAATGTTCATCGAGTTTACGTTCGATGAAGAAGACTTCCTAAAGACTCGACTTTGGATTTTCTTTGATTTACTTTCAAAAAACTTTTTTTCCAACATTTGAGTTGTTAAACTCAGGGTGCGGCTTATCTGCGGGTGCGGCTTATACGCGGGTGTTTACGGTAGATTTGTTTCTTTAGTTTTTGAGAATCGTCTTTCGTGCAGTCTAAACCGTAACTTAATTAAATTAAACAAATGTCATCTATGCCGCAGTAAAACAAACAAAAAACAAAAGTTTCATGTTATCGCATTTTCAAGGAAGACAAAAGTATTTTGTTACAAACGAACAAAAGTGTCGTGATACGTTTGCAAAGATTAGCGTAAGGAACACCTGGGAAAGAATACAAGTAGCCTGTGAACAGTTTTTCCGAAAGTAAAATAAAGCAAATAAACACGAACATATATAAAACATCATACTTTCAATTGTTCCATATTGCATTCTGCACTTACCAAATCATCGAGATTTTTTTTTCAAGTGAAAGGCGCCATAATGAAGATAACAATACTGAGTAACAGGGCCTGGGGAGAGTAAACCTTGTAGAAAATCTCATTTAAAGCCACGTATATTTCATAGACTGTCCACTTAAAACACATCGATAACTAATTAAAGATGAAGATTCCTCGCATAACACTGATAATATAATTCCCTGATAACACCAGAATTTTAATAAATTATGATAAACAAACTTCACAAGAAATTCACAAAAATTCAGAAGTCTTTTCCTGTTCCATATTTTTGTTTGCGTGATAAATAAAATATTCTCCTTGTCACATTGTTTGACATATGTGTAAATTGGTGCAACCCTAGCACACTTACCAAAATAGATTTTTTTACTGCAAACAGAAATTTGAGTAAAATTGTTCATCCAGCAAAAACAGTTTAATATACTCTCTAATGCAACCCGTCCCATACTTAAGCTTAACTAAAAATAAAATATCAAAGCACAAACTAAGGTACCTTAACAATAAATTGGCCATCAATGTAACGACCTCTAGCACTTACAACCTCACTTCAATCCAAACACTTTAAACAGCTTTTTACAACAGCTCTCATCTTTGTTGTGTAATGCAATTAGCTATTAGTCACAATTCTAGAAAGTTCTACTTAACCCTTTGACCCCCAAATTTTCCTCAAAAATGCGTTTTTTTAGCCGCTAAACTGAAATTTTGGTGCTATGGTCTGGAATTTACCTCAACTTTGCTAAAGAAGCACTTTTTTACAATTCAGCAACATTTTCATAAAGATTCTGTGTAAAAATGTACAATATTTTACTTTGGTGCATGTGCATAAGCCAAAATTTGGACTTGTTTTTTTTTTTTTTTGCTGAACCGTTCCAAATTTTTATTTTGCCCCTTTTGCTTCCTTTTTTTTCGCTTTCTTATTCTCGTTACTTTCTACTCTTCATATCCTATCTTTTGGCCAAAAAAGTTTTGACATTATCAATGGGAAACCCTGATAAGGGGACCTTGACCAATTACAGGTGTGCTGGCCTGTTTAGCAACGATTTTGCACCAAAAATGGATTTTGTTTTTCTTTGATTAGCTCTGTCAGAATGCAACTGATATTCAAAATGAACAGTCCTGTAGAAAGGTCGATTCAAGCTCTATCAGATTCTTATCACGAAATTCCACTGACGTGCTAATTAATGACGTCACAAGTGAATCAATGACTGCACCTCCAAATAGAGCCTGAATGCGCGTTTAGGAGTGGAAGGGTTAAGTAGCTTCAAGTGTTTTGACTTAGATAACATGTAACTTGAGTTCCTTTGAACTAATTAACTGGGCGGGGACTGGGCCCGGTTCATAAATCGCCCGGAATTTTTTCGTCGTAGTAGTAGTCTTGTCGGTAAATTGTTTCAGACCCGCTTGGCTACTTCCTTGGCCAGGATTCACAACACGCACTTTTGATATTTACTCGGCAGGAGCTGTTAAATCACTCTTCTATTTAGAAATTAATCTCCAGAATACTTTGAAGATGCTTTCCAAATTATGTCCATTTTCATTTCATTTTTGAGCCAGCAAAGTCGCGTATCAGAGAGGATTCAATGTTTGCACAGCAAAATAATCTTATTTTGATTCTTGATGTAATAGCTTTACTTCAGTGTTTACTTACACACTTCCAAGACTTCAGAAAACAAAATGGTAATGTATAGTATTTCTACGAACTATGATGGAATTTTTAAAACGATCCGTAAAGCCATCGAGTAAAACAAATGGTCTGCAAAATGAAATCTTGATGCGGGTAAATACATGTAATTAAAAAAAATTCTACTCTACACGCCATGCAAAAGTTCACGGTTTTGAAATTTTCGAAATTTTAATGTCTTTCAAAATGTTTCTTGACCCAATTTTGAATAAAAATTCATCTGAATGTTTTTTTTCATGTTTCTTTCATTTGTTTACGTTTAGTTGCGATTTTTAGGCTTTTGAAATGAACAACATCTATTTATAGATTGAGGCACCGTGTGATGTTTTTGATACACATTTTCTTTTATTCTTGATGTACGTTTATCTGACTCGTTTTATTCGACCAGGACCCAATCCCTGCAATTTTCTGGATGCTCCCCTATTTTTAGTGGAAGACTATTATTATTATTATTATTTTATTCATGCGTTTTGAGCTAATTGGAACCGAACGTTCGGCGATGGGGAATCCGCCATATGAGTCACGTAAGCAAGCACTGGCGTTTGTATGACTTGTGTGAGTGCTTTCCAAAAGCAGCGGATAACTTTGTTTTTTCATGGCAGCGGATAACTTTTTTTTACCATCCATGGTTTTTCGAGCGAAGCTTGAACTCTTCTCTTTTTTAGTTTCGTTCCTCACGATGTTGTTTTGAGTTGGATGTGAACTATTTACACAGCGGGGGACTACTATCCAATCAGAAGAACGCTCGTAACCACAATGTTGACACGTCTCAGCAAAGCAAACAACCTAGTAAAAACATGTTGAAGAATATTATTCTACATGACACGAGTGTGGGACAAAGAAAAAATCTGAGTCCCTGACGGGAATCGAATCCATGGCCTCCCAGATACCGGTGGGGGCTCTAACCAACTGAGCTACGTGAGACTCGCTGTGAGCTAGGCCATTTACTAGGTTGATAAGTGACACGCGTCCTGCATACTGCTAGGATCAGCAATGTCGAAATCATCAAATTTGTAGTAAATAATAAAGAGGGTAGATTTTAAGCTCGGTGATAAATAGTGAAGAATATTATTCTACATGACGCGAGCGTGGGACAAAGAAAAAATCTGAGTCCCCGATGGGAATCGAACCCATGGCCTCCCAGATACCGGTGGGCGCTCTAGCCAACTGAGCTACGTGAGACTCGCTGTGAGCTAGGCCATTTACTAGGTTGATAAGTGACACGCGTCCTGCATACTGCTAGGATCAGCAATGTCGAAATCATCAAATTTGTAGTAAATAAAAAAGATGGTAGATTTTAAGCTCGGTGATAAATAGTGAAGAATATTATTCTACATGACATGAGCGTGGGACAAAGAAAAAATCTGAGTCCCGACGGGAATCGAACCCATGGCCTCCCAGATACCGGTTGGGCGCTCTTAAACCAACTGAGCTACGTGAGACTCGCTGTGAGCTAGGCCATTTACTAGGTTGATAAGTGACACGCCTCCTGCATACTGCTAGGATCAGCAATGTCGAAATTCCTCAAATTTGTAGTAAATAATAAAGATGGTAGATTTTAAGCTCGGTGATAAATAGTGAAGAATATTATTCTACATGACATGAGCGTGGGACAAAGAACTTTGTCCCACGCTCGTGTCATGTAGAATAATATTCTTCACTATTTATCACCGAGCTAAAAATCTACCATCTTTATTATTTACTTAAAACATGTTCTTCAAATAATTTCTCCTCAAACTTTCCGCTTCTTATCGATTACACCATTACGCCTATCGTTCAGACAGTGAATGTAATTTAGTCAAATATCACATTGTTACACTATTTCGAGATTGTTTCGGCTGTGAATGAATTTTTGTCAAGTATATCATTGTTACTCTATTTGGGATTGTTTTGGCTGTGAATGAACTTTTGTCAAATATATCGTTGTAATTCAAAGCTATTATGGGATTGTTTTGGCTGTGAATTAAATTTTTCAAAAATAGCTCTTAGCCGTCATGGTGGACTGGTAGTCAGTCACTCAGTCAGTGAAGTATGTTTGCTCTCGTCTAAATTCACTAAATATAAACCACCCGTGCGCAACAGCACAAAAACAACTTTAATTGCTATTGTGTGCTCACTGGAGGCCGCACGGTTTATTATTGACTGCAGACGTACAAGGAGTCAAATATCTTGAAAATAACGAAAAAACCTGATTGACATAAAGAACCTAGAAAAACAAACTAGGAAAGTACCAACGAGCATCCATAGGATGAAAAAACCTCACCGTGCTCGTAGCGGAAACGTAGAGGAAAAACCCCAGCCCTATGGATAGTACTCTCCGACCTGCTGGGCTCGGTCTTATTAAATTCCTAATGATTTCGAAACAGAGAGCAAAGATTCAAAATGATCTTTAACGTATCCATCTTTAGCATTTTCACTTTGCCAACGACCGTGTCTCTTAAAGAGTCTATCAACAATCCCTGCATTGGCGGCAGCAGTGGCTCCTCCGGCCCTAAGACTGTGAAGACTTATGCAGGAAACGTCAGTGATGTCCTTGAAAGCGTCCTTAACGATCTCCCTGGCTCTAGTGTAGCTTTTAAAAGCCCTGGCGCCGAACTGTCGAAGTGGACCGAGGAGACGAGAGGGCTCTGAACAAGGGTAAATCCTCACAAAGATCAATTTTTGCGGCAGCAATGTATTGCTCTAAGGCCTTCACAGGACAAGTTTCCCGGTCTGATCTCGCGATTGCAATCCAAGCTCCGTCACGAAATTGGTCTGTCTTGGACGATTCTAGAAATATGGACACATAAGTAGGAAAGAACTTTATGTCACAAGCTCTTATGGCGCATAGCTCACTGAAACGAAAAAATCCAGCATAACCTATAAGACATAGAGCTACTGTTCTCAGATCTGATAAAGAAGGACACTTATCTGAAATCTTGGAATTAACAAGCGTCTTTAACATTTCCGGAGTGACGGGTTCCTTCTTCGATTTCGGTTTCCCCAGGATCCTTTGGGAAGCGCTGACCAAAGAAGCAACCATGGGATGTACTGAGACCTTCGGCAAACCGGCCAACTGTTGAGCCCAGTCGATACTGTAAAGTGCATTGAGAACTGGCGATGGAGAATTCGCATCGAGGATAAGGCATTGAAGGTAGACCGCAACATGGAAAGAGTTGGCTGGCATGTGGATAAAACAATTGGACAAAGCCCAAAGTTTCCATCGTTTGAAACCGGCCAAGTAACTGCGGATAGTACCATCTGCTTTGGACGCCAGCACGGTTTCCTGGACGCGGCTAGCCAACGGCTGCAGATGATCAGGAATTGACGAATAGAATTCACGCCACATCTCCGACTGGAACACATCTAAAATTAAAAAAGAACTAACAACCAAAAACTGAAACTAAACAGGCACAAAATGAAAAATAACCCAACTTTCTGGGCGCAAAAAAATAGCCAAAAAATATCATGCACAGATGGTCCAAAACTCATCAGACGCAAATATAACTAACGTCCCGGACGGACACAGAAGGTCCTATACCTCTTGGACGCTAGAGGCCTCTTGCCTTCAAGGAACAGGAAGTCCGATTCCTCTGGAGCGTAAATAAGCCTATGAAATTTTGTCACAGACGGTCTTGAACTTCTTAGGCCCAACCTGTCGGGCACAGAAGGCCCCATTCTCCTCGGGGCAGAAAAAAGACAGCTCATTTTTCTAAACATTTGGACACAGATCCCAAAATCCTCGGGCGCACAAAAAACCTTTAAAAAGTTTGGGCACAGATGGTCCCATTCTTCACGGGCGCAAAAGGCCCTTGAGATATTTGGGCACAGATGGTCCCATAACCCTCGGGGGCACAAAAAAGCCCCTAAAAGATTTGGGCACAGATGGTCCCATTCTTCTCGGGCGCAAAAAAGGCTCCCAAAAATAAATAAGTAATTGGTCACAGACGGACATAACCTCCTAAAAACTACAAAGCAAAGGTACATCGTCCTAATCATCTGAAAAGGAAAGAAACAATTCTAATCATAAGAAGATAAATATAAAATTCAGTCGCCTCCAGAGAAGAACACCAAGATGAAGAAATTAGCATACAACGACTCCTAAAATACTCTACCAAATCCCTAGACAGTTCATACCGACGAGAGAATATTTTTCCGCTAATTTTTCAAAAACGCGGAAAAATTCGATTTGTCACACCAATCAGATTACCAATTAAATTGTAGCAATCTGACACAGTTGTAGTGAGCAATTATGTCTTTAGATTTGTAGGAGGCAGAATTGGTGAGTTGTGAATTAACCCTGGTTTAAAAATGTGTTTTTTGTAATGCTCGACTGCTAACAACGCACATGCTGGTCAGCAGAAGGCCCAACACATTGTTATTCGTCTTTTTCGAGCGTTTGTTTTGGAGAGGCTAGCTTTTCTGACCATAGTGAAAATTAAAAATCACATAAAGCATTTGCACAAAGCAGATTTAAAGAATAATGTTGTCATTATGATGTTTTATTACTGTAGGCAGATTTACAAAGAGTCGAAGAAATGGAAAGGAATCTTCTTTAGATTCCTAAATATTACTGGAGACTCTGTCGCGCCAAATGCAAACTGCAATTAATTTAATTATTAGTCTCTTGAGTGTCTTGCACAATTTACCAATTCAGAAGTGGCATTTGTGTTTATATCTTTGAAACATCTCGTTCAAACATTTAATGAACCAGTAAAGGTTATTAACTTGGCTATTAAAAGCAATTAGGATTGACAGCAAAAAAAAGAATAAGAGCGTGAGCGTCATTTGAAAACGTTTTGGGTGCTTTAATGAAGATTTGCCAAAACTTATTACTCTGACTTATTACTCACTAACCTTGAATCACTGAGCGATAGTTGTCACATATTGAGCACTTATAATGAACAAAGCTGTTGTAAATTTAAGTTGAATGTTTAACTTAAAGTTACACTGCTAAAAGTTATAGTTTGAGAATTCTGCAGTGACTTACCTGCTTGATTTTTTCATTTGCTTAAAATGAGCATAATTTTTACCACATGTTTATATTGTAATTTATTTCAGGAGCAACGAACACAAAGTGAACAAAATCTTTCTACCATTGCAAAGACCCATGAGAAGATGAAGACAGAAGTGAGAGGTTTGTTGGAGAAAAGTACATTTCCCCAGGGTTTCAAATTAGATTTAGTAAAAGCCAAATTAAACAGCATTCGTTTGGGACGAAAAACAAATGAATCTTTTAGGTGTAGCATTGTGAAATCACAGGCATACCATAATAAAGCCGCTCTTAAAACAGAGCAGAGACGCGCGGTGTCCTTTGTACAACACTCACAGTGTTTGTAATCCAAAATAAACTGTAAACGATGACAAAATAAAGGTTGCAATAAGCTCCATTAGTTAACTCTATTAATTTTAACAAGTAAAATAACCATTTAAATAGTGAATTACTTGTTCCAAGAATGGAATATTGAAGCAAATAATTAAATCAAATCTGAGGAGAATGCTTGAGCTGTTTTTAGAAAAGTGGGGAATTTTCCCTGAATAACGTAAACCTTACAAGTCTGGGCATGTTTGTCTTGATAATTTTACTTTTATTAGATCTTCCAATCGAAATCATTTTAAACATGCTAAGTAAAGAAGAAATAATTTGTGAAGTTTACATTCAAATACGTGACTAAAAATTTGGCTGATGAAAGTGAAAGTTATATCAGCACATTCCATAACATGAAGGTCATTGTGTTTACAGTATAAATTCTAGCCTGCTGAAACATATTAATTTACGGTATTTGTTTACATAGCATAAAAAATAAGTATTTTCTTTGAGTCAAATGCTAAAAAATCAAACATTTTACACTAAACATGCTAAATAACGACCAAAGGATTCGTTAAATTTCCATTAGTAACTGATTACAATAGCATTTAAAAATTGCGTGACTCTGACAAAGCTTGGCCAAGTGGAGGTTTGGGTCTCGTCGACGACAAAACGAAAAATAAACCTCCTGCAGAGCAACAACCATGCACAGTTAATTAGAGACCATTAGATCTCTTTTGTCTCACAAGTCAAGCCACAAATTAACCATGGTGTTGGGGAATTGTGTGATTTTCATTTTTAATGTAAAATTGGCTGGACACATATTTTAGAAAAAGATGCATTAGCAACACAGAAATGTAATTGGCTTCAAAGCAAAGCAAATCCTTTAGTTTCATCAGTTCCTTATTCGTTCTTTTGTTAAATATTCAGGAAGTAGAAGTAATGTTTTGAGTTAAGGGCTGACGAGGAAGTGTGATGTGATATATTTAGAAGGTTTTTTGACATAGTTTCCTTGTTAACTCTGTGTATCTTTTTTTGTAGTATCTTCTTACTTCAAGTCTAAATTGCGAGGTTTGTACAAAACAGCAGGCACTGATGCAGAAACTGAAGTAGAGTAAGTAATTTTATCAAATCAGTTTAAAAAACTTTTAAAGGTGTAATTAATATATAAGCAAAGGGTTTATAACTACACATAAAATAGAAAATTATTTTAGTCGAGGCTCTTTCAACACAACAGCTCGATCTACCAATGTCCACCTCTTGACAAATTAAAACTCTATCCTATAAGTGGATGCAGACACTTTCAAGGGGGAAGATTTAATCTTTTCTTTTGTCTTGGAGCTCTCATAAGGTGATATTAGTGAACTCTGCAAATAAAAATCTAAATACACTACAAACCATATTTTTGCCATGCTTTATTGGCCCTGCCCCTAAGAGTCTTACAAGTATACGAGGCATACTTATAAATCATGTTATGTTCATTTAGAATATTTGTTTCTTCTGTTTCATTGGCATGCATTTCCAGTTTACATGAAAAAATAATATGTTTTCACTTTAGTCCTCCTGATCTACGTGTCAATAACATTTTTTCCCTTTGTAAGCCTAGAACAACAAGCTTTTGCCTTAGTTTTTTTTCGTATTTCTCAGCGAGCAATGGAATGTGTTACCAGCAGATTGTATTAGAACAAATGGCTTTACAGAGTTTAAAAGTAACATTCAGGGAATGACTTTTGTTTAGACACATTTTGCTTTAAATATATCTGATAGTTTTTTTTTCGCTATTTACTTGTAGATTCTAGTTTCTTCAATGTGTGTACAATGTATTTTTGTAACACATTTTAGTGTATTTTATTGTATTTCTCGAAGATATTAGCTTCGAATAATATTAATATTATTAGCCACTCTAAAATTCGAGAAAAAATAAAGTCTATGTATTTATGTATGTATGTGTGTATGTATGTATGTATGTATGTATGTATGTATGTATGTATGTATGTATGTATGTATGTATGTATGTATGTATGTATGTATGTATGTATGTATGTATGTATGTATGTATGTATGTATGTATGTATGTATGTATGTATGTATGTATGTATGTATGTATGTATGTATGTATGTATGTATGTATGTATGTATGTATGTATGTATGTATGTATGTATGTATGTATGTATGTATGTATGTATGTATGTATGTATGTATGTATGTATGTATGTATGTATTATCCTACAAAGATCTTTAAAGTAGCTTTCTAGAAGCTAAGTGCATGACCACTATAAACAAAATAATTATTATTATTATTATTATTATTTATTATTTAATACCAACCCCACCCTTGATTTCAATTAATTGCAACAGATGCGACAGCTAAAAAATATCATCAAATTATGCTGTTCCCAACACACATGTACATGCAAAAGCATTGGTTTATTATTTTGTAATTTAAAGTTTGATTGGCATCACTATGAGAATGAGTTGCTAATATTGATGATGTCTTCAAAAGCTCATTTTCTTTATTTTTCTTATAGCATAATTAAAAAAGCAGTAGATAAGATAGCCATCATCAAGGCACTCAGAAATGACAGGAGGATAGGTAAAGTTAATTTTATAAAGCTTTTTAGAGATACTTTAATAATTTTATTGGGAAAGAGAGGTGTGGCAGAAAAAAGAAACAGACCTTTCATCTCAATTGCAACCTAACTGACCTTCAAGGCAAGAGTAATCTAAAATTACAGGCAGTAGAAGAGTATTCCCCGATTAGTAGAGGGTGTTTCCCTAAGGTTCTTTTAGACATGTTAACAAAGTTTTTGATTGATTGTTTGATTGATTGATTGTTTGATACAATGAATGGTGACGTTTATATTGTGTTATTTTGTTATTTTGAGATAAAACACTTCAAAACCTACTAAATATTCATCATTTTTACCTCATGGTAATGAGGTTTTAGTGATCATTCTCGAAGTGACATGTTTCCCTCACTGCATGGATCACTCACTCACTCCATTCTGATATTATTATTATTATCATTCAGCACGTGTCAATCAAAAGCAAATTATTCTCCAACCTCGTTCCCATGGTCTCTCTCTTCTAGGGAACAAGGTTGAAATTTCACAAAACAAATCAAAAGAGGATCAGTTTCTCTTATCCTCTGGTGATAAAAGAGAATAGAATTCCCTGTACAAAGCCACCAAGCATACGCTATCAATGACCCATTCACGTAAGAAAACATTCAAGGGCAAATGAAGTGAGATGCTTATCTACAGTAATCTTTCTTTAGGTTACCTTTCCTGAAGTGTAATTTGACTTGGTGGTAGTTTTGGTCTTTTTTTCCTTTAAGTTGTTTAGTAGGGGAAAAACAGGGATACTGCGACATGCGGCAGCGGCGGTGGCGGTAATGACATAACAATACCCCAGGTGACATCATAGTTCCCCCAGGGGTGACATCATCATCATCATCTAAAAATACATCCCACAATCGTCGCTTTTTGCGGTGGAATTCATCAAAATGATGAGATCACCATCTAAAAATAGTATATTCCTCTCAATCATTGGTTTTTGGGGTGTAATCTAAATTAAAATAGAATAGTGACGTCACAATGCCATGGGGGTAAACGTCATAAAAATGATGAGATCATAATTCAAAAATAGAATAGGGACAGTATTGCCTTCATCTTGTTTATTTGTCGCAAAATAAAATAGTATTTTGATATAGGTTAATTAGAATCTGCATTCAGAAGTCTTTTTTAAAGGCAAAATTATCGGTATATTTAAGCCCCCGCATATTTGGATCATCTCTGGTAAGTTTTTGCTTTTAGTCCAAACTAGAATTTAATAACTTCGTGAACCTCAATCAACTAATGCCAAGATTGATTGCACGCGAAATCGCATCAACTTGAACTAGTAATTAATTTACGAAATCAACATTTCACTGGCACTTTTTTGTTTAACGAAATTACCTTTGTAAAGTTCAATGATGTCATAGTTTAATTTTCTACTTCATGGCGGTAGCGGTTTTCAGCATTTCACAGTACAGGCATAAGTACCGATTCATTTCGGTCAAAGTTTTTAGCTTTGTTATTATACAAGTTGTCTTATCGCATACATTTAGTACTGCTAACATACCGGTAATTGTTTTTAAAACAATGGTAAAGACTCGATGTGCTCTAGTGAACAAAGCATAACCAATCGAAAAGTTAAAACAATAGAGTGAACGCGCTTCAGTGACCTCGGATATAAACACAAGTGTTCGGTTAATAATAAAACACTAAACACACAGATTGTAAGTAAAATAAACTTTTATTTCGATCGTTCAACATGGCATTACAATGATTTAATTTAATCGTCTTCGTCCTCCTCATTACTTGGGGGATAAAATGTGGATTTTGATGTCTTCACGTTCTTGTGTGTTATAGTTCCGCAATCTTAACATCGACGCAAAGTATCCTTTCCGTGCTTTCGATCAAGAGGGATTTCGTGGTGGTGGTGGTGGTGGTGGTAGAGTTAAACAATAGAATTGTGGTGGTGGTAGAGTTAAACAATAGAAATGTGGTGGTGGTGGTGGTGGTGGTGGAGATTAACAATATAATTGTGAAACATTGCACAGAAATTCAGTTCTCGTTAAGTTGTGAGGGAGTTGACATGAGTTGGTCCTGTCCTATATGTCAAAAGGATTTTTCAAGGAAAGATAGCATGCAAAGACACATGAGCAGTAAACATATAGTACTTCTGGTTTTCCTCCATTTCAAGCTATGTCGATTTCTCGAGAAAAGTGTCAGCGGTTTCACTTGGGGCATCCGTTTACCTGTATGGTGGCGGGAATGACAGGTTCGGGCAAAACGCTCTGGGTTAAATCTTTGTTGCAACAGTCTCACAAGACAATTCACCTACCCCCTGAGAGGATTGTTTGGTGCTATTCTCAGTGGCAACCGGCCTACAGCGAGTTGTTGATGACGATTCCTGGAATTGAATTGAACAAGGGTATCCCTGAGACCTTAGAACAAGATTCTTACTTTGATGTTAATATACGAAACTTGATTGTCATCGACGACCAAATGATCGAAGCCGGAAGTGATAACCGAGTCGTGAACCTGTTTACTAAAGGATCGCATCATCGCAATTTGAGTGTCATTTACATTGTGCAACCGCTCTTAGATGGACACCACCTGGAAAAAGGAAGCGAGGGCGGCCCAAGACAACCTGGAGACGTACTGTGATGGCCGAGCTAAACGAGATGGGCTTGACTTGGGGTGAGGCACAACTTGTAGCAAAAGATCGGTCCCGATGGAAGCAGATCGTTGCCGCCTTATGTCCCACCAGGGACGAAGAGGAATAAGTAAGTAAGTAATTACATTGTGCAAAACCTCTTCTATCAAGGCAAAGGCAATCGAAACATCAGCTTAAACAGCCATTACTTGGTACTTTTCAAGAACCCCCGCGAGATTTTGACTCTAGCAAAACAAATGTATCCTGGACAAACTGCTTGGTTTATGAAACAGTACGAAGACGCGGTACAGAGACCATTTGGCTATCTGTTTGTTGATCTTAAACCAACCACTCAGGACAATTGCAGATTGTGAACAAACGTATTACCTGGTGAAGAACGATTCGATAAAGGCGAAGTAGAAGGCGACGTTTCTAAGGAACTAGTGCAATATCTAAAGCAGCAAAACTTGATGACTCCACCGGTAATTTCTAAAATGCAACGCTTGCAGAACAATATGAATGACTTTCTCTCTCGTAGAGACCTTGCAGAAGACGAAAAAGCAATGCAATATTTGCAGCTGCAAAACAGGTTTTTGACATACAAACACCAGCTCAATTCTATACCAGAAGCACCCCAAGAGCAGAAACAAATATCTACCGCAGGCAACTTACCAACAGTGCCAACCCCCCTTCAAGAATCACCGGTAACAATACCAGTAGCTCCTGTTCAAACGCCAAACCAACAAGTAATTACTTCCATGGCAACTTCTACTCCCTTACCTCCCTCCCCTCCTCCATCGATCTTGACACCTCCTCCCACGGTGGAATCATTATCTCCGCCTAAAAAGCGGAAACGACCTCACATCCGATTCGTAAATTACTGGGATGATGAACCGAAAAGACCTTCCAGACGCTCCCGGCGAATACACAAAAACTCGCCTTACAAATCTTAGGAAGGACAAGAAGAGGATTATTAAATTAAATCATTGTAATGTTGTACGATCGAAATAAAAGTTTATTTTACTTACAATCTGTATGTTTAGTGTTTTATTATTAACCGAACACTTGTGTTTATATCCGAGGTCACTGAAGCGTGTTCACTCTATTGTTTTACTTTTCGATTGGTTATGCTTTGTTCACAAGAGCACATCGAGTCTTTACCATTGTTTTTAAAACGATTACCGGTATGTTAGCAGTACTAAATGTATGCGACAAGACAACTTGTATAATTACAAAGCTAAAAACTTTGACCGAAATGAATCGGTACTTATGCCTGTACTGTGAAATGCTGAAAACCGCTACCGCCATGAAGTAGAAAATTAAACTATGACATCATTGAACTTTACAAAGGTAATTTCATTAAACAAAAAAGTGCCAGTGAAATGTTGATTTCGAAAACTAATTACTAGTTCAAGTTGATGCGATTTCGCGTGCAATCAATCTTGGCGTTAGTTGATTGAGGTTCACAAAGTTATTTAATTCTAGTTTGGACTAGAAGCAAAAACTTACCAGAGATGATCCAAATATGCGGGGACTATGAAAATGCCACTTTGGTCTTTCACGGCAAAACATTGCGCCAACCTGCATACATTATATTCGAACTATCGCCCAAGTTAGAATGGAAACGAGAAATAATCGCACCCATGACTTTTCAGTCGGCTGCTCCACAAAGCTTTATTAAAATATACCGATAATTTTGCCTTTAAAAAGGACTTCTGAATGCAGATTCTTTAACCTATATCAAAATATTATTTTATTTTGCGACAATAAACAAGATGAAGGCAATACTGTCCCTATTCTATTTTTAAATTATGATCTCATCATTTTTATGACGTTTACCCCCGTGGCATTGTGACGTCACTATTCTATTTTTAGATTACACCCCAAAAACCAATGATTGAGAGGAATATACTATTTTTAGATGGTGATCTCATCATTTTGATGAATTCCACCGCAAAAAGCGACGATTGTGGGATGTATTTTTAGATGATGATGATGATGTCACCCCTGGGGGAACTATGATGTCACCTGGGGTATTGTGATGTCATTACCGCCGCCGCCGCATGTCGCAGTATCCCTGTTTTTCCCCTACTTTGTTTTTTATTCTAAAATTACGTTGACGTTATTTTATGTGGTAAAAGTGAAATAACGTAACTCGTCTTTGTATATATTTGTGATTATTTTTTTTATCGTTTATCGTACGTTTTTTTGTAAACTGTCAATTGAATGGCAAGAGCAAGAAACGCACTTCGAGTTTTGGCCAAATTGAAAATTGTCACAAACAACTCCAAATTTCACACGCAAGTTCGTTTACGTGTGCTCAACACTGCCCTGTATTTAATTTTGCTGGTCTTTCCTTCGTTTTCGAAAAATAACACATTGAAAAAGACAAGGTTTTTGCTGGTGGCATATTAAGGAATTTTCTTTGACAAACGATAAACAAAGGAACCCTTTTGTTCCTTAAAACAATGAAACCAGCAAACGTTTTTAGGATCAAACTATAACTCAAACAACTCTAACCCTAAGGTTAGCGTTAACGTTCCAAGTTAGGGTTTAAGAGGAAATCCGCCAGGACTTCGAGTAGTTATTGAACAAAATTATGTACCAAAACTATTTACACCTGATTGCAAGCTTTTGTGTTTCTGCTTCAAATATCTTATTGAAAGAAATCTTTTCTAACAACACAAAATATCGAAAACAAAGTTCGAAGTTCCACTGAATTCCCATGAATCGCTTAAGAGATGTGAGCTTTTGCCCTTAGCTTGTGAACTTTGAATATCATTTTCTCAGACTCTGATCAGAAATTGTTGTACCAGAATTATTTCCACCTTATTGCAAACTTTTTTGTTACTGCTTCAAATATCTTATCAAAAGAAATCTTTTCTAACGACACCAAACATCGGAAACAAATTTCGAAGTTCCGCTAAATTCCACTGAATCGCTTAAGACGAATTTACAAAATAACCTTGTGAACGTTGAAATTCATTTTCTCAGACTCTGATAAGAAATTGTTGTTTATGTTATCACAGATAATTAACTTACATCTTTACCTTTTATTAAGGGTAGGAAATAACGCAATAGGATTTAAATTATTCTGGTACTTGATTTTTGTCCAACTTCAATAAATATTACTCCACTTCCTAGTGGATTCCGTCTTAAGCGCTTAACCCTAAGCTAAGGCAAAAGCGAACCCCGAGACTCAGGGTTGGGGTTAGCGTTTTAAGTTAGGGTTACAAAATCAAGTTAGGCTTAGCGTTTCAAGTAAGGGTTAAGATCCGAGTCGACCTCAATTTACAATATTACATCACACGATCTAGATCTACAAGACACTGCGCGCGTAATCATGACAAGATCGCACGCACTTTTTGACCGATCCATACGTGCATATTTAATGAGGTAGCGAAAACAAATTTGCGATGGCAGGTAGCGCTCCGGCCACTCACAAATATCTTATAAGTCTAAAACCAGGTCACTTCTCGGCAACTTTTTCGCGGCAGCATCCAAGCGGACACTGCAAAACTCGCCTTGACAAAATTCCCGGCAAGAAATGCTCGTTTTAGGCTTTTATTCTGCCAGGCTCTAAACTATTGTCCTTCAACCACCTGGCAGCCGCACTTACACTAAAACTAACCAAAGGCTTTGATTTTCAGGAACAAACGGCCATTTCTTTCTCTTTTCTCTCATGTGACACCTATCAGGTGACATCGCGTCACAATGTGTTATCCAGTCCTTTTTTTAAAGCGAATCCTCAAAATGGGAGCTAGAAACTAAAAGCATGGCTCTGACACGTTTTTCAACCTCCCCTGACAGTTAAATAACGCTAGAAGGAAAGATTTACACGCGATGTGTCGAAAAACTCATACTGCTGGCTGACTGTGGAGAACGTAAGCTTTGCAAAACGCCTTTGTTCTTTGCATACGTAATTTCTAAAAAACGAAGCTAGATCCAGCGAATTTGAATACAGATCAATGTTAAGCACACGTAAACGAACTTGCGTGTGAAATTTGGAGTTGTTTGTGACAATTATTAATTTGGCCAAAACTCGAAGTGCGTTTCTTGCCTTGCCCCTTCAATTGTAAACTGTAATTTTTGGGGGGATTATAACACAAAATGGATAAAATTATGCTTAATTTATTATAAATTAGTGTATACCACACAAGTGAGTAGTCGCTTGCCATGTGACATGTTTAGTAAACACGACATCCACAGCATGTTTTTGTTTTGTGTCACGTCATCTCGGGTCACGTTAGAAATGAACATTAGTTATGAAGTGAGATTGCATTACATTTGATTATCGAACGCTTATTTGGAAAAAAATGCGAAGGTTGGCACTTCATCGAATTACCATGAGGTTGCTCGAAGAGCCTTTGATTTTTAGTTAAAATGGGAACTGATTAAATGTATATTTTTTTTGTATAAAATTATTTTTCATAGATTTATGGCAAGATGCTACGTAAAAACTAAAATCTTAATTTAAGACGCTTCGTCTTATTTCAGCACCAGAACAATAGCTGAGAAGTTACGTCAGCTATTGTTCTGGTGCTGAGGTAAGAAGAAACGTCTTAAGGTGATTCCACTGAATTGCATTGCGCGTCCTTGCTGCGCATAAGTTTTGGCCTCATTAAGCGCGCGCACGAGCGCGTGCGCACACAGAACATTGCGAGATTCCCTTCAGGCTAAGATCGGTAGGGAAATAAATGGTCGTTTTCTCTTTAACGAACACGGTGACCCCCATTTTTTCGACGCTTTTGCTTGTTTACAAGCTAAAGTAGGAGAATAGGGGTTATGTGAACAAAATTTGGAACCACATATTTGTAAACTCTCTCATATTTGTAGACGTGTCATGATAAAACTGACACCTTGGAAACTGTAATCAAGACTGGTATGGAGCTTTTGCTCCCCTTAACACCAAAGACTGTCATGACCAACGACCCTCCATGGATCAATAAACAGTTAAAATCCCTTATCCGCCAGCGCCAAACAGCTTTCGCTCGTGGAGATCTGGCTTCTTTTCGCAGTTTGCGAAATCGTGTAAATCGTGTGCGCAAGTCGTGTCGCACAAAATACTATGCTTTTAAGGTAGAGCACTTGAGGAATTGTGACCCGCGCTCTTGGTGGAAAGAAGTGAAGACCCTTGGGGGCACAAAGTCTGCTACTCGATCAGATCCTATGTCTGTCCTAAGGCACATTGACACAGGACTTAATTCTGGTCCTACTACCCTTGCTAACACGATCAACAAAGCTTTCCTTGATCCCATGAGCATTTTCGTGCCTCTGGCCCCGGACGCTATCACAGATCACCGCCACTCCAATCTACCTTTGGTCTCTGAACACTGCATATTCAAAAAACTCTCCACACTAAACCCAGCCAAGGCTTCAGGACCGGACATGATACCATCCTGGCTGCTGAAAGAAAACGCGGATTTGTTGGCCCCAGTTGTTACTGACATCATCAACTGTTCTTTTGCCGAGGCCCGACTGCCGCTGACCTGGAAGCATGCCGATATTGTACCGATACCCAAACAGGTGCCTGTGTATGACGTAAACAGGCATTTGCGGCCAATTTCCCTAACACCTGTACTATCGAAAGTGGCGAAGAGTTTGTAGTCGATCAGCGAAAGTGGACCCTCGGCAGTTTGGTACCGGTACTATTCCAGGTTCAAGTACCACAGAGGCACTCATCAGTATGACGCATGCGTGGAACTGTGCCACCGATGGAAACGGGGCTACTGCGAGGGTAGTGCTATTCGATTTCAAGAAAGCATTCGATCTTATTGATCATAAAATCCTGATCCAAAAGCTTCGCCTCTTTGACATTCATGAGGCCGTCATCGCTTGGATCTTCAACTTCCTATGTTGTCGCAAACAACGAGTGAAACTTGGTCAGGATTGTTTTTCAGAGTGGTGTGATGTCCCGGCAGGTGTCCCACAAGGGACCAAATTGGGCCCCTGGCTCTTTATTATAATGATCAACGACCTTGATGTCCCTGGTATTGAGTTATGGAAGTATGTCGATGATACCACGACCTCTGAAACAATACCCAAGGGACAAGCAAGCAACATCTAGACCGCTGTGGACACTTTTGCCTCGCGCGCTAGCTCTGACAAGTTCCAGCTAAACGAGGCTAAGTGCAAGGAACTGAGGATTAGTTTTAGTACCAAGAAGACTCTCGAGCTTGATCCTATTATTATTAATGGCAGGCAAATTGATATCGTTAAGTATGCTAAGATTCTGGGCGTAACCGTTTCGAGCGACCTTAAATGGAACCATCACATCGTTGAAGTTGTTAAGAAAGCTAGAAAACGCCTGTATTGTCTTTCTCAGTTAAAGCGTTCAGGCCTAGGTCCTAACGAGTTAGTACAGTTCTATCGTACCTGCATTCGCCCTATCACTGAATATGCATGTCCAGTTTTCAATGAAAGTCTACCTGCGTATCTTTCTCGTGAGCTAGAAGCAGTGCAAAAGAGGGCGATGCGCATCATTTTTCCGTTTTTTACGTATGAAGAAGCGCTCGACAAGGCAAGTCTAGTCACTCTGTCAGGTCGAAGACAAGCCCTGACGGACAAATTGTTTAACAACATTTTAGAGAACAATGACAGTAGGCTGAGGAATTTACTGCCCCCACGGAATCTTAGTAGTTATAACCTCAGAAAGTCACGCCAGTTTAACCCTGTTTTTAAGACTAATAGATTTAGAAATAGTTTTATTGTCTCTAATGTACTTAAGTTTGGATTTTAATCACTCTTGTATAGTTCTTTAAATATTTTTACATTTTATCGTTAGTTTTTATAGCTTTATAAATTTGTAAATATGGCATAATTCAACCTTTTAGGTTGCGAAGTTGTATCACCATCTCTCAACTCTCAAGGGACTTTTTTAATTTCTCAAGGGACTGTTTTAATTTCTCAAGGGATTACTTTCCGCTGTGGGTGATCACTTGCGATCTTGTGGAAAAAACGTGACTTGTCACATTTACAAACGTTATATAACAATTTTAAAAGTGACATGTCAGCTTTCTTATCTCAACGCACGTGTGTCTGAAAGGCGTCTATAAAAAGCGTCGCACAAACAATGGATTGCGTAACTAAAACACGAATAAATAATCACTAGCACTTACATCGTTTAAAAATTACAAACGTCAAAAACAAACCATACCAAAAAACTCGCTCTTTTCAAAGATATTATTACTCCGGCTGGAGGCCAGGAGTAGTAAAATGGGCTTGATTTCTTTGTAGTCACAAATCTGCAAAATTGCGCAATCGAGTGACGTAATCTCAATTGTGCTTTGCGTACCATCTGCTTGACCTCGACAGGGAAAAGTCGCCATTGCAAGTGAAGTCCTTGATGCGGAGACTTTTGTGCCACGGAACGGATTACAAACTTTCAAGGTCTTGTTTGTTATGCTAAACACGTAGACTTCCCTCTCTGGGGCAAGTACAGATTGCTAAAACATTGGTAGTGTTTAGAAATCCATCTTTCTTTCGGGGCCTGTGAAGACTGTGTCGCGACGTACTTGTCAGTGTGTTTTGAATCGTTTTGAATACAAATCATGGACTTGATCAAGGACTTTCTGCGGCTTCTCGAGACTTCAAAAAGCAAATGTTATGTATATCATTGCTTTGAATTTTAGATGGCATTTTTAGAAGGATCAGTAAAAGTAGTCAAGTAAAAAAATATAATGCAAAAGCCGTCCGCTGCAGTACAAGAAATGCTTTTGCGTGAATAAATTTAATTTAGCGTGCAAGGGTTGTTTCACAATTTTTTAAAATTGACGCTTTTAAGACCTTTTCAATACATTTCTTTGCTTCATCTTCTATGGAAATTAATCTGAAATAATGTTTCTTTTAAGTTTCTTTCATTTGTCCATCTTTAGTTCGGTATTTTAGGTTTTGAAGGGTCGTCGATCTTTGTTTCGAGACAGGCGCGGTGTTATCTGATCATCTTTCAACGGCGACCAGACTTTGGTTTTGTGTTTAATAAAAGATATAAAAAATTACTCCAGTACTCCAGAAAAATGCAAACAAGTAGTTTCATTAATAGTTAAGTAAATGAAGAGCGTAGAAAGTATTACCAATTTAGTTTTTGGAAGGAACCATGTAGTTTCAGAGTTGTGTAAACAATATTCTAGTCTCCTTCGCAGCCGCTATTTGGTGGTCACGCAACGCTTCCGTGATTCGTAAATAACTCGCGAAAAACGCTTTTCTGCACCAAGAAGTACCACATTGAGATGGTTTCATATTTTGACAAGTCTTAATTAGCGAGTCCTTACTACAGCGGAACAAAATCCCGGTTTAAGACGTTTAACGATTCCCCGATATAAGGTTTCGCCAGTCCCTTGGTACATTGTTTTTTATATCGGGGTTCCACTTTATTGTCTAAGTTTACTGATCATTTTGTTTATTTGTTTGCATTTAAGTCTTCACACTTTAAAACCACGTCTATATTCCTAGTTTTATCTAGGCAGCTTTTCTTTATTTTTTATAGGGAAGATATTTTTTTTACAAACATTGTCTTTGTTATTTAAGTGTTTGATAAATGTCCAACGAGTTAAAACAAAAGAACTCTTTGTTTTACTAGCCAATAGGTCTCTGGTTGGCACATTAATAACAATAGGTGTATTTTATTTCAGCCTCTTATACCCGGGAGTTCCGATACGTACCCAATTCCCTCCCTAATCCTCCACCCCTTTGTCACTTCCAGGGCCGGAGTGAACGCTCTTCTAGCGTCTTGTTGAAGTTAAAACAAATGCAAGAGATGGGGGCTTCTTTTAGCTTAAAAGCGGTTAAAAATTAGGCCAAATTTGGTCGCTACATGCAAGCGCCATTCTATTTCGTCATCAGCCTAGGTCGTTAGGGACGTGACTTCGCGTTGACAGCAATGTTGCATGAATCGGCTTTACAACATGCGATCGTATCTACGCAGTTTGAGTGGAATTTCAGTCAAAGACAGCAAAATTCTTTCGTATTTCATCTTCAAATATAATTCGAAAGCATTCACTGTATATATGGCTTTTGTTTAATCGTGGGTCTTGATATCCGACCCTCGCATAGCCTAGACAAAACGCAGCTTGAGTGTAACGATTTGTTTACGCCGCAATTATATGCGCAATGTTTTCTCCGACAGTAGTCGGAAATATCCGTATTTTTTTTCGTGCTTTTTCGTGGAGCAATCGTAACGATACGGCCTTGAACACATTGAACAGCGGTCTACCTATAACAATTCAAATATGCCGTCGCAAAAACAAAGCGTCGAACGCATATTTTGCTGTTTCATTTGCTAATTTCGCTGCCGTAATCGACTTCCTCGAAAGGTCCTTGCAATTTTAAAGTATAGAATTGTCAGATCTCGCTGAAATTTGCACTGTTTATTTGTGTAATGTTAAGGAATATGTGTATAAATACCCGGTGCGGACGAGCCATTTTTGACAAAATTATATGGCTGCATTTCCTCCGCGAAGATAGGAAATTGTTAAACTAAACTACAAAGAAACTGTAATGATAAGTTCAAAGAACAATGCACAGGATAAACCTTCGACTCATACTTCATGCAAAAACGTCGGTATCTCGAAGAGACTTTGATTTAATGCATTAATTTCAATGTCATACGGTTACTCTATAATATATCGCGATTTAAAGAAAGGTTTAAAATTCTACATTGAAATATTTTAATTTTAATGCCGTAATAAACGCATTTTTAGCTAGTGCTGTTGGCGTGCGCACGAAGCAAATCTTTAATTTCTTTCATTATATTAATTTCTGTCAGTCCTGTACAACGAGAATAGTTTTTGATATAAGATCAAAGTCTATTTTGAGGGGTAGACTTATACTTTAATGCAATAATGATTTTTTTCTCTAGAAACAATAGTTCCCCATTCGGATTACTGGGGTTCCTAATATATACCTTGCGGGTCGTATATTTACTATAATGCCCATCCATTTTACACAAAAACTAGCGCGGTGACCCCCATTTTTATTTCATTTTTTTATGCTTATAACGTAATTGTAACCTGGACCAAGTTTCAGAAAATTTTAATACTCCTTCTATTTCAGTGGAATCACCTTAAATTGAGATTTTAGTTTTTACGGAGTGCGCAATTTTCACACACTACTTTTTTTAGGTACTGGTAACTTTTATTGTTTTGTTTGGTCCTTAGTGCGAGGTGGTAGCAGCCGACAAGGCAATCAAGAAACTGGAGAACCAAGGTGAGTTACGGGTTGGTTCAAAACGTGGACCCCTTCATTTGAAAGTGTAAACGAGGTAAGTTTCTGAGTACGCTGTCAAGTCATTTGTAAATGACTGGAATGGCGTCAAAACATAACGGGCTTTGAGTTTCATTCATTCATTATTGTTTACTTGAACTCAAGAATATTACCATATTCCGAAAGATTTCGGAAAGCTTTCGGAAGGTGGCCAAGCGTAGTCATTTCACGCGTGGTGCACAGGAATTCGATGTTGTGTTCAACTCGAAACAATGGGAAATCCCAGAGCACAAAATTATTCAAAACTACGAGATCGCTTCAATATTTACTATATTTTGTGTTTATGTTAGACAACCTTAGAAGTTTTCAATGAGCATGAAATTCAGGGATTGTTTAGTGTACTGACCAATTGCCACTCTGTAAAATTTTGGAGAAAATTCATCTACGAGTTTTGAAATAATCGCTTATTTTTGCGAAAGTAGGCGTAAAATTGGTAAATAGAGGTAAACATTGAGCTTTACTATGATTCATATATTTCATATTTTTCGAAATCGCGCAAGTCTACCTACTTCTTACGGTTTGGATATCGGATATGGGACATTTTAAAAAGGAATGAGGGCTAAAGCCTCTCAAAAAACATCAAAAAAGAAGCAAATTTCTTTATATGAAGTCTTGTCTTTATTCTACGCATAAATTATACCATCTAAAAAGGAATTCCAAGATATTTCAAAATTCCTCT
This sequence comes from Oculina patagonica, assembly GCF_052425735.1. Classification (NCBI taxonomy): domain Eukaryota; kingdom Metazoa; phylum Cnidaria; class Anthozoa; order Scleractinia; family Oculinidae; genus Oculina; species Oculina patagonica. Next base: position 28,017,238 of record NC_135760.1, on the reverse strand, counting down.
TGTAGATTTCGCTGAAACTCCGCAGAGTTGAAGGGAAACACCCAAAGTATACGTAGCGTGGAGGATCTCGAGAGAAAATGCGGTTACGGGCTAAAATTCGATTCGGAGCAAAACCCTGTGTGACGTCATTGTCACGTGATATTCATTCCGATCCCCCAAAAATGTATATCATATTGCAGTTCGTTCTATGTGTAATCCATGTGATATAGTGGATATGTTATTAACATTAATCCCTTTAAGTATTAGGGTTCAAAGTTGATAGGTATCGCTTTGTGTTTCGAACCATTTTTAAACAATTTTCCATCAGGTGTTGCAAAAAAACATAGTGATTCAAACCTCATTTGTTGATCACAGTTTCTAACATTTTTAATGATCTCCAACATCGTGTGGTATATCTTTTTATACCATGCCATAGAAAATACAGCCAATCAGAATACAGGAAAGCCGTTGTATATTCGACGGTATTCAACCCAACCTTCCCATAGTGCGCTGCGACTGTATTCTCGACGAAATTTAGTGAGCGTATTTTCTATGGCATGGTATAAAATAGTTACACAACACTTTCTCGTGGTATACTATGGAATATCCCACTTGTCACTCGTATTTTCTTGGCATACACACTCGCCTAAAGGCTTGTGTGTATACCGAGAAAATACAAGTGAATCGTGGGATATTCCATAGTATACCACTCGAAAGCGTTGCATAACTAGTATGTATCTCACTCTTACCATCTCCCTACATGGGGCAGCACTTCACTTCTATTATGGTCCAACCATGGGGAAAAAGGGAACAATGAGGGTCAAGAAGGGGTCCAGATGGGGGGGGGGGGGGTCCAGATAGGGTCCAAAAAATTGTTGCGTGACAATTTCTTTTCCATTTTTTTCTTTAAAACGGACCATATTTCGGAAAGATTTCGGTAAGCTTTCGGAAGGTAGCCAAGCGAAGTCATTTTACGCGTGGTGTACAGGAATTCGATGTTTTGTTCAACTCGAAACAATAGGAAATCCCAGAGCACAAAATTATTCAAAACTACTAGATCGCTTCAATATTTACTATATTTTGCGTTTATGTTAGACATTCTTAGAAGTTTTCAATGAGCATGAAATTCAGGGATTGTTTAGTGTACTGATCAATTGCCACTCTGTAAAATTTTGGAGAAAATTCATCGACGAGTTTTGAAATAATCTCTTTTTTTGCGAAAGTAGGCGTAAAATTGGTAAAAAAAGCTAAACCTTGAGCTTCACTATGATTCATATATTTCATTTTTTTTCGAAATCGCGTAAGTCTACCTACTTCTTACGGTTTGGATATCGGATATGGGACATTTTTAAAAGGAATGAGGGCTAACGCCTCTCAAAAAACATCAAAAAAGAAGCAAATTTCTTTATATGAAGTCTTGTCTTTATTCTACGCATAAATTATACCATCTAAAAAGAAATTCCAAGATATTTCAAAATTGCTCTTGTAGATTTCGATGAAACTTCGCAGAGCTGAAGACAAACACCCAAGGTAGACGTAGCGTGGAGGATCTCGTGAGAAAATGCGGTTACAGGCTAAAATTCGATTCGGAGCAAAAACCTATGTGACGTCATTGTCACGTGATATTCAATCCGATCTCCCAAAAATGCATATCATATTGTAGTTCAGTCTATGTGTAATCCATGTGATATAATAGATATGTCATTGACATTAATCCTTTTAAGTATGAGGGTTTCAAAGTTGATAGGTATCGATAGAAAAAAACTGGGTCGAGCCACCTTAAGGTCGCGGGGGACACCTTAGGCTCATCATTATGCATTTATTTAAAGCGTATGCACGAAGTGCAACGACTGACAAAGTGACATCGACAACTTTACGAGATATTCATGACTGGATAAAAATATGCGGGTGCGTGCGCGTGATTACTTTGAAAAAATAAATTCCTGTTTCTTTGATATTTTAACCAAATTAAAACAACACTGGCGATATATGTTTATATAGATTATAGGAAGTCTATGAGCTAATTTTTATTCAATTTGTTTTCGTTTCTGCAACTCAGAGTTATCACAATAATATTCGGCATAAACAATCATAGCTAATCATGTCCTTCATAAAAACGCATTGTTCTCACTATAAAAGCGTGGGATATAATTACCATAATTACATCTCTCCTTTGGAAACTGATCGTGTTTTGGTCGGGACACCTTCGGAAAACTCAAAGTTTGGACTTTTCTGACAATTTTGTGGCAGAGAATACAGCGCAGATACAGACCTTCATGACTTGCCACTGCAGATAGGTAAACTATGGACATTGTAGTGTGTCATAACAGAGGCGGAATTTTAAAAGAGCGCTTTTAGAAAGAGGTAGAAGGCATTAAATTAAAATTTGCGCATTTAAACCGCCATAAAATGGTGGGAAATTTTAAATTAAAAAATCCCCTTCTGTTATGACACTCTACAGATATTGACTGATTAGTTTTTGACAAGATCACAGTGTGCTGTCTCCTGCTCGTTCCGTAAACTCTGCCACAAAATCATGTTCTTCCCAATTTGGCACTAACGTGGCTATAACATCGCCGTTAAGTATAATCTACCAAATAAAAGACGACTCACATAATCTTTTATCATTTCTTTATGTCTCTGCAGAATTTGAGCTTAATCGCACCCATAACAGCCGAGAAAATAAGCGTTTTAAAAGATGCAGGTCAAGCAAAATTTCGCATCATGAATTTATTCATGCTGTAGGTATCCCCCGCGACCTTAAGCCTCGAAAAAATCTTTAAAATGTGTTTGCTGTGTAATAAAGTTAAATTTTACTAAATTTCTACCATGGTAAAAAAATGCAATTTTACTGTCACATCAGTAAAATATATAGTTAATGGAACGTGACGCTCGTAATCAGTAAGCCTTTCATGGCGGCGTTGTTTTCAATTAAGCTATTGTGTAGGCGCAAGCTCCCAAGGTCTAGCAGACTCTGAGATACATTGTATTCTAGCTCAAACATTATGACTTTGTTACCTTTAGCATATTATAACGATGGATAGCATTGGCCAAAAATATTAAAGCACTATTCTTGGCTAAGAGTATACACATGTAATGCCAAGCTGTCCAGTAGTACAGCTCTTTCTACTGGCTTTCCCAGGAGACAAGCGCCTAGCTATATAAAGCTCAAACAAACTGTTCAGAGTTCACTTTGGTGTTTTGTTGTACAGGGCAGTTAGCACTTGTCATACTATTGTTAAAATAGGTTGGTTTGCTATGTGTTATTAAATAAACTTGGTTCACTTCTATGTGGTGCGGTTAAGTCTGCGCAGGGACTTCCCCCAAGCTTCTTGGCTTAATACCGCCCGCTTCCAATACTCTTGTCCAATCCAGCACGTGCTGTCTTGCAGTCAGCTCGTAGTGCTGGGGAGATAAGTGAGGTTCTTGTGTCACGCAATCTCCGGAAGTCACACAGGCTTACCTAACGCAAGGCAGTGCTCCCCCATTAACGCCAACTTGGGTCATTGTTTGTTTTAATTAGTAGTTTGTGTGATAAGCAAACAACAAGTTACAGCTGAAAGGAACAGTTACATTAATTGAAAACAGTGCAGAATTTTCACAAGCTGATCAGCCATATTTTGTTGCCTGATATATAATTAACTTTTGGGCGGATGTCCTGTTGCTTGTTTGCGATGCATAAAAGACCGTATTAGCTAAGGATACCGTTAATTTTAAAGTGATATTCTTAAGGAATATGGAGTTATTAAGCTACGAAATACACTACCATAGTGGGTGAACCGGAAGTGGGATAATATTCACCAGCATCCAGGTGTTGTTGTATACCTTAATAAATCAATAATTGTTGTTGCGATAGAGATCGCCTTACTTGCGATGGGTAGCACAGTTAAGTATGTGCGTGCTTGTGTATGTTTTATTTGGTTTCAAGATCTGTATAGAAAGCTATAACTTTTCGGTGGAAATGGCAAGTGGCGAGTCAAGCGTGTTAGCGGCCGTAGTTTATTGACCGAGATTTGTTCGAGGAACGTTGCGATGATCTTTTAGGTGATTGCGATGAGAGATACACCTTGTTATCTCGTGATTGCGAGTTTTGTGTTTTGAGATTCGGCCGGAGTCAAAAGTTATGAAGCCACAAAATTGGCATCCGGTAAGCAGAAACGGAAGTAGTGATTTCCAGACATAGCAACGGTGTCGTTACTTGACCTGAATGTACCGACAACTGTAATTGCGATGGATATCTACACACTTGCGATGGATATTAAGTACACCTTGATATGTGCCCGCTTGTGAAGTTGCATTTCATTTCAATTTATACTTGTAAAGAAAGTTATAACCTTTTGAAAATGGCATGTAGCAAGTAAAATGTTGAGTTGGCCATATTTTGTTGCCTGAAATATAATTGACTTTTGTGCGGATGTCCTGATGATTATTTGCGATGGATAAAACACCGTATTAGCTAGTTAATAGCTAATACGCTTTTCATTTCTGTTTTTTTTTTCTTACGAAATCAGTAGCTTTTCAGGCCCTTCTAATTTTTTTTTTGTCAACGGCTTTGTTGACTTGCTTCGACTTTGTTCGTTTCATTGTCTTGATCATGATCGATCGGCGCGAGCAAGTCCGAAGGCCGGCCGCGCTTCTCCTTGAAATCCTAACTCGAAATAAACTCGACATCCTGGCTCTAGATTGACCTCTAAGGATAAAGAAGATATACATGCCCTTTATTTTGTGAGATATATTTAATGTTTGTTTGTTGGTTAGTTTGTTAAAAAAAAAAAACAGAAAAAAATCTTGTTACGCCGTTTCTCATTCCGCCGTTACGCCGTTACGCGTTCCGCCGTTACGTGGATTACTAACAACCACAATGCGGTATGATTCTTGTAGAATCCGTGGCGTTAATTTAATTAGATTTAAACGCATCAGCAGTCTAAGAGAAAAACAAAGGTATCATGTTACAAACCTTTGCACGAAAAGCACAAATATCACGTTTGCTGCTTCAATACTGAACTGAAAGGTGAACTCATTTGACTTATTCTCAAGCGAAATTACCCTGGAAAATTATTATCATGCTGTCGATTGATTGGCCATATTGCATTCTGTACTGTCCTTTGAGTCTCTGAGTTAGTTACCGGTCTACGGGATTCCGCCATAAAGCATTGCATCGGGACTGCTGAGTTTTTTCAGGGGCGGCGCTTATTAACTTTTTTGTTCCAAATGCGGTGCTTATTCAAGGGCGACTCTTATTCGGGGGCGGCTCTTATTTGAGTAAATATGCTTATTGTTTCTTTTTTTTTTCATTTTTAGAAAAGTGATGAGGCGGGGAGTTCTCATGACCATGTTACAACAAGCTGCCGTTCAGTTGCCCATGTGGATGGGAAAAACCTCTGAAAGGTAACCTGTATATATACATTTCGCCGATAAAAGGTTAAAAATAAAACTTAAGGTAAAAGCTGTTAAAATTGATGCTAAACGTTTTCGATCTGTTCCATCATCATCAGATCTCTCATCATCATCATCAGACTCTGATGATGATCGAACAGATCGAAAACGTTTAGCATCAATTTTAACAGCTTTTACCTTAAGTTTTATTTGTAACCTGTATAATTATGTTGTGGTTTAAATTTATCTTTGACGTAAAAAATTCCAAACCATTTTGATTTTTATTTCCTTTTGTTTCAGAAATATGTGAATGAATATAAGACAATGAAATATAATAATTAAACTGGTTTGAAAAATCTTAATCCAGTGATAAATTTAAACCGCAAATAACAGATATACCATATCCAGTGCTCAACACTAACGCTAGTACACTAGCCCAGGACTAGTAAAACTTCATGCTGGGCTAGTAAAAGTACGTTTCTACTAGCCCCTGGAGTAGTTAATCCTGAACCAGTTTTCACCAGGAGACCACATACTGCATGAAGAAGCATATCTGCAGGATATCTGTTGCCGCAATTCAGTGAGAGAAAGATGTACTTGTGCTGACTCAAACAAATATAGCGCTGAAAACGCTTGTTTTTCGTGCAATTTTCTATGCTGATTGTTATTATAATTTCAATTCGTGAGGTATTTTTGAGCCTTTTACATCATTTTTCTCCTTTTTCGCAACCACGCCTTGGAACAAGGTTGATTAATGGCGGCCGTAAATTCCCTGGAATAAATGTTATAATAAAACGACTTCTGATGTTCGTAATACAGTGCAACCCCGATTTAAGGTCGCGCGGGACCCTTGCTCATTAATAAATTCATTAGCCAAATTTCTTGACGGAGTGCTATCTTGTAAAGCTTTAATTTACTACATTTTGAACATCGATTCCTCTAAAATTTAACAAGGGTATTCGGGGATGATGGAATTACCTCGTGATTGTCCTTATACTGAGAGATGACCGTTGTCTGTGATGTTACAAACCCATAAAAGTTTAACTGCAGATAATGCGATTTTGTGTCCAAGTTTTCAGCTAGTACAGCGCACCAAATTAAATGATTATATAGCCTAGTGATAAATCATAACTCCTTTTGTGCTATGGCTAGAACGAAATTTTCGATTTCAAAAACTGCTACAAGTTAAGGGCTTTTAAGAGAGCAAAAATTTGAAATCTAAACTTTGAAACGTGCTATCTTCATTTTGAGAAGAAAATTTAAAAATTTGCTCTAGTCATAGCACAATAGAGTATTTCAAGTTTACGTTCCTCGCGAATCAACTATTGAAATTCTATATCGACGGAGAAAACTTGGACACAAAATTGCTAGCCTGCGAATACAGCCGCCTCTCATTCGGCTGTATTCGCAGGCTACAAAATTGCAGGTTTTGAGGCTTCCGAAGACCTTCCGAATCAATGTTTACAACTGAACGTGTGATATATTCAAAGCTGTGAATCTAATTATGATAATTCCCTATGTTCCAGCGCACGTGGCACAAAGCTAAGAACAATTACTAGTAATTACTTGTACAAAAGAGTTTAAAAACAAACATTCTCATGAGTATTTCGTTGGTTGTCGGCTTCAGTCGTCCGGCAGTTCGTGCATACTCTTTAAATAAATACATACTAATGATTGGAAGGGTCCTGCGCGACCTTAATGAAGACAAGTTTCATTCAAGAATAATTTAGGTTTTAAGAACTTTATGGCAAATTCACAAGAAATAAAACACGTTTACTTCCAATGCAACCTTGTGCCGCGCCATCGCGTCTAGTTGCCATTTGTTTATAATTTTACGGAAGGCTTCACGGCTGCAATGTTTTTCACGTCGAATGTTTTGTTTGCCGACTACAGAACTTTTACAATACAAATTTAAGAACTGGTTTTATTTACGAAAACTCTTGCCTGAATTTCAATAGCGACCAGAAAGAGACGTCTGAAATTCAGGCTACTGAAACTCAAGATTTTATATTTAATACTTGCCTCTGAAATAATTATTGACAACATTCACTTGCAATGGGATCATACTTTGATTAGGCGGAGCAGAAATAGTTCGGACGGTTTGGAGTTTGGAGTTGGCGCCGGCGGAGTCAGTAATATTAGAGAATCTAAAGAAGATTCCTTTCCAGTTTCCATATCTTCGACTCTTGTGTTGGGCCTTTTGCTGACAGCGTGTGCGTTGTAAGCAGGCGAGCCCTGGGAGGCGAGCGTTACGAAAAACACGTTTTTAACAAATCTTCGAACGAAAACGCTCATTACAACCGTGTCAGATTGCTTCCCCTTTATAAACTTCAATTTGATTGGTTCTGATAGTACCAAAAATCTGATTGGTGTGACAAACAAACATACTTCACTGACTGATTACAGGGCCTAGGGAACATCACGATGACTAAGAGCTATTTTTGAAAAAATAATCCAAAAATGAAAATAAAAAAATTGATCATAGTGCACGTGGCACTTTAAAGTGTTGATACAATTTAAAATAAGGCCCACACTCGAGCTGGTCTTTTAACTGCATCTTAATTGATTAATACACTGTCTATGGTACTTAGCTAGTTTATAACCTACCCGGAATTTTTTTGTCGGTAAATCGTTCCAGACTCGCGCGGTCCAGCCGGCTCCTTGGTCACGGTCAAGCAAGATTTGATGTTTACTAGCGATCACTCATATTTACGACTGAATTTTTAATTTAGGAGTATAGTGGGTAGCCCAATGGCACTCGCACAGTTGGTTGGTCCATCAGCTGTAAACATTTTTTGCAACTCCGCTGACCAGCAGATATACTTGTAGAAAGAGTGTAGCAAGGCGGCCGTATAAAAGTGGCCTTTGAAATTTAAAAGGGGTTTACAAGAAAAACCGGAGGAAAAGAAACAAAATATGGCTGACAATTACGTGTAGAATTAAGTAATCGACTGCTAAAAAAGTGAACATTGAGAGCCATTAATCAGCATTAATCGATCGATGACTTTCATGTCTATCTTTCGAGCTAGCGTCGTACATGAAGGAGCATTCGAAAACTAAATCGGGTTTCATCAACAATGGATCTATCTAGAAACCAGAGCGTTGGCTAAAATCGAGTGCGTGGCTGCTTCGCAAGAAAAGGAAAAGCTTTTCAGATGTAACAGCACAAGTACATTTTTACCTGAATCAGTCTGTATGTTCTGATATATTTATTTACGGCTTACATGTAAATTATTCTGCAATGATACCTACGGAGCGATATAATAAACAAACAATTTTAGTGCTACGGGTTAAAAAAAAAAAGAAAAAAAAAGAAAAAAAACTGTCTCCTCTGGGATTTGAACTCGCAAACTTGCGCTCCCCATCCAGATACCTACACGAGTGTGCTAATCAGACATCCTCAGTCACGTGAGACGAAAAAATAATAGACATTCCGCTGATTATCTGTTATCATGTGCATCAAAGAAATGTTTGAATCACTTGCTGCTCATATATTATCAAGGAATGAAAACTAAACTTTAAACTTGGTGAAAAAAATTCAGTTGTGGCTCGAAGAGCTCTTTGATTAAAACATGAACACTCTGCCCTTTATTTAGAGTGAAATGTATATTTTGTGTCTTTCGAGTGTTTTACCAGAAGAGAGGACTGAATAATCACATGGCGAAACCAAAGACCGCTTGGACACATCCAAGCTATTTAAAACTACCAGTACGTCAGACCCATTCCACGCAATCGCTCGCCTGTAGCTGTAAATAATCATTTACCTATTTTTAAAATATTTACGAATACCCTGTGCTCTGTTTGTGTGAAATATTTATTTTTGTGTTATTCAGGGCATGTACTAAAACCCGAAACAACGAAACAAAACCACCGAAACGAAACGAGCAAAACCACCGAAACGGCCGAAACGAGCGAAACGAGACGAAATCACCGAAACAAGCAAAACCCATTACAATTATTGAGAGCTAACCGTAAACAGGCTAACCGGAGTGCATAGTAGGCTAACCTAAGTGAAACGTAGGCTAACCGGAGTGTGTAGTAGACGGGGTGTATAGTACGGTATTAGTTACAGAATTCTTGAAGTTTTGCTTGTTTCGGTGATTTCGACCCATATTTTCTCAAAAACCTACCGTACAACCTATTATAAAACTTTCACAATGATATTTAAGGGGTGAACAACGTCCACAGCCAAAATTTTGAAAAAAAATCTGTAAGGCAGATTTTGAGCTAGTTCATAAATCGGCAAAATATCACATTTTCCTATTTTGCAAAAAATCTGTCTTACAGATTTTTATATTATTTTTTATGAATGATAAGTCAAAGCCAATTTCTTATTTCTGAAATTTTGAGGTAGGGTCGTATGGGTAGATTTTGAGAAAAGCGCCGTTTAAACTACTAGTGCCAGTCCCCTCTTAAGCACTCGGCCGTTCATTTAACCTGTTTATTAGCATTTTTATTTTCCAAATATCGCATTAGATGGTTTCAGGATGTAATAAGCAGTGATAAGAGAAAGACAAAACTTTTCTGAAGATTGTACGAGAGAATTTAAGGTTGGACTGATTTGCGCTCTCAAAACTGTATTAAGCCACCTTAAGTATACTCTTTACTTTACTCTCTTAGCTTAAAAAATGGTTTAAACGGATCTAAAAATATAATCAAAGTCTCTTCGAGATATCGACGTTTTTGCATGAAGTATGAGTCAAAGGTTTATCCTGTGCATTGTTCTTCGAACTTATCATTACAGTTTCTTTAATGTAGTTTAGTTTAACAATTTCCTATCTTCGCGGAGGAAATGCAGCCATATAATTTTGTCAAAAATGGCTCGTCCGCGCCGGGTATTTATACACATATTCCTTAACATTACACAAATAAACAGTGCAAATTTCACCGAGATCTGACAATTCTATACTTTAAAATTGCAAGGACCTTTCGAGGCAGTCGATTACGGCAGCGAAATTAGCAAATGAAACAGCAAAATATGCGTTCGACGCTTTGTTTTTGCGACGCCATATTTGAATTGTTATAGGTAGACCGCTGTTCGATGTGTTCAAGGCCGCATCGTTACGATTGCTCCACGAAAAAGCACGAAAAAAAATACGGATATTTCCGACTACTGTCGCAGAAAACATTGCGCATATAATTGCGGCGTAAACAAATCGTTACACTCAAGCTGCGTTTTGTCTAGGCTCTGCGAGGGTCGGATATCAAGACCCAGGATTAAACAGCCATATATACAGTGAATGCTTTCGAATTATATTTGAAGATGAAATACGAAAGAATTTTGCTGTCTTTGACTGAAATTCCACTCGAACTGCGTAGATACGATCGCATGTTGTAAAGCCGATTCATGCAACATTGCTATCAACGCGAGGTCTCGTCCCTAACGACCTAGGCTGATGACGAAATAGAATGGCGCTTGCATGTAGCGACCAAATTTGGCCTACCTTATTACATGAAATTTTCGCGACACGTTAATTTCGCGATTTTCGCGTTTCCAAAAAAATCGCGAAATTAAAGTGACGCGAACAATAAGTGTCGCGAACATAACATGACGCGAAAATTAATTGACTCACATTATGTCAATAATAAAGAAAGAATAAGTTAAGTACCACTGAAGGAAGGAATTTTCAATGTACAACTGTAAATATATGTTGTCGTCAATTGACCCAAGAACAGTCTGAACTCTGCACGAACAAGCATGACCTACTTGTAGACATTGTGAGAACTGCTCTTTTGTTGCTATTGGCGAGATTTAGTCCCTCCCTTGCTTTTTTGTTAATTTTGACGTTACTTTTCCTTTAATAAACTCGTTTTGTTTAATTTAAGGGCACGTTAAATAATATTGCCAAGGAAATGTAAATTGTGTCTTACTCAAGAACGCGAAATTAAAGTGATTGAAAATACATAATTTTAGCAAAATCGCGAAATTTTAGTGTCGCGAAATATGAGCACCTCAAAATTGCGAAATTAACGTGTCGCGAAAATTTCATGTAATAAAGTAATTTTTAACCGCTCCTAAGCTAAAAGAAGCCCCCATCTCTTGCATTTGTTTTAACTTCAATAATATCTTTGAAAAGAGCGAGTTTTTTGGTATGGTTTATTTTTGACGTTTGTAATTTTTAAACGATGTAAGTGCTAGTGACTACACTGAAGAGGACCGTTACGGTCGAAAGGCCTATGTAGTTTATTAAAATCGTAGCTGTATGGCGATACACAATTTGTTCTTTTTAGTATACTAGTGATTATTTATTCGTGTTTTAGTTACGCAATTCATTGTTTGTGCGACGCTTTTTATAGTTCGCCTTTCAGACACACGTGCGTTGAGATAAGAAAGCTGACATGTCACTTTTAAAATTGTTATATAACGTTTGTAAATGTGACAAGTCACGTTTTTTCCCCGAGATCGCAAGTGTTCACCCACAGCGGAAAGTAATCCCTTGAGAAATTAAAACAGTCCCTTGAGAAATTAAAAAAGTCCCTTGAGAGTTTACAAATATGTGGTTCCAAATTTTGTCCACATAACCCCTATTCTACTATTTAAACGTCGAAAAAAGGATACTCTAAATTTTTGATCGCCTTCTGCGGTCTTCTTCAGAGAATGATGGATTTTATTTGCAAGGTTCACTTTGTGGATCTTAGGCAAACCGTAAAACGACGCTGATGTGAAAACAGGGGCGTAGTGGACTATCATAACCAGGTCCAGGAGATGTTGCAAGATCAGAACGTCTATATGCCAATCACCGACAAAAGGTGCAATCCGACTTCGAAAACAGAGCTTGAGCTACAGAGAAAATTCTCGGACCTCGAAAAACTTGGGAACCTCAGTGAAACTAAAAACTACGCCCCTCTGATTCCACACCAGTGTCGTTTTACGGTTTGCCTAAGATCCACAAAGTGGAACTTAAACAGTCAAATGGACGATCATTTCACTCTCCCGGAAAACACTGAAACGCGAATACCACTGAGGCCCATAAACAGCTGTATTGGCGCGCCGACCTACGAACTATCAAAGTATGTGGCCTCCCTTCTGAATATTCTGTCAAGAACGCTAAACAGTTTGCAAAGTTCGTAAGTGACCAGGAAGTGGCTGATGTCGAGCTGGTCGTATTGTTTGACCTGGTTTCACTATTCACCTCCATACCAAACGACATGGCTATAGATAACGTTCAGCAAAAACTCGAGGGATCTGACAATTGGAGAAGTCATACACAACTGACTAAAGACCAGGTCCTGGATCTACTCTCCTTTTTGCTGCACAACAGTTATTTTGTATTCGAGGGAACCCAATACCACCAGGTATCGGGATGTGCCATGGGATCGCCAGTCAGTGCGATGATCGCAGAGCTTGTAATGCAAGAAGTTGAGGAGAAAGCGTTAGAAACTTTTCCCGTTCAACCAAAGTGGTGGCGGAGCGTGTTCGACGGATTTTGAGCCGCGAAAACATCAAGACAGCGTTTAAACCAGTACGAACGTTAGGAAATATCTTCAAAAAGCCCAAGGACCGACCGAATAAAGAGCGGTTGAAAGGAATTGTATACAAAGTGACTTGCAGGACATGCTCATTCGCATACGTTGGGGAAAGCAAAATAAGCAGGAAATCGCGAGGATCCGAACACAAGCCCGGAACAAATGGAAATATCAACTCCGCGATTAAACATCATGCAGAAATCAGCCAAGACATACATCCAAGTTATGCCGAAATTCTTGAAACAGGTGTAAGCAGCAAGAACAAAAGCCTGTTTCTGGAGTCTTTACATTCTTTCCTCGACAAAAACACTATAAACGAAAGAGCGCCCTTCCCAAGGGTTTACGCATCGCTAGTTGCTCCCCAGGGGGGCAACGAACAATAACGTCAATGCAACTTATTAGAATTCTGCGAACCTTGCTAAATCCATCATTCTCTGAAGAAGACCGCAGAAGGCGATCAGAAATTTAGAGTATCCTTTATATTTTTAGATCTGTTTAAACCATTTTTTATATTTTAAGCTACGACCACAGATCGCTCCAGCAGTTTTATTTACTCTCTTATGTTAATTTTTAAAAATGCGAACAATGATGTTAAAATAACAAATATTATTCTTCCCCAGCCCTCCTCCTCTGTGTGGCAGCATCCAAGCTGAAGCAAACTATGTAGCTCAACAGGGAGATCATGTAAGTCGGCACAAAAATATCTTATACATGTTGTTTAGCCAACCCTAAAAGTGGCTCCAGCTGCTCTCCTGTTGTTTATTTTGCCCTTTATTTTAATCTGAATCTCTGTAATGATACAGTTTTCAGGCTAAGTAAAAAATTAGGACTTGACCAAGTCCTAATTTTAATTTTTCATTGAGGTCCGCAATCCAATGGAAAACCATTACCTGGTCAGCAGTAGACTTAAAACCAAATGACCTCGACAAGCTTTCAGGAGCTTTGTACCTGAGCCCGAAATATGTTCATGTGTTACTAGTCAGCAGATACCTTGTTTTGACAGCTGTCAATTGACCATCACATCATTTGCATTGGATGTTCAATGCCAAAGATATAAGCTGACGTTAATCAAGGGGGCCCTGTGACTCCCCTCACCCTTCTCCAGAGTCGAACAGGTGGTTTGGTGGGCGGTAGTACTCTCACGTGACAACCAAATTTCTTCGACCTGATGGTGCACCACTGGCGTGCTTCGCTTCAAATTTCCCTGCATGACTCTACATCCCCTTCCTACCAATTCTGAGTGTTTCATGTTCTCTCCCTCCTCTCCCTACTGATTACTAGTACTATTTGTTGTAGGTTGCTGCACGTGTCCGGACACCTGATGGCGAAGAACAGTTGATCTTAGCAGAAATTGTTTCTTTTAATCCTTCCTCAAATAAGTACCTTTTTGCAATCTATAATTTACAATAACTCCTTTTTAATTTTTTTTTTAGTTTTTAAATAAACTACTTATTTAACTCTTAATAGGGAGTGTTAGTGTGTGATCTTGAAGTGTGAAGAATCATTGAGTGCTGTTGCTGTTTTGTTGCTAGGCAGTATTTTTTGCCATAAACTGCTGTGCGCAAGTTATGTCAAGTTAAACGGAATGTTAAATTGGTGCTGCTTGCTCTCAACCACAAAATTCAGACTTTGCTTTTGAGTGCCTCAAAATTGTCATGACAACCTGGTAAAACCAAGAAAAGAAATCAGAATCCAACTTCGAACTGGATTGAGTGAGACCGTGAAGTGAGCCTGTTAACAGGTAGCACACGGTAGCCTGATTAGTCGTAAAGGTTATGACTGGGTTAGTGAAACCAGTATCAGCAGTCATCTGTTTTGTCCTGTTCAGCTTGGTGTCGATTCATTAGTTATCTTGTTTATAATCCTACGCAGGTTAATGAAGGAAACACACAGATAAAATATATACAATGAAACTTTATTGTTTGCCAGGAAAAGCAAAGCCGCATCAAAAGGGGGAGCCGAGGAGCAGAGACCAAGACCCCCCCCCTTCCCCCCCCTCATGATGCGGCCCGCCCAAACCGCCAGACAAACAGAGACAAAAAAAAAGAAGAGAAAAAAATAATAATAATAGCGTGGTGAATTGAATGGGAGGATCAGGTAGAAGATGAAATAGTGTTCTTCGCGATACGATGTGCCACAGACAAACGACGTTCTAATGACTGAGCTATGTACAGCAGCACAGCATCTGAAGACCAGTCTCCTTGGAAACTGATGAGTTCGGTAGGCGCACCACAACGGAAGGCGTACGTTGCTCCCCCACGCCTAAAGCTATGACCAGAGTAGTAAGTGGCCTGGAGCCCTGCGAGGCTCAGGGACTTGTTTAACTTGGCGGTAAATATCGAGTGCGTGATGGGCGTTGCGTGATCCGCACGAAAATGCAGAAAGACAGGCGAGAAGGGTTGTGCGGGGAATAGGCGTAAGTGGCGTTCGTAGGCCTGCACCGGGTACAAGGGGGGATTCGAGGGAAGGCGAACAACCGGTATGAGTAACTTGCGCTGTTTGAACTGGATGGTCTTGGGCCACTGCACACAGATCGCTAGACCCCAAGGGCGAACGATAATATCCTCGCGTGACAGTGTTTTTGAAGAGTCGTAATCTTTGGCAGATTTGGGAAGAAGATTAGACTTGCGAAAAAAGGAGTAAAAACCAATGAGCATCGCCGCCCAGAAGCCTGAGTCTCTGTCGGCCATAAGCTCGGAAAAAAAGCAACACGTGTACAATGCAGACGAAGGCGAACTAATAGGACATATCAATGTCTTACGCACGTGTCCACAGCACAGTCAATGATTAACCATTTGGAGTTCCGTATTATATATTATAATGACATTGGATGGAATCCAATACACATAACCTAACATTTCCTCCCGGGGGGGGGGGGGGTACTCCCTATAATGGCCTATACGGGGAGGCTCCGCCCGAAAGGGGTACCTTTTTCAGGCTTCAGGTATATAAAAGGGTAGGGATTACACAAGTTTAGGTATACGAAAGGGTATAGAAATCTGTCATTTAGGTTTTTGAAAGGGCTTTTAATTAAAACATTTCGAACAGATGCAATTTATGGCTGTATTATTTCAATTTATTAAGCGCTACTTGAAAATGACAAGAAAACGTCATGTTGTAAGTCTATACCATGACTTTCAGGTATATCAAAGGGGTACCTTTTTTCATTAATAAGTATATGAAAGGGGTACAATTTCTGGCAAAATGGTATATAAAAGGGTAAGGGGTAAGAGCTCGGGGCGGAGCCTCCCCGTACAAAACTTTTTTGAGTACCTTTTCTCTGTTTGTTTATTGTTCCTGTGTTGACCACGCTTGTTATGTGTTTGCCATAACCTTGACTCGGTTTGTAAGATATGATGTTGATGACATTGACGAAGAAGCCGGAAGAAACGGCAAAGAGTAAGTAAAAGATGGTAACTACAGATCTAGAGCAGTTGCTAAGGAATTGCTTAAGATGGCACTTTTAGATCTACAGTGAATTACAAAATAGACACCACGGGATGTTGGATAAAGTCCAAGCATATACATTTTTATGTTATCTCTTTTGACTTTAGACGTATCATACACATCCAGAGTGTATAATTGTACTATCATGATTTATACACAATAGAAAGAATAGAATAAAGAATATAAGAAAATTCATGTTTGAATTTATGTTTCGTAAGTGATCCTCGTAGTGAAATTGCAATTAAAGAAATTGCAAAGAAAAAAGCCTGAAAAAAGAAATCAAGGTTTCCCGTTGAAGCCCTGAATTTTATTTAGGCTTCTTTCTTTGCAATTTCTTTTACTGCAATTTCACTGCGAGGATCATTTTTTTACTTAAGTATACAGTATATACCTCAGAAAAGAAAACTGTTTTTTCTGCAATACCGGGTCTCGTGGAAAATTGTTACCTTGTCAGTTTAAAGTTAAGGGGTCTGTTTTCTTCATGGGTGACAATTCAAATTTGAATAGTAACAAGAGAATATGACCTTAATTGTCTTGGACCAAGCATCTTTGTTTAGGAGGTGGCAAACGAGAACCCATATGTTTTCCCGTTTGCCCGCACGCGCAACATTTGCCCGGACAAAAAATGTTTCTGGTTTTGTCAGGAACATTTTGTGTCCGCAGCAAATGTTTCTCCATTTCAGCGGCATGGACACGAACATTTATGTGTCCCACGCATTTGCCCACCCTCGTTTGTCACCACCTTTATAACGAGATTGCATTATATTTCTAATCATTGCGCTATACCTCAGCCAAACTTTGTTTTCATTTGTTGTTTGTTGCAGACGTCATCACTTGAGCAGACGACGTGTGATACCGCTGCCCAAGATGAAGGCTAATCCGGTAACTCACCCCCAAGCCCTTTTTCAAACAGATCAGGTAAACAACCCCTGGGAGTAGACCCGGGATTTTGCATTTTATGTGTTGGGTGCTGTACGGTTCCCAAACTCTGATACTATTCAGTACTCGCCAAATCCTTGTAGATGAACTGAAACAACCATTCTTATGTGAAAAAAGTACAAACACTGCAAATGTTGACTTGTCAACAAGTTGTTATGAAATACCACCACGTTTCTGCCGAAAATGTCCAACGATGGTAGTTTAATCAGTACACAATGCGCCTATGGAAGAAGCTGCTGCGGTCTTCAAAACACTTCACAAACTAACGCCCCCATACATGCAAGATCTGTTTTCCGCTCGTGATTTTTTCTACAGTATCGGTTACTCTGAGAATATCCTGCAAGTACCTAAACCAAGAACTAATTATCTTAAACGCAGTTTTGGTCATTTCGGGACTGTTCTTTGGAATGAACTGCCTTCTAAACTTCTTAAAGGTGCTTTGTCATGGCTTTTACTAAATTTCTGAACAGCCAAAATTTATATTTGTGTCGTAAGAAACCTAAAAATAATGGTCCATTTTCATGAACAATTGCTTTATTAGATCACGTCAACTGTAAACAATTGTCTTTGGCTGCGGTTGGCTCAGATGGAAATGGATTGCGATTTGAAACATTAAGGCTTTATTTTTCAAATGGTTTCGGCGAGTCTTCAAAAAAATCAATATTTTTAGGTGTGGTTTGATCCCGTCACAGCAAATTACCGTTGCATCTTCCTTTAGATGTTCAAAGATAATGATTTCCATGGGTAAAGTTGCCTTCCACAAATTTCAGAGCGGTTTGGATAAAAAAATCTGCTAAATCCTCGTGACGTAGACCCTTTAAGCCATTAACCCTTACAGGTGTTAAAAAAGGGAATCAATCACTTCTACTCCTAACCGGGCACCCACACGGCAAAAACGTAAAACAGTATTATACATATTTTTATCATTGTTTTTTATCATTGTTTTCAATCTTGTCTTGTCAAACCAGAATCTACTTTTTACAACAAAAATTCACATGGATTCTCTAACTCGTAGATTGTGATGGCGCTGTACCCACAAACCACGTGTTTTTACAAGGCGGTTATTCACGAACCTCCTTCAAGGGTAAGTACCTTTCAATCATTTCAAGTGTGCAAAATAGCTGTAATTAGTGACAAGTCACTTCTTTGTGGGTAGGTTTTCTATAAACTCACTAACAAACTGCGGCTCGCGTGTTTTCAAGTGTCTCGCCTGTTTTCAGATGCCTTGCGTGCCTCGCACCTCTCCCTCGCATGCCTCGCTGGCTCGCACATTGTGCATCACCTATGCAAAACGTTTTACACCAGGCTACTTCCCCTGTTGCGTGACATAACAAGTAACTGCAGTAAAATTAGACTGAAGAGAGCTTCGTGTCGATTCGAGTGAACTTTTTTTAACTCGGAAAATTCCGAGTTTTGGTGAGTGGGCCCGATTTCACTCCTTCCCTCCTTCCCTCCTTCACTCGATTCCTGTAAACATTTTAATTGAATTAATTAATTAATATCAAATTGAATTAATCAATTAATCTTGTGAAGCGGGTAGGGGGTTGGCTAAAATGCGAACTTTATCCGTGTTACTTTTTATGAAGTACACAAAGGCTATATATTTGTTTCTGAAAACCAAATTTTCTCCTTGTGGTATGCATTCTTCCAGGCGTAGACCCAAGCACACGGAATTTTGTGCTGAACGCATGCGCATATATGAAGTACACAAAGACGATATATTTTCACCAAATTTTACTGAGAACTGGTTAAAATTCAACAATTCCTCCATCAGCTCGCACTGGAATATTATTGTTTTGTTTGCGTATGAGATCGTCTTTTGAACTGACGAGGGAATTCGAAATCCCGCATGTCGTAAACAATGTCCTCGCAATCTCTTCTACAATAATTATTTCTGCCTGAGACTGTTTCTGTTCCTTTCCTTCTGTTCCTTTCTTTAAGTTTAGTTAATTTGCAGAGTCACTGCTAACGTGACTTTTCAAGAGAAGAAGGGTCAAGAAGGAATCGATCTATTTGACTAGTTGTCGCGACACCAGAAACTGGCCAATCAGAAGCGGTCGTTCCCACGCGCTTGGTAAACATTGTAACACGATCTGACAGAAATCGGCTGCATGTAATATTTTTGTTCAAAAGCGAAAACTTAAAAATACCACGACTTCTCTGCTAAAAGAAACCACTTCAGAAGAGTTTCATTGAATTGAGGATACTCGACAAATACTGGTAACAGCACATGTTTCGTTTTGGTGACATTTAAAGTTCACCCGCTTGACCTGCTTGATCTTTTCGCTGGCGAATTGCGACGAACTGAAGATTCACTGAATCATCAGGAATCATCCCGTATTCTCTGGCAATTTTGCAGTTGTTCTGAACTGTTTCTACCTCGGCAACAACTTTCAACTTGAACGTTTCGTTGTTATAAAACCAGTAGCTTTTGACATGATGATCGATAACTGCTTAATTCTTCTGAAGAATGCGTGATTGTTTGAGATGGGATTCTGAACTCATGTGAATGTTTTGTCACGCTTGTGTACGGTTCTATTCAGTAAATTCATTCTTTGTCAGTGATTTGTTGTTTTTCAATTACATAGTTGTAATTTAACGATATGTTGATTCGCTGCATGTGGACTGTTTTATAGCTTGAAGCAAAAATTGGGTCTAGCTTATAGCTGAGTGATTTGGGTTTATTTTTTGTCAGTTTAACTGGTTCCAAAAACTAAAAGTCTAGGGTTTCGGCTAATAGCCGAATAAATACAGTACATGCATGCTTAACTACCAGCCGAAATATTGTATTAATGTCAGTTTTCTTGAAATAGACCAAAACTTATTTTTTCTAATGATATTATTATTTTGCCTAATCTTCAAAAAAAGGAAAAATAAAAAGAAAGAAAACAATTTGCAACCGATGGGAACTCTATCACTTGCCCTTTCGGCCTGCTCTCGATGAGCAGCTAGATGACAATGAAACTAAGTGAAGTGAACTGAATTGTGGAAAGTTAAACATCATTTGTTTTAGCAAATCTCTATTTGTCAGTTTGTTGTTTTCGATTCTTGTTTCATAATAAATTTTCCGAGTTTAGTGGCTCGTATCGTAGCCACTTTGAATAGTTATTTTTACAAACTTTGCCGTGCAAATTCCTCTAGGTTCATGTATTTTTAACCATGCTTGTCTTGCAATGAGCACCCTTCAGGTTTGAGAATACTGATACTTAGTACTGTATCATTCTGACCAAACGAGCAATAAAAGAAGCTATCAAGATACAACCTCTCTGGTAACATTTTTTTCTTTTTTTTATTCTTGTCTCGATTGCAGCCTCAAGATGACTACTCAGTGTCGTTCGAGGACACTTCATACGCAGATGGCTTCGCTCCACCTCTCAATGTACCACAGCGCTATGTAGTGGCTTCCAAAGAAACAAAGAAAAGATAGCTTTGAAAACACGCTCGATAGTCACTCAAGGAGACACTTTACTCGTGATCCATCAAAAGCTATGACCCTTTCATATAAGGTGACTCCATATAGATCCATTGCCACGCGTGCGTTGCTGATATAAGCTTTCGAAACCCGCCATCGCGAACTGACGCAAGGGCAGCCAATAAACAGCACGCAATGCATGCCGAGGTGAACGTTTCTCAAGGGTTCCTGAATAGTTTTCAGAAAATTTGTCAAAAAAATTAACGTACTGTATACTAAATATAAGTAGCTGACAACTTCCGCATTGACTGTTTGTATGACAAAAGTTGCGTTATCTTTATAGCGTGACATCTGGTTTAAGGCTGATATATCATAACTCTCTCAGGCCAAGTGTAAAGTTGTTTGTTTACCGAATCTTATATAACTCATGAAATAAAATTTCTCTCTTTCGTTTACACTTTGTATTAGTCCTTTTCTAACTTCCCAGGAGTATTTCGCTTTGTGTTCTTTGCGGCGATCCAGGTTGCTGACATCTCAATTTTTTTTTTTTGTTCCCTGTGTGTGTGTGTGTGTGTGTGTGTGTGTGAATGGTAATCGTGTCCCGTTTTTGTGTTTTGCTGCAGCCGCAAGGGCTGCAAGCAAAACACATTGAGAGCTGAAGTTTGTGCCGTAAGGACCGTAAGGTGTAAGGTGTAAGTGCCGTAACAGAGGAGAAATCTGAACTACCGATGTCAATCAAATCCATGAACAAACAAAATCGAAACCAATGAACCGTAGCGCTGATCGCATTCGAAGTTACGGGCCAAAGTATTCGAACGCAAACCACGTTGGACACGTTGGAAAACAGAAAACCGATTTAAAAGTATATCGCATTGGGAAAGAAAACAAACTGTGGCGCGACCACTCCAGTTTTATGAGAAAATTATTCTGCAGTTTTCATCATTTACGAAAAGAGCGAAGACTTGGAACCTCGCCGAAGGTCATAAATATTTTCTCCAAAGGACCGGTTAGTGCACAGTTTGTAAACTTTCGCTTTGAAAATAAACTTACCCTCACCTTGTCTACACTGTCTACAGCATACTAGTACTGTATTAACTCTGAACTTCATATTTTAAAATAAAATGTATGAACGTGTAACTTGTCACGCAAAGACAGCTGGAAAGGAATATGCCATGCTGGTAGGCTGCACCGCTAATTGTAGCTGTATTCGAGCTATATAAAAGACAGCTAGAAACGAATTAATACTAGTAACATCACAATGGGAAAGAAACTTATTCAGTGGTGCACACCGTCGAAAACAAAGAAATATTAAAGGAAGTTCTCATTCACCAGATTCACTGCATCAGATGCAACATTCGTCAGTTCGTGTTTAAATGCGTGGCGACCAGTTTGTTTACTAGTTATTAAAAAATAATACGGTCTTCATTTAATAAACAGTTCATCCTTAAATTTCAGCTTTTCTACGACTGACAGGTAGGTACTATAGTATAAGCCCCGCTAAAATAGCTGGAAAGGGAAAGTTTTTTGAAAAATGAATTTTAGACTGCCAGACGCGCTGGCGCCACATGTTTATTTTGTGAAGATTAATTAAACGCCGTGAAAAATAGAATTTGATGTCCAGCGAGCCACTGCATCTTCGGCTACGCAGTCCTCAGTGAATCCTCCAACTTCACAAATTTCTAAAACTTTAAGAAAACGAACTTTCGCAGAATCAATAACCGGCACGCATACATGCATGCACAGGCGATGACGCTTTACAATGATCCCAGAAATTGCATTTTTCTTATTCATTTTAATTTTTATTTGCCTTGACTACAAAACGAACCTCCAATACATTACAAACTTACAGTATGATACGATAAATACATTAAATCATTATGAACTTCGTCATTTAGCAACAGAAAGGCCCAGGATTGATTTCCATACCTAGTCGATACTGAAGATTGTGTGACACTACCGTATTGAAATGGTCTGAAATGTAATGAAGTCAACACCGCTTACTAGAAATAGGGTAGAAGTTCTTTCTTAATTTCTTAATTCTTAATTCTGGCTTCTCGTACAAATAGGAATACGGATACCGTCACTGTTTTGTTTTTAATGGCTTGAGATAAATACCCGAATAAATATTATCAAAAGCAGTAAAATGAAGATGGCGAGTCGCGAAGGGAAAAGAAAAAGAAAATTAACTTAAACTTAAATATTATCGACAACAATGCACGTCAAAGCAAACAAAGATTTCAGATAGCTCACCTTTGCAATCTAATCAAGATACTGCTGCCATCGGTCTCCCTTTTGGAAAGGTTTCAAAAGTTATGACACTAACCGGCCTTCACTCGTCAAATTCAACATCAGTCAAGTTAGTCTGCCATCACGTATGCCGACTTCGAATACACGTATAACGGTAGAAAAGTTCTTTAAGCGAGCTCACAATTATCCAGTACATCATTCTCCCTTGAACCCAAAACTCTGTTTAACTGTACGTTAGAAATCAAACGCGTTTTGCCGATGGATGCTCTTAAAGTTGATTCAATACTCATGACAATCAAAGATGGCGTTCCAAAACTGAGTAAACAACAAAGTGCCTAGTTCCCAGTGCTACTCGGTTGGAGTAATCGTAACATTGCCCGTCCACGGGCCACAGCATATAGGCGTTGCGTCACCGCCTAAAAATTGGTCCTTATCGATCTTCCGATCTTGTTGTGAAGACACTGAAATTCGACGAGTGTTCATGCGTGAAGGGATGACTGACGAATGATAATAATTATTTGTAAACTTTCGCTTTCAAAATGAACTTTGCGTTACGTTCAACGCCGTCTTTCTGTTGTTGTACGCCGGTGCGCGTGCGATTATTTATAATTTCTGAATTTTGATCAGTAAAATTATCAGGATTGAATTAACACAAAGTGACTACAATATAGTGCAATTATTAACCTGCACACAAGTGACAGACAATAAAAGACGTTGGATTTCAATCTCGACTCACTTGTCTTTCATCAACATGTTCCCTAAGACTTTGCTCTAGCAGCAAAACACATGGACCCATTGGGGCCCTATTTTTTTTTATACTGTGTAACCTTAATTGCAATATTTTTTCCGCTTGGCCCAGCCACTTAGCTCGATTAGCCTTAGCTATTTCTAAGTGGCTGTGCTCTTTTTTTTATTGTAAATTTTTCCTCTTGCTTGTATTTATTTATTGTAACTTTTCTGGGCACAAATAAAAAGATTGTTGTTGTTGTTGTTGTAGATTGTTGTTTTTCCAGTACGGTTTAGTAAGTTTCCAGTCTTACTCGGTGGTCGAGCGCAACAGAGTACAGATTTCAGCGACTGCTTCATGACAAGGCGATGGACTGACGTCATCTTCGCCTAAAAATGATCAACCATGGGTTGATCGTTTTTACTTGTAAGGGCATTGAGATTTTTAATGTAATGCACTAGAAATAAATTATTATTATTATGGGTTCAAAGGCGCAAGGAATTGTGGTTATGCGCGAATGGAAGATTCAGGATGCGCAGTGGAGTTCAACGTGATCTTGTGCTAATGTAATGGCCGAAGATGTAGACGAAGCTCGCATGAGCGTCATTTTTCTTTTCATAACTGCGTTTATGCGTTAAGTCCTGGTTGTGCTGATTGTAGAAGCCACAGCTAATTCTGCAATATAGGAAAATAAACGGTCCACGTGTGCGTGTGACATCGGCAAAATGAACATTCGTCACTAGAGGAATAACGAACAAAGACTAAAGGAAATGATTTCTAAGGAAAGGTTGACTGAATGCTTTGCATTTCAATGTTGAAAGGAAGGAAATTCGCCTTCCAGGGCTTGCTCTTGGGTCAGTGCAGATGTAAGCGAGTGGGAAAAAGCAACTGTTTTCACGAGAGAAACAACCACCGTAAACGTCTGCTTTCACTCATTGTTATGAATTCATTTTAACAATGCGTAACGCAATGACTTCATAATCGTCATCTTTCTCATCAGAACATTGCCCTTTGAAACATGTGACGATATTCTCACTGCTTGTTTCTACCGAACTTTTTTAGAAATACAGTTAACTAAAAACGGAACGACGTTTTGGTGTCATCTTGGCACCATTTCTCTCATTATCATTTTTGACACCTCACTGGAATGACATGAGTTACAATTTAATTTATTCTATTTCGCACCTTTACTTTTAGTCACCGAAATGTCGCTCCATTTTTTCGCTAATTTTTATAGTACAATATGTAGCGTTGAAAAATTCCACGATGCGCAAAGTATTTCTCGTTACTTTTTAGTGCGAGCAAATTTGTATTGTACCAGAAGTACATAATCTAGAAGTTCACATCTCTGGTAATGGGTCTTGTGCTATCGGATTTGCGTGTGTGCTATTTTTAGAACAGGCCTCGCGCGCGAGACGCGCGAGAAAATTACGTAGACGGCTTTTGGCGCGAACTAGTAACCAATCGCGTAAAAGTAGCGCGCCTTTGATTGGTTGAACAAATTTTTGAAGTTGAGCAAGAAGAGCCTAACTGCTGAAAACAAGCGAACGGCACCACGAAATTTCTTACTGTTCAAGTTGTTGTTTATCAAAATGTGCATTTAGTTAGGATTTAAACCTACCGGATATGAATCACTGGTCTTCTCTTCTGTCATGATTACAGCATTGAAGTCCCTGACTAAAAACATTGGAGCATCCAGTAGAATGTGTTGCATTGTGTTTTGGAGTCAGAGTAGACAGAGTAGAGTTGGCAGCGAGCGTAAAAGAAACTGACTGCTTCGACCGGCTCAATTTCAAAATGTAAAGACACTTCAGATCAATGGAACTCAAGAGAAAAAGACGGCTACAACATATTGGAGATGCCTTTTACATCTTGGTACAGGTTTATTGCTATTGTAGAAAAGTCCGGCTGTCCCTGAAGTGGTTAAAATCGAGCGCGACGACTGTACACTGAAAGTGCCAACACCAGCCGGGATCCATGCATGTGACAACAACTTTCTGCTTCACGATCAAGCTCTTTTTCGAAGCCTTATTATAACATAGCTAGCAGAGCCGTGCAATCAAATTCAGTATACGTAAGCGTGCTCAAATTAACAAATAGATTTCATTTTGCCGTGCGTCTGTTCAGTAATAGATCACAGATGACGTCAAAATGTGGTATGAACAGACTGTACAACACCGGTCAAACTTTCATATAGATTTCGGATATTTTCTCGAATAATTCACTGTCTTCTTCAAGCTTGTTAAATGCTTCGAAAGGTGAACGATGCTTGGCGTATTGTTTCTCAGTAAAGATTTGTAATTAAGCTGAACTTTTTTGCTTTGTTGTGGCCCCGCAAGTTTGAAAAACTTTGCCGACAACTCTGATTTGGACTATGAACTCTGATCACGCGCGCGAGTCACACCACCGCGTGACGTCAACTATGTGTCTGTACTCTGATAGATCATAAGTAAGAACCAATCAAAATGCGCGTAGAATCTGGGATCAGAAACGCCTTGATCGGGAGTATAGCTAACTGTCGTGGGTCGTGGGTGGGAGTCGTGGGTCGTGGGTGTGGGTAAAGTCGTGGGTGTGGGTAAAAGTCGTGGGTAACAAAAAAGTCATAAAAGATACTGAACAACTAAACAAATTAGTTCGTGTACGGCTAGTCTGACGTAGAGTTTCGACCCGGCCAAAGGACCTTTCAGTACACCACGAAACACACCGGGACACCGAAAATGTTAAAGACATACGAACAAAACGGTTCAATTAAAGTTAAATAAATTTAAAACATTTAAAAAAGTAAAAATATTAAAGAAATAAGTTGTTTAAGTTTTAAATTGATAATTGCGCAATATAAGTTAATTATTATTAAATTTATTTATTATTTGAAATGGGGCATGATCAGTTCCTAGAATTTTGCGATAAGATTGATCGCTTACCAATGGACCAAAACTGAAGATAAAAAGTTCCGAAGTTGTCCGAAGTCCCAACATTTACGAAGTCCCTTGTCTGAGAAAAGAACGGCTGAAGAAAAGAGTCATAGATACAATATTTACATAAAAACTAATTTTAAATTTTATTTTATTCTGCGTTGCGATTAGCATTTTGTTCTCGCACACTCCCCCACCCCACAAGAACCGTGACTTTAAAATATTGCGTGACATTGTGCGTTGCAGACTGAACGACATTTTTTCCGTGGGAAATTTTGATGGTCGCG
The DNA here is from genome assembly GCF_052425735.1 of Oculina patagonica. Classification (NCBI taxonomy): domain Eukaryota; kingdom Metazoa; phylum Cnidaria; class Anthozoa; order Scleractinia; family Oculinidae; genus Oculina; species Oculina patagonica. The sequence goes on along the minus strand of NC_135760.1, from coordinate 27,990,445 downwards.
TTTGCGGTTACAAAGAGGCGCTTCTGTTTACGTTTGGTTTATTACAAAATAGATACAAAGGCTTCGCCTGTTGGCCAAAGCTATAAAATGTTTGATTCGGTCGCGGAAATGTTTCAGCCAGCATTTTTACTACAATCTATATCACCAGAAGTACATAATCTAGAAGTCCACATTTAGCATTGGGGCGCGTGCTATCGGATTTGCGTGTGTGCTATTTTTAGAACATCCTTGCGCGGGAGACGCGCGAGACGCGTGAGAAAATGATGTGTGGCCTTGCCAACAAACATTTCACTCAGAAAACAAATTAAAACTAAAAACAAATTCAAAAAAATACTCCAAATAAAGGGGAAGCATCGATTTAATTTTATGAGATCTGTGATGGAAAAACATCCGATGATAACCAGAGATGGAAAAAGTTGCTTTCCGTTTCAATACAGTGATAAACAGCAAATTATGCGTGCTCGACGGGGGAACAAAAACCAAAGAAAACGAAACCTTTGGTAGAATAAAATATTTAGTTTTTGGTTAAAGAAAGTATGTTTCGCTTTGCTGAACGTCTTTACATCAACAAAATAACATTGTCTTGCTCCTGAGCTACAAAAACAACCACGACTTGAAGCTCGTTTGGAACACTCGTTTTCTGAATTTCGATATTAAAACTGCTAACTGAAAATTGTTTGGGAATATTTTCGAAAAGCGAGCGATACAACAATTGAAAACACATTATTTTCATTGGCCATTATTTTTAACTCTAGCGTTTTTACAGTCGTATTACTCTTAAATTTTTATTTTAATTTATAACCGTCTGACAGTGTTGAAATTTGAAGTTTGTAGGCAAGTGAAAAGGCAACCGGTCGCCGGTTTCCATTAGCGAGCTCCCAAAACAAACATGCGGAATATTTGTATTTTAACGAGAGAGTTATGAACATAAGTACCTTAAACTTTCATGTGGAAAGTATAAAGTTTTGTCGTATTTAAGCTTAATTACTCAACAACAAATAGAAAATTTATAATTTATTTAATTGCGGCGCCAACTAACTGTATACTTTGAGGTATATTGGAAAAGCATCAATGAAAACATGATCGTTCAGTGAATTTAACTCGCATTTTCATTTATATGTAAACAGGTACATTACCTTAAATAAAAGTTCGGCTTTAGTTACTTTTAGTGGTGCCGCGCTCTATAGGGAAAACAACTATATACATACTGAGATTTACAGTTAGAATTGATCTGTTGAAAACACGGTTCGGAAATTCTCGCAGCCAATGACAACGGCGAAACGACTTTCTCACACGTGAGAAACCCGTTTCGTCCAATCAGAAGGCGGCTGTCAAAACGCATCAACATTTTCAATGACGGTGTTAGCTTTGTCGATGGCGCTAGCTTTTTCACTGCTTGAAAGTTATCGCTTGCAGGGTTCTTGGCCTTTCGCAGTCTATTTTTGGACGGTTTAAAACGTTCTCATTAACAACTATGGCTGAATCTTCTGGCAGTAGGTTTAAACCATTAAGTAAACCCATCGAAGAATATATTACAGAGCAGGAAAACAAAAACACTCGAGCAAAAACGCAGCGGGTCGAGTGAGCGGGATGTGAAGCTGCTTTCTACATTTCTGCTGGAGAAAAACGAACAAAGAAAAATTGAAGAAATCCAACCAGAAGAGCTCAGCCGTTACCTTAGTGAATTCATTCTTAGTGTGAAAAGAAAAGATGGCCAAGACTATGAACCATCGAGCCTTCGAGGGTTGTTCTCAAGTTTTAACCGGTATTTATAAAGAGAACGCAAATACTCAGCGTGTGTTTGATCAAGCAAGAAAATGTCTGGAAGCTCGCAGCAAACAACTGAAAAATGAAGGCAAAGGGAACAAACCCAACGCAGCCGAAGCTTTGACTGATGTGGAGGAAAATGTTCTTTTCGAAAAGAATTTACTGGGAATCTCAAATGCCGAAGCTTTGCTAATCACAGTCTGGCTTTTCAATTCGGTCCATTTTGGTTTGAGAGGCTGTGAAGAACATGGGTAGATGACTTGGGGCGACGTGGAACTTCACATGGAAGCCGACGGAACTGAATACCTAGAGTATCCTGAACGTCAAACGAAAACTAGAACGGGAGCTGAACCTCGAAATGTCAGAGCTGTTAAACTGAAGGCCTTCGCAGCACCAAACGGTCCACCCAAAAGAGATCCAGTTGCCGTTTACAAAATTTATTCCGAAAAGAGACCTGACGCGATGAATAAACCTGATGCGCCATTGCCTGGAGCAAGTGTATTTAGCGGAGCCGTGTTTAATGGAGGACACTTTAACATTTCTATAAACACAGTAAGTCAGTCGCCTAATGCGTACTCAGCAACGAGAAAGCACACCTTCAAGCGTGTTAAACGTATTTTAGATTCTTCGGATGAAGATAGCCCTCCCTTGCAATAGCACAGTTACGTAGTCTTAGTTCTTATTTCTGTATTTCATTTTTGTACTTGTTGAATGAAAAACTCTTGATATTCGATTTCTTATCCATTTAGAACAATTTTAAGACACGAGAATAATCTCATGAAATGTCTTTTTTCAACGATTTTGTTGTTATTATCATTTTGTAAATTAGGGTACTTTCATCAGTTGTGTGCTTGTACCGGGGTCCGTATAACAATAAAAAAAAACAGTTCAGCGTGGAAAAATCTCTGTATTTATAAAATAAACAAATTACAGCATGGAAAGTGCTTTGTACGGTGTTTACGCACTCGTTGTTTTGTATCAGAAATCTCACTCGTTCGCTCCGCTCACTCGTTCGATTTCTGATACGTCAACAACTCGTGCGTAAACACCGTACGCGCGCACTTTCCATGAAGTAATCTATATGTCTTAATGCACGCGCAAAATGGCGTAAACAAAAGTAGTACTACGCGAGTGATACATATATGCTATTTGCCCCCATATATGCTATTTGCCGGCCGGGAGGTCCGTATTGGGAATTACCGTACCCAAATTCGCAAGTAGCCAATCAGAAGCGCGATCTACTGTCCTGATATCCTACGATATCAAGTCACTGACCTGATATGCCACCATATCACGGTCACTTTGATGTAAAGTAGTTTTTCTGTACGATGAATTGAAAAGGCGTTTTACCAATAAAACAGAACTTCCTTATTTAAGTTTAGCGGTGTTTAGCGGTCGAAAAAAGAGAAAAACTTTCCCGCCAAAACTAAAATTGAGCGCGCTCGCCAATTGCGCCGCGCCGATGTTTGCCGACAAGTACTGAGACATTCAGACTGAAAAAATGGAGTCGGAATTTCCAAATTTTTCGCTTTAGTTGGATTTTGAAAATTAAGAGAATGAAACTCTAAACAAACGAGCAGAAAAAAGGCAGAAGAGGAACTTGGCAAAAGTGTTGAAGATCAATTCAACACAATTTGCAGTGCGTACCTTGCAAGCATGGCTTCAACAGAGCGATAAATATAACCGGATTTTTGGCTGAATTTGGGTACGGTAAATACCTAATCGTACCTTTTTGGTACGCTTCGGCTGCATATCAGACTCGTTTGGTCTCGCCATGCTCTCGAACCATGGCTCGACCAAACTCGCCTGATATGCCGCCGAAGCGTACCAAAAAGGTACGATTAGGTATAAAAACTGTACCCGAGGGCTTGAGTACGGCCCGAGGCCGCAGGCCGAGGGCCGTGCTCAAGACCGAGGGTACAGTTTTTCCCAATACGGACCGACCTAGGCCGGTAAATAACGTTTTTATTTTTTTTTTCTACTTAAGTTTGTTTGGCTTTAAGAAACCGTGAAAAATCTTTCACAAAATCTTTGTTTGTATACGCGCGGATTTGATTTCAATGTCGAGTGCGACTTGATCGACAAGACATTAATTCCGAATAAAATAGCTTCGCTTAAAATGAACAGCACTCAAGAAATGTTCAGCTTAATTTACACTGCAGAAAATTAAGAAAAGTAAATGAAGTCAAACTAAAATATAGCACAAATATGCCACAAAACCTAACACTTTTAAATCGATTTCGGCTTCCCGAACAATTCTCTAGAAGCTTAAATGTTTTGAAAAGTCTTGATAGAAGCTTTGCAACTTTGCTAAGCCTATTTGTCTGATTCAAAAATACTCTTTGACCGAAAAGCAGTTTAACAAGCTATTAATACACTTGTATTTAACAAATTAATAATCTCTGCGTTGATTCTTATTCTGATAAACAGTGCCAAACTGAATGAAATGCGTAGCGTCTACGTACGGCACAATATTGTGGCTTTCCTTACTTTTAAGGGACATGAAAGTTTTGCTCTCCAAAGACAAAAATGGCATAACCATCCATTGTTAATGCTAAAGGACAAAAAGCAGTGGAATTAAAGGCCTCAAAGTATTATTAACGGTAAGTGAATTTACTTTTAATTTACAAATTAAGAACGAGTCAAAGAAGGCAATCTTTTTTCAAATTAACAAATTTAGAACGAGTAAAAGAAGGTAATATTTCGCACTAACAAATCAAAAGTGTTATCGTAGCGACCTCTGTACATACAAATTTCTTCGTTCTTTACAGAAATTGCGTAGTCTAAATTCGTCATTTACAGATTTTGCGCGAGCATTTAGACAGTTGTTTTCCCTATATAGCGCGAGTCCCTTAAAAGTAAGGAAAGCCGTTCAGTATTAATTTTCTAAAAAATGCTGCCCTTACTAACAAATAAAAGTTAACCGCAAGCAAACCTAAAAAATGCTGCCCTTACTAACAAATAAAAGTTAACCGCAAGCAAACTGGAGTGAAACTAACCGCAAGCAAACCGGAGTGGAACTAACCGCAAGCAAACAAGAATGGAACTAACCGCAAGCAAACTGGAGTGAAACTAACTGCAAGCACGCAAGATTGAAACATTTTTATCGCTTTTTGACCGTTTTGGTCGCGCAATAAGAGCGCGGCACCAGTCGCGGCACCACTAAAAGTAACTAAAGCCCAGTGGGCTCACGGTATCTTAAGTGTACAGTCGTCGCGCTCGATTTTAACCACTTCAGGGACAGCCGGACTTTTCTACAAAAGCAATAAACCTGTACCAAGATGTAAAAAGGCATCTCCAATATGTAATAGCCGTCTTTTTCTCTTGAGTTCCATTGATCTGAAGTGTCTTTACATTTTGAAATTGAGCCGGTCGAAGCAGTCAGTTTCTTTTACGCTCGCTGCCAACTCTACTCTGACTCCAAAACACAACACATTCTACTGGAGATGCTCCAATGTTTTTAGTGACTTCAATGCTGTAATCATGACAGAAGAGGAGACCAGTGATTCGTATCCGGTAGGTTTAAATCCTAACTAAATGCACATTTTGATAAACAACAACTTGAAGTAAGAAATTTCGTGGTGCCGTTCGCTTGTTTTCAGCAGTTAGGCTCTTTTTGCTCAACCTCAGAAGTTTGTTCAACCAATCAAAGGCGCGCTGTAAAAAATACTTTTACGCGATTGGTTACTAGTTCGCGCCAAAAGCCGTCTACGTAATTTTCTCGCGCGTCTCGCGCGCGAGGCCTGTTCTAAAAATAGGACACACGCAAATCAGATAGCACAAAGAGATGTGGACTTCTAGATTATGTACTTCTGATAACACACTTGGTTTTGTGAGAGCTTGGCGTGAGAGATTTTGCAAGAGCTTTCTTTTTAAACCGACACCCGACGCAATGCATAGAATTCTCTGCCTATACTACTTCTTCCAAATTATTCTGCTTATTTTTAAAACGAGCAAGTATATTGTAGTCTGTTAGTGTGTACAGCCGTCTCCCTCCCCTCAAAACATCGGGAACAGGGAGGGGGACGGCCCCAGGGGTGGGGGTACTCGGGGTTTAAAGTGACGGGGATGATCGAAGGATTTTTGGGGGTTTGAAATTTTCGATTTTGGGATTTTTTTGGGTAGGAAAATTTGGCAAGTGTTTTTTGATTTGAGTAGGGATTTTTTGGGTATTAAAAACAATCTGACGATTTGTGGTAGTGCCTTGGCTGCGTAGTTCTGCGAATAAAGTATAAACAAACGTGTTTTGCTGTTGATTATTGAGGGTCAATTTTTGATCTAGGAATTTTTTGGGGTCATTTTGGAAGCCCTAGGGATTTTTTTGGGTCTTGATTTTTCCCCCCATTCGATATCATCCCCGTCCGGCTTAAAATCCCGATATTCTTCCCGACGAGTAACGCGTTTCTAGTATGAAAACCGACGTTCGGCAATGGACTTCGGAACTGTTCGGCAGCTTTCTTAAAATATTGGGTTATGTTTGGGAAACTCTTGAAAGTTTTCGGACGACTACGGAATTTTCCGTTGATATCATCGGAAGTCTTTGATTTTAATCCAGTTGTGAGCAATCAATCTTTGGGAATTCTGAATGCAATATTGTAAGCACTTACCAATTGTTTGTTTCTTTAATATCTTTACCTTATTTTGATTTTTAACGTTTATTTTAGTTCAGTCAAATCATTTTTTTAATCTGTGTTAAAACATTTTCGGTGTTCAAGGGTGTTTTGTGGTGTTTCTTGTATAACAGTCACACCAACAAGTTTGTTGAGCAGAAAGGCCTCTGAAGAGTCTCTTGGCCGGGTCGAAACTCTACGTCAGAAAAGCAATACACGAACTATTTCTCACAAATGTTTTTTTTTGTTCAGTATTTTTTATGACTTTTTCGTTACCCACGACTTTTACCCACACCCACGACTTTACCCACACCCACAACCCACGACTTCCACCCACGACCCACGACCCACGACAGTTAGCTATACTCGTCGGGAAAATATATAGATCAATTGTTCTCACACTGCACACAATAAACAGTTTTTTTTCCCGCGGCCGGTTTTGATGCACAATTCCACCGGCAATGTTATGCTTTTAGCTGTGCTCCATTTACCTACTAGAAGATGGTTTTCCATGTTCTATAAGAAAATAATGCACGCTTGAGGTCTATAAAAGCTGCTAGTGGATGCCCGAGCCGTAGGCGAGGGCATTCAGCTGCTTTTCTAGACCGCAAATTGTTTGTCGAATTTCGCTGAACGACTTCGCCTCTATTCTCTTGTTTTGTTGTTTAAATGATGCTTTAAAGCAGCAAGTTTTTATCAGAAACGTTTTACTTGCATAAATGGAAGTAAGACAGTGCCAAAGGAAGCGACAGATAAAGAAAGAATCGTTGAAATTTGTTGTTTTTCTTTGGAGTTGTGTACGCCACTATTTTGCTGCGAACTGCCCGAAATTGATTGGAAATTATTTAGCAAAACAAGCCGGACTCTAGAAACGCTTTGAGGTAAGAAACCTTTTTTTAGCCACAATCTGAAGACAGAACACTCCACTTTTGTTCTTTTTAAGGACGGAGTATTTTTGTCAGGACAAAGTATTTTTGCCCGGCCGATGACTATACAAGAAATGTAGATGTTACCGAGTGCTACTTAAATTCAAAAAGAAAATCATGGGGGTAGCCACGCAAATTTTCGAGATAATTAGGTTTGAAATCTGGAAAAAAGTGCTGACGTGGCATTTTAAAATAAAGTAAAGCTAATAGAATTTCCTTGCAAATTCCATTTGAAATTGGTTTTCATTGATAAAATCAACATTAAATATAACAATATTTACAATAACTAACAAATAATTTCTTCGGAACTGCTTGATCCACGTTTTTATTAACAAAATAATTGCGTTTGAGCCATTTTTGACTCCAGCAGCTCTCACTTGCACGGCCAGAAAATCGGCCTAATTTTTTTTTCACTTAATGAAAAATTAAACATATGCTCTATAGACTTACCACTTACATTTTATAAAATAAAAACTAGGGGTCACCACGCGTTTTTAAAAGTTATACCAGTTGTTTTCAGGGTCTATGAAATCGCTTTTGGGGTCTGTTGCATTTTTCCTATCCCCTCCCTAGCGAGTTGAATATTTGCATCTCGCGCGTGCACTTAGCCTGCGTTGCAGACGAACAAAACCTCGGTATAGTGCGTCTGCGAATTACTGCACAAAAGCTTGTTCCGGCCCCCCGCGTGTTACCAGGGATTTCTATAATAACCTCTGATTGGCTTTTGAATAGGGCCGTACTTTCGTGTGTCGTAATTGGTCGAGTGCATCATGAGAAACCATAGTTACGCTTTCGACGAAGACCAGGTACAAAACAAACTTGGCGGCGATCACGGCAGATCGGACCAGATCGGTGAGAATTAGCGTTTGAAGCGGTAAAAAAGCAGCCGGTTCGAACTATCTGATAAAAAAGAAAACAACGATAACGACAAGAAGCAAACACAACTGACAAGCAAAAAGGTCATGGTATAAATGTTGAATAATCTACATTTGTCTTGTGGTGAAAGAATGTCACACAACGAACATCAGTCATCCGTGATGAGAAGCAACACACCTTGCAACACAATAAACAGCCGGACCCGGCATTACAAATGCAGAATGCAAGTAGTCGACATCTTCACGGAAAATTTAGGACCAGAGGGAATATTTCAAAAGCTCAAAAAATATCTTGCAAATATGAATGTTCCAAGACTAACCGCGATAGTAATTACATATGACAAATGTAAAACAGAGGTGTCAAAATATCCGGGCAAAATATACAAACGGAAAGCCGTGCAGACCAATGTCTTATGGCTCTACTCAACTTTAAACGCCTCCAAATAATACAACTGACAGCATATCGTGCCCTTTCTAAACAAGTGAAAAGCGAAATAGATTGGATGACCAATTCCAATACAGAACGGCAAATTTACAAATTATATGACAAGACCGTTTTACAGTATCTGGTATCTGGTATTCATCGAACGCGTAACTATGGTTTCTCATGATGCACTCGACCAATTACGACGCACGAAAGAACGGCCCTATTCAAAAGCCAATCAGAGGTTATTATAGAAATCCCTGGTAACACGCGGGGGGGCCGGAACAAGCTTTCGTGCAGTAATTCGCAGACGCACTATACCGGGGTTTTGTTCGTCTGCAACGCAGGCTAGCGTGCACTACGCCATTTGTCACGGTTAGCAGTTTGCGGGTAACGTTTTAGCGCTTAGCGATTTGTTTTTAACTGTTAATGTGAGCCATATTCAGTGGTTAGCGGTCAATAGAGGTTACTGATATGTTGCTTTTCCACGGTTCCTGGCTTAGGATATGTCCATAAACTGGATTTCGTCGCAGAGAAAACTTTCTTGATTTTTAGTCGCGCGCTTGGTCGCGTAGTTGAATTCGTCATTTTGAGCGAGCATTGCGTGATGCGCAGAACAAGTCACCGTCCTTAAACGAAATTAGAGGCGAATTTGAAAAACTTGCTACGAAACGAACGCATGAAAATTTTTCATTTGAATGAAATTGAAGTAGGCTTAACCAAACTTGAAAGCGTAAATATTTCAACTAGATTTGTCGGCTTTGTGAGAATCGTCTGGTAGTCGGAGAAAGGACTATGAATAGGAAATATGAATGAAATGGTATCTTGGTTTAGTTGTAAGAAGGCCCCGGGGGGGGGGGGGTACTCAAAAAAGTTTTGTACGGGGAGGCTCCGCCCCGAGCTCTTACCCCTTACCCTTTTATATACCATTTTGCCAGAAATTGTACCCCTTTCATATACTTATTAATGAAAAAAGGTACCCCTTTGATATACCTGAAAGTCATGGTATAGACTTAAAACATGACGTTTTCTTGTCATTTTCAAGTAGCGCTTAATAAATTGAAATAATACAGCCATAAATTGCATCTGTTCGAAATATTTTAATTAAAAGCCCTTTCAAAAACCTAAATGACAGATTTCTATACCCTTTCGTATACCTAAACTTGTGTAATCCCTACCCTTTTATATACCTGAAGCCTGAAAAAGGTACCCCTTTCGGGCGGAGCCTCCCCGTATAGGCCATTATAGGGAGTACCCCCCCCCCCGGGAAGCAGGCGAGCGTTATGAAAAACACGTTTTTAATCCAGGGATAATTCACAACTCACCAATTCCGCCTCCTACAAATTTAAAATCTTCAAACGAAATCGCCCACTGCAACTGTGTCAGATTGCTTCGCCTTTATAAACTACAATTTGATTAGTTCTGATAGAACCTGAAATCTGATTGGTGTGACAAACAAACATACTTCACTGACCCACTGACCCACTGAGTGACTGATTCACGGGACATCGTGGCGACAAAGAGCTATTTTGAAAACATAGGCACGCTAAGCGTGCAGGAGTTATTTTTTCGATTTATGGGGTGGTTTGGGGTGAAATTGGGTGATTGTCCTGTTGAGATGGTTTATGCCATGGGTTGGGCTATTTGTGTATGGCGGCACACGTAGTCACTTTTTTGCACAAAAAAAATTACGTGCATTTTGATATATCAGAACTGTTTTATTCAATACGTAAATTTTCATCATTTATTTAAAAACAAAAAACTAATTCAATTGTCAAAATGTCAGAAAATGGCACGTTCTTATTCTGTTTAAAGCGTTCATTTTGTTACTAGCTTTGTAGCAACCGTAACGTGTTACTTTTGTTTGTTAGGGAATACTTTTGGCTTTTTGCCAAACACTGTAACATGATACCGTTGTTTTTCTCACTTTTGTAACATGATACCTTTGTTTTTTTTAAACGAACGTAACACGATACCCTTGTTTTTCTCGAAAAAGACACGTCTCCATATAGTCATTGAACGAAAAGTACTGTAATAAACGAAGTAATAAACGAATCAAATCAAAAACAGTCTCTTCGGGAAAGTTCTTTAAAGCGCAGTACACCTAGACTGTCCACCGCCCTCTATTTTTTCGTGCTTTTTCGATCGATGAGCACGCGATGCGCGCTCGCGCTTCGCGCTCGCTTCCTTTTGCTTTTTTGCGTTGAAAAATCGAGAGGCTGTGGACAGTCTACAGTACACCTGGAGAATTTGTTTCCTGTCAGAACTTTTCAACAAAGATTTTGGTTCATTCACAACGTAAATTTTATTCAACAAACAAGAACTAATTGAGTTTTCAAATTGTCACGGAATGGCACGCTCGCTCTTATTCTGTTTTAGCTATCGATCGAAGTTGCTTTGAACAGCAAAGTACATACTTGTACCGGTTCATTAAATGTTTGAACGAGACGTTTTACAGTTGATTTCAGTTTACTTTGGCCGCCCGCTTTGCCAAGTTTGTTGGGAAATTGGAAACTTTGTTCCCAACTTCGGCCCGACTGAACTTTCCAAGTTTGGTAGTTGAGGAGAAACAAGACATGTTGCTCGAAAGTCATGGCGATTTCTGAACTCGAAGATTTTAGAACTTGTCAAGGAAAGTTGAAGTAGCTTGAAGTGCAAGACGTTTCGCATCAGCGATCACGCAAGTGATTTGCCGATAAATAAATTTTATGCATGTAGAAATTTGCTCAAATGTTAACTTTTTTGTATGAAAACACATATTTAACGATTTCTGTGAGGTATAATCTTCAATTTCAATCTTCTGCGTTTGTCTTCTGGATGGTTTACCCCTATATGTATTGACTTTAAGCCGACGCGACGCGACGCGACGAGGTAGGGAAGACTACTTTGCTCGAGACAACATGTTTACGGCTCGCTGAACATAAAAGTTTTTTATTTTTATGACATTTTTTCCAACAGTTTAGCATAGCAAAGCCCATTTTGATAACATAATTACATAAGGTTTTTAACAATTCGGGCTGAATTTGGGAGCTTTGTATCGAAGTTCGCAATTTGATTCGCAAACTCGCAACCTATTTGGCAACTTCGTAAAAAACTTTCCAATTTCCCAACGAACTTCGCAAAGCGGGCGGCAAAAGTAATGACAACATTTTTTGAAATCTGCTTTGAGCAAATGTTTTATGTACTTTTTACTACGGTCAGGAAAGCTAGCCTCTCCAAACGTACGCTCGAATAAGACGAATAACAAGTTAGTGTTGAGCCTTTTGCTCACGGCGTGTGCGTTGTAAGCAGGCGAGCGTTACGAAAAATGTTTTTAATCCAGGGTTAATTCACAACTCACCGATTCGATCCGCCTCTAGGGCTTTCCACAAGTTGCTCGGTTTCCCAAAAGTTGCCCGTATTTCTCAGTTGCTCAGTTGCTCCTCCGTTGCTCCGTTGTTGCTCGTTGCTCCTCCACTCTGCTTCTTCGTTTCTCTTTGCTTTCCCTTTGAGTGTGTTCTGCAGTGCCGTTCCAATTGGGTTTGGTTCGGATTTACGAGTCGTGAAGATCGATGTCTGTTGCTGCGAGGTTTGTGATGTAGCAGAAGAGCAGAAAGTTGAACGTCTTCAGATTTCCTCGAGTCTTCGGCGACTTCGTTCTTCCCGTTCGTTTGCCTTTGACACACTCGGATCCTTCGGGATCTTCGGTCTGTTGCCCATGCAACAAGTTGCTCGAGAGGGTTGCTCGTCCTGGTTGCTGTTGCCGAGCACTTGTGGGCCCTATCCGCCTCCTTCTAATTATCTAAAATCTTCGAACGAAATCGCTCACTACAACTGTGTCAGATTGCTTCGCCTTTATAAACTGCAATTTGATTGGTTCTGATAGTACCTGAAATCTGATTGGTGTGACAAACAAACATACTCCACTTATTACAGGCCGACTAAAGAGCTATTTTTGAAAAAATAACTCAATAACTATTTAGTAAACTATATTTTAATATCTTTTTGACTAACACGAGACAGCCCAAAGGGCCTTTGACTAACTGCGCTTAAACCACGAACACACAGGGTGGTCTGCCTGTGGTTGTAACGTTTGCATCGTGCAATGAAATCTAAATCTACTGAAGTGATGTAAAAATACGGCCATGTAACCACTCCATGTCAATACAATATGGCCGACGAACAGAACTTCGATAGTGCGGAGGAAGTAGCTCCCTCGACTGTTAACCAGGCAACTCAACTCACTAAGGAAACACCGAATGTTAAACAGGAAGTTTTGTCGCCGATACCTGGGTTTCCACCTTTGTTTCAGTTTGCAAAACTGCAAACAGAAGCCAGTTGTTGGGGTTCGAACGCAGCAAGTTTCACGAGTTGCAGTGATGCAATCGCAGACAAAACATCGTCGGCCGTTGATAATGGGGACAGCTACGAACTTTCAGCCAGTTCAGAGTCTAATAATGCTGATGAATCAAAACCTGTGAATGGTTTGGATATTGTGATAAGTATGGATGACAAACCTGAAAATGTTCCTGAACAAGAAGACGGAGAAGAAGAAGAAGACAACGACATCGAACTGGACAAAGATGGAGATGGCGTAATAAACGACGAACCTGACGAAGAAGAAGCAGAATCTGATCCTTATTTCTACACCAAACGAGACGAATTTACTTCTGAGATATACAAAATTGAACTTCAGAATTTGCCAAAGAAATGTGGTTACAAGGTAGTTCACATGGCTTTCAAGGGACTCGCGCTATATAGAAAAACAACTGTCTAAATGCACGCGAAAAATGGCGCAATTAACTGTCAAAGCGATGTACGCGCAAAATGACAAATTTATTAAAAAAACGCATCACGTTTGTTCTTCAGTTTGCTTGCGGTTAGTTCCACTCCAGTTTGCTTGCGATTAGTTCCACTCCGGTTTGCTTGCGATTAGTTCCACTCCGATTTTCTTGCGGTTAGTTCCACTCTGGTTTGCTTGCGGTTAGCTTTTATTTATTTGTTAGTAAGGGCAGCACATTTTTTTTAAATTGATAACTGTATCACTAGCGTAGTACTACTTTTGTTTACGCCATTTTGCGCGTGCATTCAGACAGTTGTTTTCACTATATAGCGCGAGTCCCTTGAAAGTAACATTTGAGTATGCAACGAGGGAAGTTTCGCGCCCAAGTTATACTGTTAAAACTGTGCTGTTGCAACCCTCCAAGTTTACTTTTTTCCTTAGTGGTCATTTGGCCACCAACTACTCAAGTTTTGGTCGCCAGTGAAAAATTTTAGTCACCAAATTAAGCTGATACTTTCAATCATTCCTCTCAATTTTAGTCGCCAGGCTGGCGACCTTGCTTCAAATTTAGTCGCCAGGTCCAAAATTTTAGTCGCCATGGCGACTAAAATGGTCTTAACTTGGAGGGTTGTGTTGTCAGAGGTGGCAGCTAGTTTCCATTGCAGGGCGCGACAAAAGTGCTGTCCGATAGCCCGGGGCTAGTGGAATTATCCATCGGGCTAGTGTATTCTGATCACGGGTTGCCCGACGGGCAAGCAACACAAAGCAAAGAAACATTGTTTTTTATGACAACCTTCAGAAATAAATGTGCACCAGACAAATTAGAGGGAAAAATTTGGGGCTTGAAACTGTGACTTACTGCATCCTTGGCGACTAAGACTCCTCCTGGTTTCATAGTCGCCAACTTGAACGTGGCGACTATATTCCTCTGTGTTAAGATGAGTAACGGCTATTTCTGAGGAATTGTGTCCTTCCAGAAAATTATATTGGAAGATCTTTGCTTCTAAAACATTCAAAATAATCCAATCCATGGTATTGCTTTGCCGCCCAGGGGGTACTCCGGCTTGTAAATGACGGGGATGATCGAATGGAAGCAAAAATCAGGACCCCAAAAAATTTCTAAGTCCTCCGACATTGCCCAAAAAAAAATCCCTGGACCAAAAATAACCCCCCAAAAAATCCCTTGTCAAATTACCCCTAAATTGCCAGGAGAGGCAATGATGGGCAAGCTGACTTTTTTATTTTCGTCTCACCCTGCATTGGAAACATCTTGTGCTATTAACCTCAGCAGTCTGTTGCACTTGGACACGAAACTTCCCTCGTTGCATACTCAACTGATAAGCGTAGTATCATAAGTTAAGGTGGCTGAACACAGTTTTCCAATCTTTTCTGTACCTATCCTTTATCTCACTTTCCTGTCCAAACCTTTGCAGCTAACTGCTGGTAACTGGCAGGTCTACAAGATAGCTTCTGTATATTGTGTGGTTCCAGAAAATATCCATACCCCCCCCCCCCACGGATGGTCAATGGAAATTCCTAGGGGGTGGGGGGCTAAAAGGTAGAAATTTCTGAGGGGTAAAGGGGTGCCAACGCGAACAATTTTCCAGGGTTGTCCACAAACGACGTGAAGTGTGCTAGACAAACTTACCTGAATTTTTGATTTGTAGCGCCATAAAATTTAAAACAGATGGCCTTTCCAAAAAGAAATTCAAGATGTTAGTCTCAAACGTCTTTTTGTTTGCTGGGAGATCACGGTCATCCTTTGGAGAGGGCATAATTCACTTCATTTTCGCGCTCTCTGCACGCGAAATAAATCAAGATGGCCGCCGTAGCAAATTGGTACCGCTTAGCTTAGCTTGAGTCATCGCTATCACTCTCGGCAGGCTGGCTTTCAACTTTCAAAAATTTTCTTCGAGCTTCTGTCACTTTCCTAAGGGCATCCTGGGCCCTTCTGAGTTCTGCCATCTTTTAAAATTTAAGTGACCACGCAACATTGATTGCTCCTTGGATCTCTCCAGGCTTGAAGGTTTTGAGGGCGTTGCTCCTGCATAACTCTTCTGCTTTGTCATTCCAAAACAGTCAGTACGACTTTTTCATACCTGTGCTTTCATTGATCTCTTGCTCCTTAAATATCTTAACATTGCGCGCTCTAGCCGCAGAAAAGGGTGCAGAGGAAGGTCGTAGTGTTGCTGTGCTGGGTCCGCACATGAGTGCCGGCTGATGACTGATCTTGGTTTTTTTTGTGGTGGAACTTGATCTTGATCACCATCTCTTGATTCAGCTGGTACGTGTTTTAAGTCCGGCTCATTGGCCTTTAAGTTGATCACTTCTTCTCTAAGCAAGTAAACTGCGAAATTTGCTTCTTCCTTTAGCATGCACTGGCTCAATTTAATAGCCGCTTCTTGTTCGACACCAACGACGATACGCTGGTGAACTTGTCATGCGGTGGCAACACGGTGCTGACCTGCTGATCTAAAGTGTCCTGACGAAACGTTTTCAGGCTAATATCAAAATTCTCGATTTTCACTGAACAAGAAATACTTTCGTTCACATAAACAAGAAGATCTGACATCTTTGTGATAACGTTAAAAACAAGGTGACTGGCAGTTTTTAAACTCTCATGGGATTGATCGGCGGATTTGACAAGTTGACATTTCCGCTCTTGACAGTTCGTACGTTTTGATTGGCCGGCTCAAATGGAAACCATGTAAAAGTTGTTAGAAAGCTGTCAAAATGTAATCAAAAAGCATTGGGGGCAACGGTGCCGTGCGCTATTAAATTATTTCATGAAAGAGGGAAATTGGAGAGCCTGTTTTAAATCAGTTACGCTTTGTCAAAAATTGTTTGTGCATGACATGTTTGCGATCGCTTTACTTCGCGTACAGATAATATTGTATGACAACTGGGTGTAGCTAGTTAAGCATGGCGCCTCAAGATCTGCGACGTTTGGAAGCTGTGTGCAGCGATTTCTACGCATTCTGTAGGGCATGCGAGCAACTGAAGGGAAAGTGGAGTTAAAGTCTTGCTTGGAGAGTTGGTGAATATGATTTAAAACATTTCCGACCTTAAAAAAAAAAAAAAAAAAAAAAAAAAAAAAAAAAAAAAAACAAAAAAAAAAAAAAAAAAAAAAAAAAAAAAAAAAAAAAACTACATGTGGATGAAGTCTCTCGGCAAATCATTCCAGCAAATATCCGCGGAATGTCGGTCGTTCCAATCACATCTACCGGTGAATGCAAATGCTTGTTTAATTCGACTAGTCTGGCGATTTGTCAATCAGAAACCTTGGCCCTTAAACTGCGACTATGAACTTGTCTTGAACTTGCCAAGAACAGGCAGTTCTACCAAAATCACCCTGTGTTGGTAAACGCAAGAATTTCCTACTTCGGAAATTTCCTACTGGCCCTGGTGTTATGTCTGTAGAGACACTGTGCGACCTTACTTGCTTTTCGTCAAGTTCTTCTAAAGTTTATGGTGATTATGGCTTTGAAAGAGCCTTTGACAATGAGATCATGAGACCATGCAAGAACTATTCTCACAGCAGCACTCTGCAAATAATGGCCCTAGGGAGTGTCCTTGGGGCTCCTTTTGAAACGGTGTACCCAGATCAGAAAAATAAACTCTTGCCTGTGTTCCAGAACATTTTCAAACCAAGACAATCCTTTAATCAGTCCAGAATTGTGAGAAACACGCTTGGTTGGCCTGACCGCTCTAAAGAGTTCGTGGTAAACCATTTTGTTCCCTTGTTTCACGGAAGCAATCAAGCTTCAGTGGGGCAAGTTGAGGCTGCAAATACAAGGAAAGAAACGCCTATGGAAAATGAAAACCTGTGGTTCGTTGTCACTAACAAACGGAAGTCGACTGCGAAACTAAACCTTTCAACCGGGATGCACCCAGATGGCAAAACAAGCAGGAACCCCAAAGATTTGAGAAAGCAAAAACGAAAGTAGAGAGACACTTGTGAAAATGTGCAGTGAGTCTGGGCTACTTACTACTGGCAAGAAACATGAGCTTGTGCGGCGCATTGCAGAAAACGAAACACGCGAAAAGGATCAAGTTAAATTGGACGAAGGTTAACTCTACGATGGAGATATGGAATCAATACCAAGTTCTAGTGCTGGATTAATGTGGTTGTCCGTTGCTCAGCTGAGGCTTATTTTAAGGACTCGCCGTGTTTTAGAGGTCGGAACCAATGAAGCACTTGTCACAAGAGAAGGGCTTCTTAAGGCAGGGTACCCAGAAACCGCCTTCTCAAGAGAGCGCTTGTGCATATTACACATCAGGCTCAACAAATAAGTAAAGCCCAATATGACCTTAATGTAATTACTGTTCGTCGTAGGAGAAAAGTTTGGACATGGGCAAGAAAATACTCTTACCACAAGAACGTCATGCCTAAAGGATGTTTTGTCGCAGAAAACACCATCCATTGATGTCGACAGTGGGCAGAAGCAAAACGTACAAAGTGCTCTCGAGTCCTTAAGAGTTATTGTTGCTGAGAAAGAAGAATCATCAAGGCTGAGAATTGATGAATTGGAACAAAGAAGCAGCAAAATAAATGACGGAGGTCAAAGCAAAATGGTGAAGAAATCTAAAGCCAAAAAGGAAAAGGTATTAAGGAATGTCAAAAAGGTATGGAACGTCCACAGAGAAGAAAATGACCACCAGTGAAACTTAGAGATCAACCGGAAGAATTGAAAGGCAGGGAGGCTTTCGTTGTCGGTCAAAGGTTAGAGGTTTTGTGGAGTGAGAAAGATTAAGAGGGTACAAATTGGAAACCAGGCTGGTACATGGAAGAAGTTCAACGTTTTCACGAGGAGAACGATGTTGTGTACATATGGTACTTTAAGGATCGTGCGGTTTATGGCCTGGATGCTACTGGAGCCCTTGTTGATGGGGTCATTCGTTCAGCTTGAGATAATAGAGAGTTTAAGGACGTTCGCGCGAAAATCTTCCAACATTGCAATTTTTCTTAAAATTTCACCAAAGATACTTTGTTACTTATTTTTATCAGAAATGTAAAAAAAAGTGGGGGTCACCGACATTGTTTCCGAGATACGATAACCGAAAGAGGGCGTGTATTTGGATAAATTTCACTTTGTCATTCGATATGACCTCAGCGGCTTTGGTGACAAAATATTTTAAATAAATTGATGTATTGTCTGAATTTATTTTAGTGGGTCTATTGTACAAATATATTTCGCTTTTGAAGTCCCTTAAGGAAAATCTTGCCTTAAAGAATTGGATTTGCGAAAACTCGAGACTGGAAAATGTGGCTGATTTGGTAACGCGCAAGTGGAGAAAATGAAAAAATAACAAACTTTCAACATTGAAATTTCGCTTATTTTTTGTCAATCAGTGGAGATTTATCAGTAAAAGTGGTATATCCTGAAAAAAGTGGGGGTCACCGACCGTTCAAGAGAGGAAACTGCAAGCCAAGTTAATGCAACGGCTACCCACCCTATATGTGTTTGAAAAGTTTTCTCAGCTCGCGCGCTCATGCGTGACGTGGCGTGACGTTGCGACATGAATAACATGCGCAGTAATGATGGGCATAAACAATTAGCGTGAACGTCCTTAAGCATGACGTGATGTTGATTTGAACAAACTGACATTTCAAAATAGTTGAATTTCTTTTTGTATATAACGGTCTCTGTACTCTACAAGATAACGTCCGGAAGTCACTTTTTCTACAAGATTTTTTAGGAGGAATGGTATGCCTTTGTTACTGTTAACTTAACTGGGATATTATTGGTAGATTTTTATAATGCTACCGATGATATAATTATTTTGTAAAGTATGGCTGCTTAATTAACGTGTATTTTTTCTTGTGAAATATGATAGCCAACGGTTTTTCGAATAAAGGGTATATCTCTTCGAAAAAAATTATAGCATGTGCAATCTTGTACAATGAAGACTGCAAAACAATTTGGTTTTGTTGCAGACGCCATCGATTTTTAGAGCATAAAGGAACGATAAATATCTGTATTAGAATTAAATTAAATTATTTTCACCTCATTTGCGTTTCTTTCAATATCAAATGGCTTTCCGTGTACACTACATAACGTAGTAGAACGTCGAAGACTTTACCGCTGACTGAATTAATGAAGGCGCACATGTCAGCGTACGGTGTCGAACGATCAAACACTCTACGATGTTTTTGACTTCATGGAAGGATTTAAACATTCTGAATTCAGCCATTTGCCTTGTAAACTTCAATACAATACACAGTGCTGGAAATTACTGTCGGTCATCAGACATTGTCCGATCAAATATGCCCGAATGTCCGGCCAATTTTGCAATATGTTCGGACATGATGTCTGAGAACTTACGTGACTATGTCTTGGAAAGTTTTTAACGCCTCTGATTTGAAATCGAAATCTTTTACTGTTGCTCTCAAAAATGGTTGATATCTGAAACGTTAGTTCATGTGATTGTCTAAAATCTGACATGTTTCAGCTAAGAACAATAATTATTATTTCCCAAAAAAACTACCGGGCGTGACGAGTGAGCGTGACTTGGCACCCATCGACTTAATTTATAAGAGCTTCAAAGTACTTAAAAAATACCGTAGTAAATTCGAATGTTTTATATTCGAAATGCTGCGCGAATTTTTATACTTGAAACAGGGGACACTCAGGCACACTAGCTACGTGAATAACAAGTATAATTTTCCACAAAAGTTCTAGACAAAAATTTAATTCCCGTGATTTTAAGCAGCTTCCATTTCAATAAAACTTAAATCTAGTCAACAATTTGTCAACTTGCCAGATAGCAGATAGCGGTCCTTCTCGTTCCAGCAATTTATTTTGACTGTTTTCAAAGTGTGAGGTTTATGCAAATTTTGTTGAACAAACAAACATACTGTCTCATAACTTGAGACCTGTCTCATGGGGAAGTATTAAGTCACGTGCTAGGCAACAAACATTGCATTTTGTCGAACCGCATTTACAGATTTTTTAGAGGGAAATCCACACAAATACACAAAGAATAAAGATTTTCTGAAAAATGCACATTCTTTAAATGTCAAACAATTTTACAGGAAAAGCCTGTGTCACACTGAACGTTTTTGCAAAAGTGCCGTGAAAATTTTGCCGCACAGACATCATGGTTTTGCATTCATTATTATCGTGGGAACCAGAGAAGCTGATTGGTCGGCTCCAAATTTTTACATCATACATCTAAAAATGACAACGTCTTCCTCCCAGCAACCTTTGAATCTCGATGTTGTTTCGTAATGAACATGATGAATTTTTCACACGTAGAAGTAGAAGCTGATTTAAATTTCCTTAATCAAAACATTCAGAAGGAAACATCAAAGGATTTATTCTCACGTTACATCCTCAAGCTATAAAGTATTCTGAAACCTTGTCTTGGATTTGGAGAAAGAATGTGGTCGCTTGTAAATCAACCACTAATGGTGACTGTTTGTATAACTCTTATTCACGTTTGTTGATTTTTGATGATTCTCTGAGTAGCTGTCTTCGGATTTTAACTGCTTTTAATTAGAAGAAGAATCTTCTGATCACTGATGTACTCAACAGAAGCAGTTTTTGAAACAGGAATAATTTTTGTAGCAGAAGTTATTGATTGACATTCATTAACATTCACCTCTTTATATAACATTCTTTTTACTTTTTTTTATGCAAATCACATTTATGCAAATTAGTGTCAGACCAATTTTCCAATATGTCCGTTCAAAATTAAAGTTTAGAAGGACACATGTCCTTTCAAGTAAGAAAAATTATTTCCAGCACTACAAGAAAGCAAAGACAGAGAGCAAATTATTTTATGGGAATGTTGTTATGGCTAAGTTGAAACTGAAAAAGGAAGTTGCCTGCCCGAAGTAATGTTAACCACATCAGAGGTTTCCCGAGGTTTTTTGACAGGTAAACCACCTTGAAACAACGTTGAAATTGTTTTAAGACTTAGTTAAAGCGAGAATTTTCTTTATCTTTTTCTCAAATTGTGAGATTTTGTACGAATTATGCAATTTGTGATGAACTACGCGAAAAGTTGCGATTTGACATCAATAATTTATGCGAAATCGCTACGTCGCATAATATCAGAGGCCCTGTAATAAGCGTACAATGCTAAAAATTTGTTAAGGCTTAAAAAAATAACCGGCACGCATACATGCATGCACAGGCGATGACGCTTTACAACATGTTACAATGATCCCAGAAATTGCATTTTTCTTATTAATTTTTATTGTTATTTGCCTTGACTACAAAACGAACCTCCAATACATTGCAAACCTACAGTATGATAAGATAAATACATCAAATCATTATGAACTTCGTCATTTAGCAACAGAAAGGCCCAGGATTGATTTCCACACCTAGTCGATACTGAAGATTGTGTGACATTTCCGTATTGAAATGGTCTGAAATGTAATGAAGTCAACACCGCTTACTACCGGGCTACTAGAATCACTTACATGCATTTATGCAACTTATCAAACAAAACATTTTAGATCAGCTAAATCAGCAATAGGGTAGAAGTTCTTTCTGAACTCTGGCTTCTCGTACAAATAGGAGTACGGATACCGTCATTGTGTTATTTTTAATGGCTTGAGATAAATACCCGAATAAATATTATCAAAAGCAGTAAAAGGAAGATGGCGAGTCGCGAAGGGAAAAGAAAAGAAAATTAACTTAAAGTTAAATATTATCGACAACAAAGCACGTCAAGGCAAACAATGATTTCAGATAGCTCACCTTTGCAATCTAATCAAGATACTGCTGCCATCGGTTCCCCTTTTGGAAAGGTTTCAAAAGTTATGACACTAACCGGCCTTCACTCGTCAAATTCAACATCAGACAACTTAGTCTGCCATCATGTATGCCGACTTCGAATACACGTACAACGGTAAAAAAGTTCTTTAAGCGAGCTCACAATTATCCAGTACATCATTCTCCCCTGACCCCAAAACTCCGTTTAACTGTACGTTAGAAATCAAACGCGTTTTGCCGATGGATGCTCTTAAAGTTGATTCATACTCATTGACAATCAAAGATGGCGTACCGAAACTGAGTAAACAACAAAGTGCCTAGTTCCCAGTGCTACTCGGTTGGAGTAATCTCTCACGCACGCATACACAACGCATACACGGCCGTCCACCGGGCGATAGCATATAGGCGTCACCGCCTAAAAAAGTGAAAAAAGAAACCTGGAAATTCCTGGGGGGGTGGGGGTGGGGGTCCATCACACATGGTTCGTACAATCTTGAAAAGGTCTTGAATTTTAGCAGTCGTCTTGAAAAGTCCTTGAATTTGGTTAAGTCCTTGAAAAGTACTTGATTTCTTCATTAGGTCTTGAAAAGTCCTTGAAATTTAGGACTTCTTGCACGCCCTATTACTTTTCTGATAAATTAAATGATTTTGGTAAGAAAAATTTGTTCACGAACGACTTCTAAAATGCGAAATAACTTGCGAAAATGTCGGTATAAAACGCGAACCCCTACATGAAGGATGATTTAGATTTTTGCCTCAATTTCATGCACCAGGGCTTGCACCAGGCCTCTGATGTGGGGTTGTCCGGTTGTCGGTTTTGTTGGAAGGGGCAACATGGCCGATAGTGAGTAAACATGTAGCGTTGTTTTGAATTCCTTCGTTTGCGATTCAAATTAGCTATGGGCAAATGTGTATTCAATCGTAAATGGTTAATTGATGAAAAGTTCAGCTGGGCTAAAGAATTTAATTAAAGGCGACAAGCACAAGGCTTTGTGTTGTGTTTGCAACAAAGTAATCGACATCGAACGCATGGGAGAAAGCGCTTTTAAGTCTCACATGAAAGGCGAGAAACATTAAAGGAACACTGTTGTCGTTTTAAAAATGTTAAATGCCATCACGATGATCTCTTCAACCAAGCCTGAACTATTTAAAAGTTGTAGATGACTTATTTGAGTGTTTAAGAAATAAAAAAGAGGACGGAGAAATCGGAGACTTTTGATTTTGTGAATAAAACGCAGTCCTTGAAAACAATTTTTTGTCCTTGAAAAGTCCTTGAAAAGGCCTTGAATTTTGTTTGTCTGAAGTTGTACGAACCATGACCACAGCTCCTTTGGGGGGTTAAAACGGAACGACCATCCGTGGGGGATATGGATATTTTCTGGAAACACACATTCATTTTTTGCGTGCCACTCCCGGGGGGGGCGGGGGGGCACCCTGTATATTTTTGGGTGGGGGTGTGCCGCTGGGAATCTAAAGCCCTTACCCTATACCAGAACGCCTTCAGCTGATTTTCGCAACCCTATTCTAGACTAGACACCGAAAATACCTACCCTATCTCAGACTTGCATTTTTTAGAACTTTATAACTATCAGTGTTTTAATGGAAACCAGCTGTCAACAAAGATGCTGTGATGATTTTATTTACGATTAGGTCAATCTTTTTCTCTTCCGATCAGTTTCCCACCAAATGCTACCCTTTTCTAGACCAAAACTCTCTGATTTCTATACCCCATCCCAGACTAAACTGTTTGAAAACCATACCCTTCCCGGGTGCCGCTTAAGACCAAGCTTATTATAAATCAACCAAAAAAAATTGAATATTGTTCAATTTCAAAAATTCAGTCATAAGATTTTTTTTATTGTTTGTGTACAACAAACCTGAAAATATTCTGACATTTTAACATTAAAAGGGATACATGGTGACCTAATGTTAGTGCGCTGGACTCCAGATTGAGCAGTCCAGGTTCTAGCCCTGGCCGGAATCATGATATTGTATTCTTGGGCAAGACACTTCACTCTTATAGTGCCTCTCTTCACCCAGGTAATAAGTGGGTACTGGCGAATTAATGCTGGGGGTAACCATGCGATGGACAAGCATCTCGTCCAATGAAAAAAAAAAAGACATGCCTTTCTCGTTGAACAATGAAATAAAATAAAATAAAATTTTGTTTCTCTCAAAACCTTGAGCTCGCTCGCTCAGACACGGGTCAGCACTGAAACCAAAGAGCACATAGTCTTGTTCCTAGAGCCTGCACTTCCCTTGACCAGCAGCTGGGAGACTCAAAAGCACTGGACACATTTAAAACCGCAACCAGGAAATCCTGGTTCCAGTGTGGTTGTGAGCCTGTGCCTGAGATCGCGGATAAAATGAACAAGGTTTCAACAGCCAATCAGATTTGGCTGTCTTTTTGGCAGGCTTTCAGACTAACCCAGAGGTCCTGATCCCTGGCGCAGACCAGAAGGATCACGCCCTCTGGGGGAGATTGAAGAGTTTTAAATAAATTAAAACAATGAGAACTTAATTGTATTACCCAAAATATTAGAGTTGAAGCTTAAAAGAGAACAAAATGTTTGGTTAAATATTAACTGTAATCTTTCAATATAATTTGGATATCATTGAGTCTGACTGGATGAAAATTGTTGTGTCCTAAAAAAATTGTTTAATCTTTGAGAAAACAAAGCAAAACTTCAAAAACCAAAAATAAAATAAAAATAGCTGTGTAAGGCACTCATTTGTATTACAACCAATTGAAGTGTATGAATTGTATCCCACCAATATAAGTGAGGTTGTTCTCAGGGATGTCGCTAAGAAAAAACTACCGTAAGCTGGCTCATTAAAAAGCCCAGCTGACTTTACTGGTCTTTATATCTTTATATATCTGGTCATAAGCTCTCTTTTAGCCAGTGAAATTAGCTGGCAGCCAACTCTACATCCCTGTGTTCTATACATGTATTTCACCAGTTCTCGTATTGTGGAACTTTTAGGTGGTCTGGCTGGCATTTTTTTTTTTTTTTTTTTTTTTTTTGTCGGTAAATCGTTCCAGTCCCACGTGGCCCAGCCGGCTCCTTTGTCACGGTCACGCAAGATTTGATGACTTGGCGTGAAATGGACCTCTTTTAATGCAATACTCGATTCCCTCTATAGGGCGCGCCTGCAGGGAATCACGGTAGTTGTATTCATCAAACCATGCGCGAGACTCAGCAACGATGCACTTTGCCATTAATGAACTGGTTTGGGTTTATTTTATTGAACATTCTGTACAATATAAATATTTGCTTGCATTCCATGCGTAAGCAGGCATTTCTCTGGCCAGGCGTGCTAAAGGAAATTCATGTCACACACACTCCGTGACTGACGCAAACACGACTTGTGTGTTTCTGAAGTGACTGCTTTTCTAAAGTTTTTTTACTGTGCGGCACCGCGCCTTTCTAGCCAAAGAACTGAAAGAGGTGGTCAAACACTAACCGCACGGTTACAAACTGCTTGCAGATTCTTGTTACTAAACAGTTAAATCCCAATTTCCCAAACCCTTGGTTTTTCAAAACTCCTGATTTCTTGAACCAATATTATTTTCCTTTCCCTTGGATAGTACTTCTCTGCAATTTAACCCTGATTTCTTGAAGCAATTTTCGTTTTCTTTCGAGTTTTGAGATATTGGGATTCCACTGACTTACAGGCAGTCATGTTGTCTTGACAAACTTCTTAGAATTCAAAAGCATTCTGTCGTGCATAATAATACCTGCTAAATGATCTATTTTTGTTTTAATTTTAGAAAAAATACAGAGGAAATTGGGACCAGTGATAAGCTTGCTATTGCATAACTTATCTTTTACTGTGTACTGTTTCTTTTTTCCCAGCAATTCAAGAAAATGATAGCTAACAGGCTGAATGTAAGACCTGTAAAGGTGAAACTACCCCCAGGAGCAAACCATGCCTATGTCACATTCAGGTACAATACAAAGATGTTATTCAGTAGAAAGTTCATTCATTCATATGCTCAGCTATGTTCTATACCACCTTTTTACTGAATAAATTTTTTTATTTGTTTTCTTTCTTTTTTGGTAGCGTTTTTTACAGACAGGGCACAAAAAAAATTAAAATCACCATTTTGCGACCAGCATTACAACTTATATTATATTTGTGGCTAGAATTGGAAGATATCCAACATTCAGAAAGGATACAGTTTTTCAATCACAACATTCAGAAAATACTGCTGTAGGTCTATTCCTGCATTCATTACTTTTATTGTACACCAAAAATTAGGGTGCGTATTATACACGGGCGCACATTATACACGGCTAAATACGGTAACTTATTCTGGTGTTCGGTTAAGCTTTAAATCTAGGGTGTAATTAAGCAAAAACAGTCAGGGTACTGTTATCAACACTTCTGAGAGGAGCCAACTGCAAACCGTTTGTTTGCAACCATTGCATTGGCCCGGGCACAATGGCTTTAAATTTTTTTTCTATAAAAATGTTCAAACATATTCTTGGCTTGTGTAGTGCATGTTCTTCTCAAATTGGATACTAGTAATTATTATTCAAAAAAAAAAAAATCTTTTTTCCAAATATTCAACTTGAGAACCCTTCTTCATTTACTTTCACTTTATCCAAGTTGCCATCCCACTTTACATTAATCCACACTTATCATTTAGACATATTTGAGCCTGCGGTTGGCAGGACAGGTGTCACCACGGGCAGACAAGTCTCTGTGTTTGAGGCCGCGTGACGTAAACGCCATGGTATGCGCTACTTGAGCCCATACATTCACTGCAATTTGTAACGATTGACCTTCCCTTGAATCAACTGATCGTGAGAAATGCTCCATAAAATACTGAATTTCGCATCTTTTCATCCCAAACTTTGATCTACTGTAAGCCAGATAAATAAAGTTCACTTACCTTTCATCTTTTATGTGATCTTTTGTGTTTTTATTGGGTTTTGAGGCCGTTATTCCTCAATAGTAGTCACCGCCCCCAGCTAAAGTAAGAAAAAATGACAAGGCTGGCAAGCCTCCAAGTTTTTGGCCAATTTCTCCAATTCCACGCGTCGCTCGCCATCCAGCCTCGGGCAAGTTAAAGATAGGTTATTTTCAAAGATCTCTGCCAAAAATCTCCGCAATCGCTCGGTTCTAACACGCTTAAAAGCCGCTGCGAATTTCCAAGTTCGCTGCGAAATCGCCATCGTCAGAGGATGTGGGAAACTGCCAACAGAGGTCGCTCATCAAATTCAAATTAATCGAAAACAATGGTCAGATTACGCCAGCCAGCAACAAAATTAACCCTTTCCCCATCCCACAGTGCACGGCAAAAAAGGTTATGCAGTTTGCTGCTATCACAGACATTACGAAATTCAGTATTTTATGGAGCATTTCTCACGATCAGTAAATTCAAGCGGAGGTCACAGTGAATGTATGGGATTAAGTAGCGCATACCGTGACACTTACGTCACGCGACCTCAAACACAGAGACTTGTCTGCCTGTGGTGTCACACATAAGAACCTAGTACAGTGTATATGACCTCGCTCACCACGAGTCTCCCATAGCTCAGTGGTTAGAGCGTCCAACCGGTATTCTGGAAGGTCATGGGTTCGACTCCCGTTGGGGGAACTTGAAAAAAAAAATCTTTTTTTTCCGAGTATTCAACTTGAGAACGCTTCTTCATTCACTTTCACTTTATCCAAGTTGCCATCCCACTTAACATTTAAAGCAAAGACGATATCACTTATTATTTTTTTTACTGTGTTTTCTCACCTTTAATATCATTATAAGGGTGGTTTACCCTTGAATTAATATGTTCAAACGTGTGAGTGTGATGCATTTGTTTCCTTGAACAGCAGCTACCTTTATTAAATTGTCACAGGAACACAACAGCACTTCAAGTTGTCGTACATGTAATACTAAACGAAATTCTCGCGTTTTTGGAAAGAACGGTGAAGTCAGCCCACTCGGGTTGCTCAAAACAGAATCTTAAAGCTTCTCAAAGCAAAATTAGATAATTTTTTACTCTGGAAAAGAGACAGAACGTGATAGTAACCTGGGGGAACAAGTTATCGCAAATTTGTGCAAATCAGGTTTTGACAATGAAAAATCACAGTTCAAATACCGCCTGGCGTTCCCAACATCCTAGGGAGAACACTGATTATTCTGCTTTATCTTGTGGAATATTGTCTGATTTTAGCCAACTCGGCCTACGGCCTCGCCGGCTAAGTATCAGGCGATATTCTGCGCGATTTTGCAGGATAATGTTAAATATTTCTTGCAAAATAAGACCTTGGGTGAATGTTGGAACAAAACAAAAACAAAACAAGAACTAAATAATAACTATCATGCCTAATATGCAAATTTCTGATGAATTTCACCCTATAAGTGATCACTTAATACCATTTCCCCAAAGGTGGCCACTTAATAGGGGTTCACCTATAATAATAATTATATAATAAAGCGCTGTGTAGCTTAAGGTATCAGTTTAATCCACTTCACCATCTGTGCATGGTCCGCTCTAGCGTTCGTTGTTTTAACAAAAACCCTATAAACCGTACATATTTTTTGAAAGCTTAATACCATAATTACAGATTATGACTACAGGTAGATCTGTCAAAATGGTAAAAATTCACCACATTTTAAAAGTGTGAATATGTTTACAAAGCTTCATGAACCCATAAATCAAGTTAAATCTAAAAAAAATCAAGCTTAATTTAGGCAGGAGAAAAAGGTTAACACGGCATCCGTTTCTTCAA
Source organism: Oculina patagonica (assembly GCF_052425735.1). NCBI lineage: Eukaryota > Metazoa > Cnidaria > Anthozoa > Scleractinia > Oculinidae > Oculina > Oculina patagonica. The sequence goes on along the minus strand of NC_135760.1, from coordinate 27,961,614 downwards.
ACATTGACCTCAAACAATGTGTCTCAGTTTTGGCAATTCTCTGACAGAATGACAGAAACTTGTTCACCTTCAGTTGGTGGTAGTTACAAATTTAAAATCATTTTTTATTTCTATCTTGGAAACCATAAAAGCTTTTCTTTTTCAAATGTTTTGCAAAAGAAAGACCATAAAATTTAACGCAAGTTTTAAAAAAGGAGAATTTGCATTTTTGAGAGAAGTTGGGTTATACTGGTACCTTGAAGCCAACTACATATGTACATTGTACTAAACATTTTACCTTCTCACTCTCCATGTCTTTAGGAATGAAGAGGAGAGACGAGTAAGACTTGTTTTACCATCTATACATAATAGCACCAGTATTTAAGAGTAGTTTTGTATTATTTTTCTGTCATTGCTGGTACAAATCCCTTTGTGTTATTTTTTTGTGATTTAGTTTAATAAAATGCCAGGAATTTTTTTTGCTGCTGGTCTAGTTATTGTTTTTTTTTTCTCCTTCTCAGTTGGCCATCAGATCATTATCAGGACACAAGTGGAAAGGAAAAGTACTTTCTGCTAAGGTACAATATTTAGTAAATAGAGAAAGCTTTATAGCGGAGCTCCCGCATCCATACTCATAAATCGATGCATTTGAGTTTTCATGGTCATTTTGGCTAGTGGCATGGCTCGCGGGCACGTGTGATGACGTCGCCCCAACATGGCAGCCATAGTTAGTTTTAAAACGAAGCTAGCCACTGCATGGATCAAGTCCTCTGAACTGTCTGAAGAAAGAGACAGGACCCTGATTGAAGGTAACAACCTGTAATGAATTGCTGAGCCCGATTTTATGACAGAAAATTTCATGTTCTTACTTTCTGGGCGCAGTTTTGATAGATTTGGTCGGCGAGGCTTAGATCTAAGGAGATCTATCCCTAAATACTTTGCTGTTTTCAGTCGCTTTAATATGAATACATTTAAGCTTATACTTACATGTCAGTTTATTGTTTTTTGTTCCCCTTAAGTTGGTTTTATTTTGCTATGGATTTACTGATTATCTAATGCAAATACAGGCAAGAAAGAGACAGGAATATTTGTCCACGAAATATATTGACGTTGATAAGAAGATTGCGAAACTATTTTCTATTCTTAGAAAGCAGAGAATTCTTACTGGTAATTAATTTTTATGAGGCTGTGAGTTCTGCCTTAAGATTAATATTTTTGTTGTACTGTAAGTCATTCATTTTAACCATGATCGATTTAATTTTGTCTTGCCGGCCAGGATATATATTTCTTTCTGTTCTTAGAAAGCAGAGAATTTATTATTCTTAATTAATTCTTTCGAGGCCATGAGTTGTTCTACCTCGAGATTATTAATTTTGTTGTACCGTAAAGCATTTTAGCAATGATCGATTTAAATTTGTCTTGCACCTTTGGGCCAGCAGATATATTTCTTTCTGTTCTTAGGGCCTCTTCATATGATCCCGGTTGACCGGGCTGGCCCAGTTACCGAGATATCGGCTCACTCCTATTTTCTTTGTAAAATTTTTGATGTGTTCATATGAGAAGGCGGGCCAGCCCGGTTACCGATATCTCGGTTTCTGCAAACGAGATATCGGCAACCGGGAAGGAAATTTTCCCATATGAACGCTCCAGCCCGGTCGCCGGGACGCAACTTTTTTTGAAAAAAAATAGCTTCCCTTTCGTAACTGGCCGGTCAAAATGGCATAATTTTTCCTTGTATATATTTCCACTTTAGAAATATGCGAATTAGCTTTATAAGTAAAGTTACAACGGTCGATAAAGCTACGATAGTCGCAAAAGATGCAACTTCATGTGTCGCAATTTTGGTTTCGTTTCTTGAATTTTATCCCTGTCAACCGGGCTAAAATTTTCCATATGAACAAACGTCAAAATCTGTCCTGATAACCGAGACAGCCCGTTAACCGGGCTCATGTGAAGAGGCCCTTAGAAAGAAGAGAATTAATAACTCTTAACCCATTGGCGGTCTGTGCCGCCCGTGCGAAAACCACCCCTAAAATGCCTGTGCTGCCTGAAACCGCCCGTAAAAACCGCATCGTGGCAAATGCTCTTTCCCTCCCTCCCTGGAGACTTTTTGGTTCTCCTATTGTTCTATAGATAATAAGGGCAAATAAGCCAATCAGAATTTGCTTTCTGCGCATATTTTTAGGGAACTCTTGGGGTCCTAGAAAGAAGGTTTTTCGTCTTATTCCGTGCGTTGAAAAATGTAAAAGAAAGTCATGGCGCCGTGCGGCACATATTTAGAAACTTCCAAGGCCTTGCTTTTGATTCTGAACCCAAAAAATACCATCTTTGGGACTTACAGTTGATTTCAGTTTACTTTGGCCGCCCGCTTTGCGAAGTTCGTTTGGAAATTGGGAACTTTGTTACGAAGTTGCCAATTACGTTGTGAAGTTTGCGAATCAAATTGCGAACTTCGATACAAAGTTCCCAACTTCGGCCCAAATTTATTAAAACCTTCTGTAAATATTTTATCAAAAAGGGCTTTGCTATGCTAAACTGTTGGAAACAAATGTCATAAAAATAAAAATATAAAAGGTTCGAAAACTTTTATGTTCAGCGAGCCGTAAACATGTTGTCTTGACAAATTAGTCTTCCCTGTCGCATCGCGTCGGCTTCGATTAAAATCAATTTAACATATGGGTAAACCATCCAGTTTTATGCAGCTTACAAACGCAGAAGACTTAAAATTGATGATGATGCCTCACAGAAATCGTTAAATGTGTATTTTCATACAAAAAAGTTAAAATTTCACCAAATTTCTGCATGCATAAAATTTATTTATCAGCAAATCACTTGCGTGATCACTAATGCGAAACGTTGTCTTACACTTCAAGCTTCAACTTTCCTTGACCAGCTCTAAAATCATTGAGTTCAGATATCGCCATGAATTTCAAGCAACATGTCTTGTTTCTTCTCAACTACCAAACTTGAAAAGTTCAGTCGGGCCGAAGTTGGGAACTTTGTATCGAAGTTCACAATTTGATTCGCAAACTTTGCAACGTAATAAGCAAAAGTTTCCAATTTCCCAACGAAATTCGCAAAGCGGGCGGCCAAAGTAAACTGAAATCAACTGTAAAACGGAAAGGAGAAACACTATAGAATATTTAAGTGGCCCTAAAACAGAAAACCATGGAGTACAGAGTGCTAAAACCTTGTTGAAGAAGGATTCATCTTTCCTTTCATGGCCGCGAAGACATGGCGTAATGGCGCTTACAAGTGCGTTTTGAATTCAAATCACGGGCTTGAACACGTCCTAAATGCAGCCTCTCAAGACTTCTCTTATGTACTTTTATTGCTTCGAATTTGGATGTAATTTTTTGAAGGATCGGTTAATCCATTAAGTGTACAATTGACTCCAAAAGCAGTCTGCTAAAATTAAAACTTTGCCTTCATCACAAACATTTGGATAATTTATTCTGCCGTGCAGTACAGCATGGCTCGAAATATTTCGATACTTTGAAGCTTGTGAACACATTTCTTTGCTTCATCCTAACTGAAAACAAATTCTGAACAATGTTTCTTTCAAGTTTTTCTCATTTATCAATTTTGAGTGCGGAATTTTAGGCTTTTGAAGGCGAACAGATTACCGCGGATAAGCCGCACCCGCAGATAAGCCGCAACGGTACCCTGAATTTAACAACTCGAATGTTGGAAAAAAGTTTTTTGAAAGTAAATCAAAGAAAATCCAAAGTCGAGTCAAAAATCTAAAGTTGAATCTTTAGGAAATCTTCTTCATCGAACGTTAACTCAGTGAACATTGAAACAGAAAATACTTCAGTCTTACCCACAATTTGAGCTCTTTAATATAATGAAATCCAACTTTGACATATTATGGGTGATCTTTTTCTGGCATTTGTTGACAGGTATTTCTTCATTCAATGTAGTTTTTCCATAGATTTTTGTGTGACAACAACAAAAGCTTACTAGGGCGAGAGTAAAGCAAAACAAGATGGCGATGGAGGCGTTCGGGTTTCGTGGCTATCATATCGTTAAATTAAAGAGATTTGGGAGCCATCTATTGGAGATAAACTCGTTGCATGAAGGGAGTTTCGTAATCAGTTCGACAAATTTTCCATCAAAGTGCAAAATGAGTAAGAAACAAATTATTGGCCATCTTACTCGTGAATACTCGTGGTATTTTCTCGCTCGTAAAGTATCAATATTACTGTTAAAGTTAATGGCCATTGTTGACACTGCAAACAGTATAGGAGCTGTCAAACTTGCAAAAGTAATGACCGGTACTCTCTTGTAGTTTTATGTTATATTAATTCACATAATTTTCCATAAATTAGTGTCAGTTCCCGAAAATTTACGGCACCTTTTCCGAATGTTCCCGCAGATAAGCCGCACCCCCGATTTCGAGCGAAATTTTTTGGAAAAAAGGTGCGGCTTATCTGCGGGCTTTTACGGTAGATGCGCAGTTGTTGTTATCTGAATATGTATTTTTCGGGAGACTTCATTGTTTAGAGCTCTCTGCTTTGTTTTGAATTGTGTCTATCGTTTTAGAAAATTACAACAGTGCTTCATAATATACAAAGGAGTATGTTTATTAACATTAAAAGTAAAGGAGCGCTTAGAAAGTGGTGCTAGTGTTAAGTTAGTGGTCTGAATTCTGTAATTTTGTAAGCGTTTTGTTTGCTTTTTCACTCCGCTGTGATTTGAAGATAATTTTATCATCTCAAATTACCGCTTTTTTGCACCTAGAAATAACAGGCAGTCACAGACTGCATGAGGATGCTGGTAGTGGTATAAAGATATCCGAAGTTTGTAAAGCATTGACAGAATCGTTCAGAAGACCGTGGTACAAAAAAACTCAAAACCTTATGCGCACCCACCCTCAGTGAACAAAATTTCTTCACCTACAATTATCTCAAAATACTTGGATACAAAGAAGGTTAATTTATAGCACAATTCGCGGTTAGCGTGACATTTTTAAACCAGGTTCTCAGGTTCAGGTTCCTAATACTTTCAATTCCTTCCATTTAACCTTCAATAAAAAAAACTCAATTTTCTTTTCGAAGTACTGCAATAATTCTCAATTCAAAACAAAAACGGCTGTTACATGTAAATAAATAACACAACATGTACTCGCCGTAAAGATGCTTATAATCAGCTGTAAATTTTGTCTTAAATCTTATATGTTGCCTTAAAAATTTCGAACTTTTAAGTTTAAGAGATGGACAAATCAAAGAAACTTGAAAGAAACTCTGTTTCAGATTTATTTTCATTCATATCAAGACAAGGAATGTATTTAAAACCGACAAAATATCGAAAACTTGAAAGACGTGACACTCTGCATGGAAATTGATTTCTTACACAAGCGAAAGGTTTTGAATTTCGGTGGCCGGCCGCGACTTAACTGATCCTTCCAAAAATTCCATCCAAATTCGAAGCAACACTGTACATTACCATTTTGCTTTGTAAAGTCTTCAGAAGCCACACATAGTCCACGATTATTCAAGAAGTCCATGATCTGCATTCAAACCACACTGGAAGGGTTGTTTTTGCGGCCAGCAAGGTTTTAGCACTCTGTACTTTGTGAACTTTGTTATTTGACCCACTTTAAAATTAATTGGTGTTTTGCCTTTTTTTCATTTTAAGTCCTAAAGAGGGAATTTCCGTGTTCAGGATGAAAAGCACGACCTTGGAAGGTTGTGAATTCATCTCGCAATGCGCCATTATTTTCATGCACATTTTGACCACAACACAAAATTTTTCCGAGTGTTGCCGGGCATTTATCGGTAGCCATGCATGGAAGATTGGATATATCTGTGGTCCATCGAAATATGATCGATTGTCACAACGGTAAATCGACTGCATTGTTCGTGATCGGATTGGCTCCCGAAGTTTCTATCGTTACATTACCTACCCCATGGCAAAGAGGATGAGCATCCTCAAAAAGCTCAGTGTTATTGAGTTAATGACAGTGTCAGTTGAACAGATTGAAAACCTATCTTTTAACCGACTATTTTATGATTTTTCTTAAGAATTTGTACAAAGTCTACGTGTTTTTGCGAGCTCCAAAATTACGCGCGGATTGGAGGTGAATAAAATTTTATCGCTGTCTTGTAATTTGGTTTGGGATCAATTTATCAAGGCTGAGAATTTTTTTTAGTCATAAATTGGTATTTCAACATGTCTAGTTTGAATAAAAGTTTACTTTAGAAACTAATCGTTTGTCTGAATTTACTGCGCAAATGGTTTATTTTTTCCACTCGTGTGTTTGCGTTCAATGCCATAAAATAGCCAGGTATTTAAGGGTGGGTGCGTGTGTAAAACCTTCAGGCGTCAATGGGTTAATTAATTTTTACGAGGCCATGAGTTGTTCTACCTCGAGATTATTATTTTTGTTGTATCGTAAGAAACTCATTTTAATGATGATCGATTTAAATTTGTCTTGCACCTATGGGCTAGCTTTGACCGCATATTCATCCGAATGGAAACATTGTTAAAATGGGGAGCTTCGCTTTTAGGCTTGCCTAAATCTATATATTAAAAGTTCACTATTGACACTGCACTGCACTTTGGCAGTTGGTCAGAAAAGGTCTTGACAATATCAGAGCTTGCTGTAATATGACTTTATATCCTAAGCTGCTGCTGCTGTTACTACGCATTTTGTGTTTTCAGCCTGCCCAGCCTCTTCCTGATCCACTAGCTCTTCAGCGAGCAGAAGGAATGGCAAGGAAGAGAATGATTCAGGGTGAGTAGAATATTATTCCTGGTGATCTGTGGCACTTTACACAAGTAAAGTGTTGTTGTTGTTGTTGTTGTAACAGTCTTTTTTCCTAACAACAAGCTGGAGTTAAGTCAGTAGCAGTAGATAGCTAAAAAATCTTTAGTTATTATCAAGGTAGGCAGGTGGCAAGTGCAGGCCAAGTCTTGGGTTGCCGCCAGGGTTTAAACCTAATACACAAGTCTGTAAAACCACTATTACTGTGCTCTGACCTGTATTTTGTTACATTTTTGTCAAAATAGGTGTCTGGCCTTTTTAAAAAAAAAATGAAAAGCACCTTTTCCTTTTCATGCTGTTCAAGGGGCAGAGATTTGGTGCTTCTTAAAAATCCAGTGAATGTGTTGGTATTAATTGGAAATCCACTAATAGCAGCCTGGCCTTACTAAGGCGTACTGTAGTAGTCATGAAAATTGTTAAAAAGTGGTGTGGCTATGGCTGGGTAGGAAGAAAGTGGCCTAAAACTTGAAAAAGTCAGGCCAACGTTTTCAAGTTGACAGTGATATGTGGAAGAAAATCACATAAAAAACCATTGATTAGGGTTTATTTACATCGTGGAGAATAAATTTAAATTCAGGGTAATTTTGTTGATCAGTGAGTGTACCCTCATAGTTCTAGCATAGTTTATACCAAAACTTAAAAGACTTCTTGTGACACTGTCCCTTTAACCCTTTGAATGCCAAGGACAAATATATACGTCCTGACATAATTGTGAGCCTCAAGTACCTAGAACGTATATATATATATATATATGTCCTCTGTTAGGCCTTGTTTTAGTTTTCCTCGGTCATTATAAGATTTTTTCCGTGGCCGTTTCAAAGGACCTGGGAAGTATTATTTTACGAATCCGCTGACCAAAGAATTTTGCATTGTTGGCACAACATATGGCAAAACCAACATGATGGCAAGGTCACGTCGGATGAAAACCACAGAAGTTTTAGCCGAAGTTTATGCAGATAGAGGCTCTGATTTTAGTGATGAAAGAGAGGGAGAGAGTGATGATGTTTCAAAGTGTAATGGAAGTATTTCAGGCTGAGAGCACGACCATGAAAGCGGGGAAGAAATCGAAGGTATTCTTGGTTTTCATGTCAGGTCATAAAATTCTGAAATCAAAATGCACTAGGCCTACTAAATTTTCGTTGTCATTAGACGTAAGATAAACTTAAAATACCGTAAACACCCGCGTATAAGCCGCACCCGCAGATAAGCCGCACCCTGAGTTTAACAACTCAAATGTTGGAAAAAAAGTTTTTTGAAAGTAAATCAAAGAAAATCCAAAGTCGAGTCAAAAATCCCAAGTTGAGTCTTGAGGAAGTCTTCTTCATCGAACGTAAACTCAATGAACATTGAAACAGAAAATACTTCAGTCTTACCCACAATTTGAGCTCTTTAATATAATGAAAACCAACTTTGGCATATTATGGGTGATCTTTTTCTGGCATTTGTTGACAGGTATTTCTTCATTCAACGCAGTTTTTCCATAGATTTTTGTGTCACAACAACAAGAACTTGCGTTTGCCGAACGTTCGTAGCTTAGTAACCAGGCATTTGATCGGACGCGAATATGGGACTAGGGCGAGAACGTAAAGCAAAACAAGATGGCGATGGAGGCGTTCGGTTTCGTGGCTATCATATCGACAAATTAAAGAGATTTGGGAGCCATCTATTGGAGATAAACTTGTTGCATAAAGAGAATTTCGTAATCAATTTGAAAAATTTTTCATCAAAGTGCAAAATGAGAAAGAAACAATTGGCCATCTTACTCGTGAATACTCGTGGTATTTTCTCGCTCGTAAAAGTATCAATATTACTGTTAAAGTTATAGGCCATTGTCGACACTGCAAACAGTATTGGAGCTGTCAAACTTGCAAAAGCAATGACCGGTACTCTCTTGTAGTTTTATGTTTTTTAATTTACATAATTTTCCATAAATTAGCATCAGTTAACGAAAATTTACCGCACCTTTTCCGAATGTTCCCCCCGAAAAGCTGCCCCCCCGCTTTCGAGCGAAAATTTTTGGAAAAAAGGTGCGTCTTATCTGCGGGGTTTTACGGTATATCTTTTTGCAAATTTCCAGATCGAAAGTGTCATTCGTTTTTTAAACAGAGCATTTTGAAAATTTGAATTCTCCGTCATATGTGACATCAAGCTGAGTGCCGTGACAAAGCTGTTTTGTTTGAAAAAAGGCCTTTCCTTTCCATTTTCAACAGATTGAACATTTCAGATATAATAAGTGGTGTTTATGTAAAACTGTACTAGCTCATGAGCCAAAGATTGCCGCTGTTGTAAACAGAATTGAGTTCCAGATGGTTTCTCTGACATCACGGCGGCCATATTTGTGTCCCTCAGAAGGACACAGTTATGGCATCTCTATACTAAGCTTTATAAATTTGCGTGGAAAGGTTTGGCAAATAACTCGCGAACGGTACACCGCACAGACCTGAAACTTGGAGAAGAAATTGTTTATCTATTTATCGTCTATAATATTTGAAATTCATATCTTCAGTGGTTGAATGGTTTCAAATTTATTTTTTGATTGCATGACAGTGAAAACCAGCAATCGAACAACCTCAGTGTTTTGTTGTAAATACAAACAGGCTGCCATAGCAGTTGTAACTGCCTGGCCAATTCAGTTTACATACTTGCTGTAGTGCCTTTTCTAGTCCAAGAACGAAAACTAGAAAGAGTAATAAAATGCTGATCATGACTTCAGTGCTTAAATTGTGAGAAACAAATTAATTTTTTGTGAAAAATCCAATATGGCTGCCCCTCGCAGGGCCTGAACCTGGGTTGGCGTTCAAAGGGTTAATAGATGTTTAAGAATGGGTTGATGCGTTTTTTGTGAGGGGTGGGGAAAGAATTTTTAACTTGAAATTTGCATAATTTGCAACAAGTGATGGATCCTTTTTTTTAGTGGTACATATGTATTCTTTGCATGGTTTATCTAACATATCAAATATAATTAATGATCCTTGAAATGCGTTCAGATGCAGCACGATCAAATGTTGATGCCAAGAGAATAAAAGTAGACGACGAAGAAGAAGGGGAAGAACTCGCTATTTCTGTCAGGTGAGCAAATCAACTGCTAGAGCTGACTTTGACTAAGTCCCACATTCAAACTTGGAGCTCTTTTCTTCAAAAACCGTAATATCTCTAAAAAAAGATATTTCAAAAAAAGAAAATACCATTCTTCTTTATTTTGAAAAGCCTTTCAAATAAGAGCAATTATATTTTACTTCATAGGCACTTTAATAGTGAGATCAAATCCAACCAAAACCGTAGCAAACCTCAAAGAGAACACTCATCAGCACTCTAAGAAACCAGTAGCAACCTATAAAGTTGCATTTTATGTGTAGTCAGAACTCAACGACAGAACTTGCAGGAGGACACATGAGGCTGACAATGTCAAACCACCAAACAGTATTTACATCTAGTTTTTTCACTAGTTCAGATGCTTGATAACTATTGATATCTTTTTTTAACAAGGTTAAACCATGTAGTAACTCCACTGTGGGATCAGCCATACAGTAAGCAAATGGAAGTAAGTCAAATATTATTACATGTAACTTTTTTTTTGGTTTAAAGGTCGTATTGAATTATTATTGTATTATTATTATTATTATTATTATTATTATTATTATTATTTAATTATTATCAATTGAATGAGCGCTGACAATAATGACACTTCAATTTTTTCGTTAAATTGAACACTGTCAAAACAGTTCCAAACTTCGCATTTACGCATCCTAAACATTGTGCTGTATTTCATTTCGGAAATAACACATGCAAAACAAAAACAAGCTTGCTTTGTCCACAGTCAGCCAGCAGTATGAGTTTTTCGACACATCATGTGCAAATCTTTCCTTGTAGGGTTAAAGAACTGTCTGGGCAGGTTATAAAAAATGTATTTCAGAACCGTCTGTGGTTAGAGTTTCTGGCAGCCATGTTTTTTATTCGCTTTAGACAGTGAAGGACTGGATACTGCCTTGTGACATGATGTCACGTGAGGAAAAAGCAAAAAAAATGACTGTTTGATTGTGAAAATCAAAGACTTAGTTTTAGCACAAGTGCGGCTGCCAGGTGGTTGAAGGACATCATCAAGTCCGAATACCTGTAAGTTGACAGCACCTCTTGAAGAACTGAGGGTGTTCCTACCTTTGTTTTGTGCAATTCGCAGGTAGTTCTAGCCTGGTCTAAGACGCCTGCTCTAAGAACCCCCTTTTGTTCATTTCTGCGGCCTCTGGCAGCCGCAAAATTCTGATTGGCTAGGAAACAATTGGTATTGTAAAATGCAAGTTTCACAATTTTATTTCACAAACAACTAAGATGGCGGCGGACATGGACGTATTAGTAAGTGCATTAAGAATCTTGCTAATGGAATATTGTCTTGAAACCGGAGCAAGAATCTGCTGTCAGGGCTCTTCTAGCCGGTAGAGATGTCCTGTCAGTTTTGCCTACTGGTTACGGCGAGAGTTTGATTTATCAAATGTTTGTGCAAACCACGAACTATTAAACGAAAATCAGTGCGATAATGCAGTGATTCTTGATATTTCGCCACTGAAGGGAAAATCAGCTCCAGGATTTGGAATCACTGACTTGTCCAAATTATCGAGCGATGATCTTGATCTTGACCCTTTCCGCCTTGTCGCCTCCAGCCGTGTCTTCGATTTCCCCAATTGCACTTTCAACAGAAAACTGCAGCGACTTCCTTGAATTGCCCCGCTCCGTTAAGCGTTTATCTGGTTCTGTTGTAGGCCTTTTTTCCTTGCTTTCGTTCCGGAGTAACCGTTGTTGGAAGTTGACGTTTGGTGCTGATTTCTTCGACCGTTGACTCACAATTCGCTGCCGGAAAAGCAGTGGCATTGCTGGAAGTTACAGCTGTCTTGATAAAATAATAAAACTCTGCAGCATTTCGTATTTTGCGGCCGCAACCTCTGCAAACGCGTTCTGACAAGCTTTGGCATTTAAGTAACGGAAATCCAATCGAAGAACAGCAAATTATCTGCCAGAACTGTTCCTGGACTCTCTTGCCTTGTAGATTTCGTAAATAAATTTTCAAACGACGCTCTTGAACCTGATGGACTTTCAAATACCACAGCACAGAATCGACAGCGATCATTCGTTTTCCTTCTTTTTTCGGCCAGTTTTGAACTCTTTGTAGGAGTTGCGGACATCTTCACGCTAAATCATGGCTGTACCGAGGTGAGGTTTTCTACTTTGCACAAAAATACTCGCGCTTCCGGAGTCCCGGGAAACAGAAATTCCTGCGTGTCTAAGAAGCACTGGCTGCGTTCTGATTGGTTAACGTACTAACAGTTAACTGACAGTTGCTAATTTTGGATTAATGGAAAATTGATGGGCGTTATGCAAAATACCGGGTTCTTACGGCAGGCGTTCCCTCTTCTCCTCTTCCCCTTCTTTTCCCCTCTCCCTTTCCCTCCCCTTTTTACGCCTGCCACGCAGGCTAAGGACAGCCACTTTTCATCATCATCATCATCACATTTTTTACCCTCAAATTTTCGACGGCTTGTTTTGGGCGGCAATTTAGGAATTTCTGTGCTTAATGTAACAAATCATGTGTGTATAATTTTTTTTAAAAAAAAACATTTCTTTTAGCATTCAAGAGTTGTTTTGGCTTTGCTGGCAAGATTTTCTTCTCCATTGCCCCCCCCCCGCCTATTTTTACTAGGGTTGCATCTTTTCAGCGAGTTTTCTTACCGTTTTCTTTGCATGACTCAAAATTGAACGAAGCGATTTCACAAGCAAAGCATTGACTCGCCCAGTTGTTCCGTTGGTCACATTGCTAGAGGCTAAAGATTTCCACGCTCGCAGGTGAACAAAACGACACATATCTGTTCTTTCGTGTAAGTTCAATTTCAAATTTCAATTACTGTTTGTAAGAACTAGAGTTTCTGTCCCAAATATAATTCAATGATAAACAAGGTAAATTGAGGAAAGAATTGTTTTGTAAATTAGCAAGGAAAAACAGCAGTTTAATAGCTTAGTTGAAGGACGTTTAAAGCTGCTCAGAATCACGGAAATCACGTCTAAGAGGCTTCAACTTTTTCAAAATTTTCTGGGGGGGCATACCAGACCCCCCTAGCTAGGAGCATGGAGCCTGCGGTCTCATGACATATGAGCATTTGGCCCAAAATAATTTGCATCCCCACTTCCCACTGATACCTCCCCCCTCTCCCATAAAAAAAGGGGGCTTAAACAAGATAGTAAATAAAAATATATGTAAACAGCCACCCCCGGGGGGCCCCTTTTTTCCCTAAAAAAAAAAAAAAACCCCCAAAACCCCCCCCCCCCCCCCCTTTGAAAAATCCTGGATCCGCCCCTGTTTGACAATGGATAATTTAGCCAAAAAATCAAAGTGTTGTTATTGTCTGTGCCCATTCAATAATAATAATAATAATAATATAATTATTATTATTATTATTATTATTATTATTATTATTATCATTATTATTATTCAAAGAGCTCTGTCAATGAAGGGTGCTGTCATGTCCGTTATTATGTTTGACAAGCAGTATCATATTTACATTGATATGACATTCAGTAACTGTTTCCCTAATATTCAAGTGAGATGGCAAACAAGAAAATATTGTACCCCCTTTCTTTTAGAAGATTTAGATTTACACAATATTTATATGCTCCTTACAAAGGTTGAGAATAAAACAATGAACCCTTCTTTTTTGCAAGTTCAAGAATGTTTACTTTGGCTGGTTATGGCAGAGTTTGAAATTAAATTTTATTGCAGTTGTCCCATTGGGCAACTGTTCCAAATTAAGTTTTGGTTGCCCCCCCCCCCAGTCATATAAAAGCTGCTAGTCTGTGTGGCCACACTAAAAGTTACCACATTTAATAATATTTTGTTTCAGACTAAGCGGAATAACATGTTGGAAATTTTGGGAAAACTCACAAGAAAGTTGAAAGCCATAATGGTGCTTAAGGTGTAGTATACTGATTTATACCAGATACTTATCTTCAAGGAAAGATGATAGTGAAATTTACAAAAAACAGCAATGCTCTATAAATAAGTATTAAATTTATGAGAGTTTAAGGCAAGCATTACCCAGAGTAGATATATATTTAGGAACATTTGGCTTTGGCTGATACCCCTTAATAAAAAAATTATGTGATGTCTACAAAGTCAGAGGCACTGACTGTGGTGAAGTATAATAATTATTGAGGTTATTATGTATTGTGAAATTATAGCATACTGATAATATCCAATGGAGAAAACAATAAATTAATGCCTAATTCAACAGTTTAACAGATAACAATTTTATGCATGGATATATTACAAGTTTAAGTGTACTGTAAAAACTTGTGTATAAGCCGCACCTTTTTGCTAAAATTGTGGACTCAAAATTTTTAATGTGTAAGTACATGTAGATAACAGAAATAATAGTATTATTATTTTTTTTCATATATACCATAGTTATTTAACAAGTAAAGAAGCCTAAGCCATGTTTTATACTGTCATAAAACACAACGGGCATTTGAGAACACAAGGGAATAAAAACATGAGCCGCAGGCGAATTTTTCTACATTTCTTGAGTGTTCTCAAATGCCCGGAGTGTTTTATGACAGTATAAAACATGGCTTAGGCTTCTTTATTTGCTTTATGATATAGATTTTAGACGCCGCGAGTGAAAAGTTTAATTAAAAATATGTATAAACTTCACCGACTCCGAGTGCAATTTCGTCTCAGCATAATATAGTGGTAGTCTCGATGACATCCGTCCCTTGCTTTGTTCGACTTGAACTTGAAAAGGCGTATAATTTCCAGAAAAGCTATTGCTTCGGATCTTCCCGTAAACCTTAATTGTTGTCACAATCAAGTTCCAGCATGAATAGACAATTTAAGAGGAGATTGTCGAAGAAAATATTCTAAAGAAAACTCTCTTGCTAGCTTTCCTGCAAGTTTCATTTAACTCAAGCAGTGAACACCGCGCCACAATTTTTCCCGCCTCAGTTCGTTTACATCAAAATGAAATGTCCAGTGAATTTAAACTTAAAAAGGAATTTAATAAAACAATTATTCCATTCGCCCTTGAACAGGTGTCAGATTGCTTGACTTCTAGAAGCAATTGACAGTTCTTTATAGTCGCGCCAAATATTGCTTTGAGCGGGAAAAATTACTGACAGCTTTTAAAAAAGCTGAGGCAATTAAATTCATCACGACAATGAGAACACGACTTTTCAAGCAAGCTCTATGCTTTCCTCAGCTTTTTTATACCCAACAAAACGATGATTAGAAAACCTCTGAATGTTTTGAGAATTTCAATAGCTACTTTCACTCAAGTAAATGTTTAGGAAGGGGCAAGAAAATTTAACAAAATGATCCCAGTTTCTCACTAAAACGTGAGCAGATCAGATTCTACTGTTCTAAGCGGCTTATTTTTGAAGCCGGCCTGTTGCGTGACATTGCTTTTGCAAACAAAGATCCTGATTCAAACTTTACATGCAAAACTCTTTCAGTGAAAAGACTTTTTTCTCAGTAGTAACAGCCTTACCTTGCGATAACGGTATTGCTATTTTACTGTTCCACTGGACATGTGTTTTAACCAAAAACCAAGGGGAAACGCTCCGAAGAAGCTGCAAACCTTTCACATGTTAAGCTAGCTTATCTCATGATCTAAGCTAAAATTCTGATCAACGAATCAAAGATGTTCTCAGATTTCACAGTTTACATTTTACTTAGTTCTAAAATTCTTGTGTGATGAATTGTTTTAAATTGCTGGCTAGAATATCCCTAAACTGAGAACACCAGCTAAATTTCAAAATCCATTTAAAGCTTATTTCGACGGACTGCCGTTTTGGAAAAACCTCCTGTTTGAATAAATATTCTGATGTCTGCATTTGGTCAATTTTTGGTCAATTTTATACAGTTCGTGAATCAGAATGAACTTCGACGAATTGCAAAAATGCCATAAAATTTCTTGTTATCTTTTGCCATAATTTCTGTTTATCGAATCGAAGTGTTCGTTTCAGTCGACAGAAAGTCAACACTGAACTTAGAACAAGTTTCTGTTCATTAACCTTTTCCCACTAGTTTTCGCTCTATTTATACCTTCTTGGTATTTTAAGTCCACCTTCACTTGACACACGATCTATATCATAAAGCAAAGAAAGAAGCCTAAGCCATGTTTTATTCTGTCATAAAACACTCCGGGCATTTGAGAACACTAAAGAAATGTAGAAAACATTCGCCTGCAGCTCATGTTTTCTACATTTCCCTCATCGTGTTCTCAAATGCCCGTCGTGTTTTATGACAGTATAAAACATGGCTTAGGATTCTTTATTTGTTAAATAAATCTTGTATACAAAACAACATAACATGATAAAATGTCAAAGTTCCCCCCAAGAAACGGTCTTTAAAAATGTCCATAGCATTTAAAAAGCCTACATAAGGTACCCCTCCCAACCAATATATACCACTTACCTACCTACCTAAAAAACTACACTACCTCAACCTCCACTCACTCTACTCTCTATATTTCAGGCTCTAGCCCTTGGGGTCACTTGACAGCTCCTTTCAGGCTTCTCCAGCCCACTTTCTCATGCATAATGGAAACTTCTGGTTGCCAATCTGGAAGTTGCTTTTGTTCTACATGGATGCAGATTTATTTTTTTTAATTCATGCACTGTGTTTCCATAAGGTTCATCTGTTCATCTCAGTTAATAGTTATATTCAAGGAGGACAAGTTTTATGTAGCTATGCTGTAACTATAATGTGTACAGACTGTGTTATAAATATATATTTTTGAGAAGATTTTTTAATTCTATATTTTTAGAAGATTATTTTTTTCTTTTTTGAAAATAAGAACCTGTTTTAGAATTTTAGCCTAAAATGGTTCTTATGTGAAGGGTGCTTAAAAATGAAATTTTAGCCTATATGCGGGTTTTTACTCGTGAATGCATAATGAACGAGCTCAGTATAGTTGGGGAAGTTGAGCCATCCGTCCATCCTTCCATCCATCGTTGTTAACATTATGCAAATTAGGTATACTCACGGGCGCTTAGCTTTCTAAATTTCGTTTCCCTCGGCTGTGAATAAAAATACAGCTTTACAAAAATATCATTTCAAAGAAATAAGTGTATAAAATACTTCACCCCTGTAAATGAGAAACAATCGTTTCCCAAACGATGAAATATTGCCTTTTCGCATATAATAATCGCGAACATTCGGAAACGATGACCAGTGACTTTATGTATGTGTCATTAAAAGACTGGAAGGTTTGAGCATGGCACTATTTATTAAAGGATAATCAGTAAAAGAGTATCGAAACTTTATACAAGACAGATATGTATATATTATCTGTGGAAAAAAAAAAGGGGGAAAAAAGAATTTTAGCCACAGGGTACGAGAGTCGATCCCGGGTCACCCGCTTTAGAACGCAGAGCTGTACCACTGAGCCATCGGTTTGATAAGCAATTATAAATGTTGAAAAAGTAATTCTTATACCTAAGCGTCCTGTTATATGTTCACCCTCTTTAAATAAAGTTGATTATTATTATTAATCCCTATAATGAATATTTTCCATCGATACTATACTGTTCAAAGGAACGATTCAAATATATCTAACGCATTCACGAGTAGGTCATAGACCTCTTTGATTACTGTACTCGGCTATAAGACGCACCCCAATTTTGGCATAAACTTACCACAGAAAAAAAGATTTTTCTCGAAAAAACCATGCGCCTTATAACCAAATAACTACGGTATTTACAACTTGTTTATTTCTTGAAGAAACTAGCTAATTTTAGCTATAGCAAAATTCGAGTTCAAATAAGTTTTGTTATGTAATGTTATGTGGGAGCGGTTTATCTACAAGATCATTGCTTTCAAGAGCTGTAAACCTCTATCTTGTTCACCAGTAGTTGTTTTAAGCAGTTTATTTAAACTTTGCTTGAGCAGCAAAACTCTAACTGGTGTGGGAACTCTATTCCTCTCCACCACATGTGAGAAAACAATACCACACTATTAAGGAGAACTCACAAGTCAAATGACAGACCGTTTCATTACTCTTCACTTCTTGTGCATTGTGTTCATCGATAAAATTGAAACTCCCATTTAGAGACAGGATTTTTTCTGATCGATGGCTTCCATACATCTTTAAAAGCATCGTATTCATGCACAGCTGATGTGAAATCAAACTTCCAAGTTGTTTATTGAATGCAACAGGTGTCCAGACTTTTCTCATTACAGGACCGCATTGTTACTATTGTAAGCAATTGCTTTGTATCCTTCATGATCCTTCCCATTTGTTGTGCTCATAATATTTCTGTGTACATTCAATACACAGCATAAGTTAAAGCTAATGACAAATAGCAACCAACGACTTTTCTTCAGCACTTTTCAAATTTGTTTTTTTTAAATCGGCCTTGATAGTTGGGGGTGCGGCTTATATATGAGTGTTAACAGAATTTTTCCCCCTAAGAAAATGCCCCCAAATCTCATAATAAACGCTTCCAAATTTAAGACCATAGGCTAAGACACACAACTTTTTTTCAATTATAAGCTTTTATTGTGGAGCTTGTTTTCTTATTATTTATGTTATTAGAGAATGTTCCGATGACTGAGGAATTTGTTTTGTGTTTCACATTATTGTGTTCAAAAAAGTTTGTATGTACTAAAAAAATTCCAGTCAGAGTATCCCGTCCAAATAAAACCCCCAAAATTTCTGAAACACAAATTTCCATTGGAAATATGCCCCCCCTGTATAAAAGCCCCCCCCCCCAAAAAAAAAAAATAAATAAATAAATTCTTATTAATAATGATTTTGTTAAACATAAACAAGTGAAAATATGCAAAAGTAGCCGACATTTCGGGGTCTTCATGACGCCATTGTCAAGGTAAGAAAAAATGATTACAAATTCTGCGATTTCAAAAAGTTGTTACGTAAATTAACATAATAAGGCATGCAAGGCAAATTACAGAAATACTTTTGCATGTATTGAGTCTGATTGCACGTTGAGAGTTGGTTTTTAGTTCTCTGATGAATAACATCTCGTGCACTAAGCAATTGAATTTATTTCTGCATTTCTTAAGAACGTTAAAATGCCTCAGTAGGTCTTCAGGAACCTTTCCGTGTTTTGTACTAATAATTTCACCTTTTGTTCTCTTCAAGATGTCTCTGACTTGTCGCGACAATTTTGTTTTTGTCAAAAATGCCATGACATATTAAACTTGTCCGCTAGTGCGATTCGGCCCTAATTATAGTAAAATGACATAATTGTGGAATAGTTATGTTTTATTTTGCCTTAATTTTTCCTTTTACTAATCAGTGTTTTTTATTGCACAGAACAACTGGGTTGAACAAGAAAGGTTGGTGACATGAAGTCAATGCATTGTTTATGCATTAATTTTAGATTATGTTTTTTCCCATAATTTTTAATTCTTATAATTTTTATAAGTGAAAGCAGCTTTGAACGCCAGGGTACTGGTGCTCCAAAAATGTATATATTATTATTTTATGTTTTATTATTAGACCCCCATGTCACTTCCTTTCTATAATATTTATTTCAATTTTTAGAACCTCCCAATTTTGCACTGCATTTAAATAAATCACCTGATATGAACTATGAAACATTTTAAATGCAATTTTTATAGTCTAAGACCTTCGCCCATACATAATACTTTCCATCCCTGTTAAGGTTACCATATCCCTAGTAAAAAAAGACCCGGAATTCCGGTGGAATCCCGCCGGAATTCCAGCCCGGACTTGCCTGGAATTCCAGGCGGAATCCGGGTGGATTCCAGGTGGAATCCACCGGAATTATTGCCGGCATTCAGCTGGTATTCCGCCGGAATTCCGGACAATTCCAGCTGGAATTTTCATGATAATTCCGGCCGGAATTTCCCCGGAATTATTGCCGGCATTCCGCCGGAATTCCAGACTTTTCCAGCTGGAATTCCAGTGAAAATTCAGCCCGGTATTCCGCCGGAATTCTGTACTATAGTCCGGACGGAATTCCAGCGGAATTTTGGGTCGAAGCTTTTCCGACTGGAGTTTTGCCGGAATACCGCCGGAATTAGCTAGTAGCACTACTGATTTTCTTGTTTGAACTGGAGCAGTGAAAACATGGATTTTTTTTAATAGAAAAGCAGCCTTACAATGTTTACTCTATACTCTCAATGTACTTATAAATGCAAAGAATATTTTGCACACGGTGAAATGAATGCAACGAAAGAAAAATTTTAAATCAAAAACAAACATGCACAACATGTAACTTTCAACCTTTTTATTTACTAACAACTATTCTTATAACTCTACAGTAACATGTACATATTAAGTGAATCTAACTTGAGATAGAAAGTTGAAAGAAAGATACACTTATTCTTGGTTGTGGTTAACATGCGAATTAAAAAGATCAAATAATAAAACGATGCGATATTCAATGTCTTTGATCCCATGACCAACTGTTTTCGTTCGCGATTGTAATCGCCGTGTTAATTTAATTTGTATTCATGCACACAAACTGTTTAAAAGTGCTTACCTCTCAGTTGATTGATCGTAGGTTGTTTCATTTCTTGTGGTAATAAAATTATTGCTGAACATGCACAGTATAGTTGCTGATGAGATCACTTCATTTCACGCATACAACAGTGTTTCAAAAATCGAAACATTTCAGCACAAAGAGACGGCGTCGCTTCGCATTCCACAAACCGATGCAAAGATCTATCGTTGCCTTGTTTCATTTCTTGAGGAAATGAAATAATTTATAGCTGAACACAATTGCTGACGAGACCACTTCATTCACGCGAACAACTGTTTCAAACATCGAAACATTTCAGGACAGACACGGCGTCGCTACGCATTCCACTCCGATGTAAAGACGTCAGGTAATTACATTGTTTACAACGCTGCAGAGAATCTTTTTTTCCGGCAGCAGAAAGGAAGGAGTTTACCTATATAAACTGCACATTACATGAAGAAACAGGAGAGACGATTCCCGCTTAAAGAAACGGTCAAGTATAAAACGTTCAGGTCTCATTACAGGCGGAAAACTAAACACGTTTTTCAAAGTTGACCAATTAGATTAAAACGTCTCATATGTCAGAGATCACGTTTCAGTTTGTGTTGTCACGAAAATCCAACCGAGTGAAAGCATGCAGAATTTTCATGGCTTGTTTGGAAATATGTCTTTGAAAACAAACATTTTCTTTATATCAAGGATTTCTACTATCCAGAATTATACTGACACTAACAAACCGATTTAATTTTCGGAGCGGATTTACTAAGATCAGACTTTCAAGGAGCAAATGCAAGAAACTGCAGACAGCGGCAGACTTTGTGTGGCGGACATCGCCCGCAAAATATGGACGTAAATGGAATATTACTAAACGCTGCTGATATTTATAAATGAAGCAAGAAACTTAAGAATGAGTGACATAACCTGTTTACAAGGGCAATGAGTGGTAAGTGTGTGCTGTAGTCTCAACCCAACTCTTGATTTAGCAGATTTGATTTGATTTAGATTTGGCGCACAGAACGAACGGCGAGCTGCCACTGAATATTATTTAAGATTATGAAGATCTAACGAAAGGATTTCTTGGATTTACTATTTCTCCATCGCAGAAGAACTTATAAACTACTGAACACAGGACATTAGTTTGTGGCTCGGCGGTTTGATTCGGTAAAGAGTCAAGTCTATTGTTTACTCACAGTGTTTGCATGACCGCACGTGCATTCTTGTTGGATTGGAATAGAGTGAGCTTCATTAATCTAAAGTTTCTTTTAAAAGGTTATCCACTGTTAACCAGCGTTGAGCCGTGGAGCTACCACACACTCGTTCAATAAACCTGCTTCAATCGACTGATAAGCTGCTAAGCCACAAGAATATGTACCTATCTCATTTTATTTACATTTTATAAACGTTGAACTCAAGTGGCCACTGAGACAAATATAAATAAATGTGTTTTATTCTTTGTACCTGTTTGTACTGCTGACTGTATTTTAGCGAAGACATTAAGCTTAATTAGTGGAAACGATGCATTTAGACCATGTCTTCAAGTATTTTTTGAGACTTACGGTATGCAATAATTGTACAGACGAAAAAAATTGTGTAGATTGTCAGAAGCTCTATTATTTGGCCTATCATTTTGATTGAACTCTCACTCATAATGAATTTTGGGGAAAATCATGGCATTGGGTGCAGCAAAGAAATACAAAATCTCCATATAAATCCAGCGGACTCAGAATTCCAGATTCCACTTGCCCGGTTTTCCACTGGACTCCAGATCTCCGCACCTGGCATTCCACTGGATTCCGGAATTCCGGGTTCCCCTTACCTGGAATTCCACTGGACCCCGCACTCCGGACCTGGCATTCCACCGGACTCTGGAATTCCGGGTTCCCCTTACCCGGAATTCCACTGGACTCCGCACTCCGGACCTGGCATTCCACCGGACTCCGGAATTCCGGGCTCCACTTACCCGGAATTCCACCGGATTCCACCTGGAATCCTCCCCGGACCTGGAATTCCGCTGGAATTCCACCGGAATTCCGGGCCTATTTTTACTAGGGATACCTTTGCGGGTGTCCTCAGCCAAAAACATTGTAAGCGTGCTGTTGTCAACTCAGCCACTGCAAACTCTAATTATACCAATACATTTAGCTAATAAAATTGACTATCTGATAAAAATTATATTGATTCAATTCTTTTTAAAGTGCCTATGAAGTGAAAAATGTTTTTGTTTAGTTATAAAAATTACCTTAAGAAATACGAGATTCCAAAGTTTAAAACATGTAGTTGTAAAACTAACGATTTTACAAGCACTCAAAGTTGTGCCATTTTCCCTTCAAAAATGGTCAGAGGAGTGGGTCTAGTTCATTCCTGAAATGAGAGCCTGTGACGTCACTTGGGTGCCTCACGTTTGTTTGTGCAGTCAATCGCGCAGTCAGAGTTTACTGATTGTCTAGCTTGTAACCAAGGGACGAAAAGATGTCGAGCGTTTTAGAAATGACTGAAACTTCAGAAATATCTAGCAACCCCGAGGATGAAGAAACCACAACATTCAACATTCGGAGCAGCGCTTATTAACTTTTTTGTCCCAAACGCGGCGCTTATTCAGGGGCGGCGCTTATTCGAGGAAATACGGTACTTGCCTACAAGTATCGCTCCTACCCGTACAAGTATTGACAAAAATCCGTCCTAGAAAGACGGTGGACTTTGAGTTTTAAAACGAATGGAACGTGAAAGAAGACTACCCCTCTAACAATACACTCTGCTGTCCTCTCTAATCAAAGTCTGATCCTGCAGAGCCCAACCGATCCCATTGCAAGTGTATGTTTTCGACCACATAGCTTGCGCAATTTTTGTTCACTGGCAAGTAAATCTTGAGGTTTTCGCAAATAAATCTGTACATTAAGTTTGTGTTACAAACACAATTTTGTCCGCAAACGAAGTGACATTAATTCTTTCTTGACTTTGAAAAGGCCTTTGACACGGTAGAGTGGTCTTTCCTACAAAAAACCTTACAGTATTACAACTTTGGACAATCTGCTATAAACTGGATCAGGCTCTTTTACCATAACACAGAAAGCTGTATCCTCAACAACAGCTGGTCTAGCGATTTTTTCAAACTTGAAAGGGGGGTAAGACAGGGTTGCCCTCTGTCTCCATATTTATTTATTCTCTGTGTAGAAATATTAGCCGAAACAATAAGGAAAAATAAAAATATTAAGGGCATAACAATAAACGAACAAGAAGTAAAGATTAGTCAATATGCAGATGACACTACCCTTGTTTTAGACGGATTGTCCGCCTCTCTAACAACCTCTTTACAAATAATTATTAGACCTCTTCAGTGAGATTTCTGGTCTTCGATTGAATAGCAAGAAAACTGAAGCTTTGTGGATCGGTGCCAATATTGGAAAAGAAACACATCTCTGTCCTGAGGAAGAGTTTAAATGGGTAAAAGATAAGGTTAAGGCTTTAGGGGTATGGCTCTCCACCAACCCCGAAACCACCATAGAAGCTAATTACAGCGAAAAACTAACCAAAATCAGAAACAGCTTATAAGCTGCTGGGAACTGCGCCGTTTATCACTACTAGGCAAAATCACAGTCCTAAAAAGCCTTATTGCCTCTCAACTGGTCCACATCTTGTCCCCTCTGCCATCCAACCATAGCACTATAGCAGAAATAAATAACATTTTCTTCAATTTCCTATGGGATGGCAAGGGAGACAAGATAAAGTGTGAAATACGGTACTTGCCTACAAGTATCGCTCGTACCCGTACAAGTATTGACAAAAATCCGTCCTAGAAAGACGGTGGACTTCGAGTTTTAAAACGAATGGAACGTGAAAGAAGACTCCCCCTCTAACAATACACTCTGCTGTACTCTCTAATCAAAGTCTGATCCTGTAGAACCCAACCGATCCCATTGAAAGTGTATGTTTTCAACCACATAGTTTGCGCGATATAATGATCAACGACTACGAGAAATGGAGGGCTTAGGATGATAAAAACCCATATTCTACCGTTCATGGTCTGTAAAGGGAGTTAAAAAAGTGGGTCATTTAATGAATTATGCGAACAGCTTCTTATCATTCTCTGATTTCACAGAGCTTTACAACATAAAAACAAAACTTTCTTACTTTTCAAGGCATCTTATCAGCTGTTAAGGCCTTACAAAAAAGCAACGAAGCAAACTTCAACAACTGCCACACTGTGTACGAATCTATTTTTGAGACCTTTCGAAAGACGTCAAAACCAAACAGACTAACGTATAAAATCCTTAGGAGCAAAAAACAGAGGAGCCCAGTTGAGGTCCAAAGAAAATGGGTCACACAATGTATATCTGAAACACCAGACGATATTGACTGGAAGGCAGTTTACAAAGCACCCTTTCTATGCACCAAAATCTCCAAATTAATCGTGTTCCAATTTAAGCTACTACACAGAAGATTAGTGAGCAACATTTTTCTTACCAAAATAAACCTCAGGGATAACGAGCAGTGCACTCTTTGCAATAAAGATAAAGAGACTCTCGTCCACTTATTTTGGACTTGTGATATTTTCAACCTTTTTTGGCAAGAATGTAAACAATGGATAATTAATCGTGGAGAATTTGGAAGCTTTCAATTTGTCGGCATATATAGCACTAGGGCTTAAGCCAAACGATGACAATAAACTAAACTTCTATTCTGGAAGGTCATAGGTTCATGGGTTCGACTCCCGTTGGGGAACTCAGAAAAAATTTTTTTCCGAGTATTTGACTTGCTACCACTTCTCCACTTATTAACTGCGCTGCGCAGTTCTTGCTCTGCACGGGGTTTATTATTTTTCGTTTTGTCGGTGAGCTGCACCAAACCTCCACTCGGTCAGGCTCATGTCACGCGATGTTTAGAAGCTACAAATCAGTAACAAATGGAAACATTTTCTTATTTTTTGTCTTTACAAAAGAAAAGTCTCGAAAAGGCTGGGAGTTTTACGGAGAATTAAACATCTACTTCCTGTCTATGCTTGGAAAATGTACGTCACGACAATGGTCATTCCAATACTTGAATATGCCAGTATTGTTTGGGGCGATAAAAACAACAAGATCCTAATGGATTCAATCCAAGTTTTACAAAATAAAGCCGCTAAATTGATCCTGGATAGGTCGACGCATTCGTCTTCATCCGAAGCACTATCAGATCTGAACTGGACAAACCTGTCTGTCAGAAGGCAACTGCAACGTTACATCCACATGCATAATTTAGTCAATGACGACAGTTCTAGAAATAACATCATTGTAGGATGACAAAATTATTATAGCTATAACACCCGCTCCAAAGACATCATTCGAACTACAAAATCTGTCACCAACTGGGGACTTCTTAGATCCTTCAACAGTGCTTTGGCTGACTGGAATAGACTGCCGCCAACAACAAAAAATCTATCTCTAAGAGACTTTAAGAATGTCCTACACAAAACATTAATGTAAATAATAAGTATATTAAGAGTTAATGATCAATTTTATTGTATTTTATTAATTTTACTGCGAATTTCAATTTTATATATTTTTAGTCGTATCGTTCTTAGCTTTTAGGGTTTTTTAATCAACTTTGTAATAATTTCGATTTTTAATTTAAACCACACTAGTGAGTGGAGCCTCCTGTTAAAAGATCATTATTATTATTATTATTGTTTAGTGTGAAATATTCGATTTTGAAACGTTTTATTCAAAGGAAATTCTAGATTTTCATGCGTTGAAAGAAAAATATATTTCAGTGGGCCAGAATCTGTGAATAAATACCATTACGTTGGTGTAAAAGAATGTGCTGACATGACAAGTTTCACTTTCACCTCGAGTCACGAAATTTTTCAAAGCTATTATCAGCTACTTTTCAAATCTTTGCGAAGCCATTAATCTTTATTTACAAAATTCAGTGTGAAGTATTTTGAAGCGTTTGAATCGAAGAAAATACTAAAATTTCACGCTTTAGAAAAATACGCTTCAGCGGGCAAGAATTTACATTTATTTACATTACATTTGTGTCCTGGAATGTGCTGGCGTTAACTAGCAAATTTTTATTTTCACAAGGCACTGATCGTCAAAAATCACGCAATGCTCTGAAAAGTTTAAACCTGCTACAAACGGAAACTAAACAAATCCTCTGGTCTAAACTTAGCATGTTAAGTGTGAAATGTTCGACTTTTTAGCGTTATTTATTTTTGGAGCTGTGTCATCTATAGGATTTCTGAAATCTGATGGACAAACATGCCCTGACTTGCAAGGGTTACGTCATTGATAAATTAATTCCCCGGGGAATTCCCATTCAGCAAAACCACAGGCAGACCACTCTATGTGTTAGTGGTTAATTATTGTTGTTGACATGAGACGAACAAAAGAAATTTTGAAATCTATAAGGGTTACTGAAATAAAGCTCTGGAAATGACATATCTTAACTACATTTCGCTCTAAATATCTCAATAAAGTTTAATGAAACGTTTATCGATTTAATTGTTGCATTTCTTCGCCTGCGCAGGCCGTTTTAAGCGCCTTTTTAACTGATTTAGCCGGCCGAAGACCGGTAATAGAGAAAGAGGAGACAAGGCTTGCAAGTCGGCCGCCTCCAGCAGCGACCTACTCCACTTCAAACCGGAATTAACGCCAAACTACTGAAAATCTCACCTATCTGACGACGGCGATCGATCGGTGAGTTGTTTGTCGGTTTGTTGGTGCTCAACACAGCGACCAGAACATGCCGGCCGTTTCAAATTCACCAATCAGCGCTTGTCATCCCGTGGCAGCCCGCCGCCAATGCCAAGCGATGCCAAGCGCTGATTGGTGAATTTGAAACGGCCGGCATGTTCTGGTCGCTGTGTTGAGCACCGATCATAGTCAGGAGGCCGTCTGCATGATTTCAGCGTGGATTTTCTCGGAAACTGTTGGAAGGATGAAGTTCAAATTCGGCGAAGAGATAGAGCAACAACTCACCGATCGATCGCCGTCGTCAGATAGGTGAGATTTTCAGTAGTTTGGCGTTAATTCCGGTTTGAAGTGGAGTAGGTCGCTGCTGGAGGCTGCCGACTTGCAAGCCTTGTCTCCTCTTTCTCTATTACCGGCCTTCGGCCGGCTAAATCAGTTAAAAAAGGCGCTTAAAACGGCCCGCGCAGGCGAAGAAATGCAACAATTAAATCGATAAACGTTTCATTAAACTTCATTGAGATATTTAGAGCGAAATGTAGTTAAGATATGTCATTTCCAGAGCTTTATCTCAGGAACCCTTATAGATTTCAAAATTTCTTTTGTTCGTCTCATGTCAACAACAATAATTAACCACGAACACATAGGGTGGTCTGCCTGTGGCAAAACACAGGTCTAGTGTTCTTCTCAAATTTGATTTAATTATTTGCTCCAATATTCCATTTTGGGAGCTGGTTATTCAATCCTGAAATGGTAATTCAAGACAACACTCGATGCTGATTTAAAAGATTTTTTTTGTTTCACTGATCAGAATCGTGGGAATTAAATTTGGCCACCATAAGCATATAAGAAAATGTTTAATTTCGGCTGGAACTAGTCAACCATGAAATGTCACGCGAGGTGTTTTCTTACCATCTTGTTTGTTAGTCTCAACATTGTTCGACGCAGGTAAAGGGGATAAGGGGAGGGGGGTTCATTTTTTGTTCCCCCCACATGTTCCCCTAAAGTGCTCACGAGACCAGCGCAGTTGTAAGCTCTAAGAGCTCTTGTTTTCACTTTAATCCAAGTCACCACTTATCATGTATTCTACTTTTTTCGACTTTTTTTGCTTGTTTACAAGCAAAAAGAAGGAGAATAGCGTTAACTGGGCTAAAATCTGAACCGGAAGGGATTGCATTCTTGTTAACTCTCAAGGGACTGTTTTAATTTCTCAAGGGAATACTTTCCGCTGTGGGTGATCTAAGTGCGTGACTTGTAAAGTGTCACTCTATAGTCGTGCTTCAGCACTTCCGTTCTTGTAGAAAAAACGTGACTTGTCAAATTTACAAACATTATATAAGAATCAAAAACGTGAGTAGCCCAAATCTTATGTCACATAACCAATTAAGAATGTAAGGGGTTCAGCGCTCGAAGGCAGCGAAGTTTAAAACGATTAAGAACGCAATTTTTACTAGTACAAGTCTTTAGGCGCTAATATTAATTTAACCTAAAATCCCATAGCGAAAACACTGAAAGACCGCTTGGACATGTCCAAGCTATTTAAAACTACCACTACGTCAGACCCATGTCACGCGATCTCTCGCTTGTAGCTATAAATAATCATTCACCTATTTTCAGTTTGAATACTCTGCGCTCTGTTTGTGTGAAATATTTATTGTTGTGTTACTCAAGCGTTTGGCTCGGAGCGAGTACAAGTCGTACAATTTACCCGGAACGTGTTAAATATTGCAAAACAACGACTTATTTTCTGGATATCCCAATTTTTGTTTTGAGTTTACGGTATTTTGAGAATCGAAACGTTATCGAAACGTAAGTTGCAAGCTCTTTAATTTAACCTAAAATCACATAGCGAAAACAAAGACCGCTTGGACATGTCCAAACTATTTAAAACTACCACTACGTCAGACCCATGTCACGCGATCTCTCGCTTGTAGCTATAAATAATCATTCACCTATTTTCAGTTTGAATACTCTGCGCTCTGTTTGTGTGAAATATTTATTGTTGTGTTACTCAAGCGTTTGGCTCGGAGCGAGTACAAGTCGTACAATTTACCCGGAACGTATTAAATATTGCAAAACAACGACTTATTTTCTGGATATCCCAATTTTTGTTTTAAGTTTACGGTATTTTGAGAATCGAAACGTTATCGAAACGTAAGTTGCAAGCTCAGCAAGAATGTGTCAAAGCACGGGATACACGTCATCGCGCCAGGGGAATTACCAAAAGCTTGTCGGAAGACGCTAAACGGAGAAACACAATGGGATAGCCTTTATAGTCTACTCTTTATTTTGGCGTGATTTGGCTTTCTTTTAAATGAACTGGTTTGGGTTATTTTATTGAACATTCGGAACAAAATAAATATTTGCATGCGTAAGCAGGCATTTTTCCGGCTGGGCATGTGGTTTTTTAAAAAAAGCAAAAGATGACGTGGTAAAGGAAATTCATGTCACGTTCACTCCGTGACTAACGCAAACACGACTTGTGTGTTTCTCAAGTGACTGCTTTTCTAAAGATTTTACTGTGCGGCGCCGTGCCTTTAATTTAGCCAAAGCACTGAAAGAGGTCAGGAGGTCAAACATTACCCGCACGAACACACTAAAACGTTGCTAATAGTTAACCAAAGGGAACTCATTCCGTGACAATTGATTATTTCTGCTGAGTTGCACAATTTAGAATTGCAACATCATCTAGCAAAGCGCACTATTACTAAAAATAGATTTCGCCACATGATACCCCCCCCCCCCCCCTGCGTGAGTCGGACAACAATTTTAGTTTTGGCAAAGGCTTTGTATGGAGGGGACGCATTCTTGACAAGAATAGCCTGCGAACAGGCTCCCGAGTACTCCTCCTGAGGCCCCGCTCTTCCACTCGCTTCGCTCGCGGAAATCCCACTCGGAAGCCTGTTCGCAGGCTAGACAAGAAAAAAAGGGCGAGAAAGGCACAATTTGAGGCCGAGATTCTCGAAAGGCTTGAAAAATGATAGATTTCAAACATTTTTGCTTTAGTAAGTGAAAAACAGATTGAAGGTATCCAAACAATGGCCCAAAATTGAATTTATTAGTCGAAGATCCGGTAATGACACCTTGATTTCCACGGCGGATAGCGAATTACTATCGAATTATATAATTGCGAAGGATAGGACTTGTATGTTTGCTTCATTTAGGCACTGGAAAGATCGTCGGTTGCAAGAAGTTCAGAATTCTTCCCGAATTTGACGGCACTGATCGCCGGCCATCCGATCTGTTTCGACACATGATAGATAGAGGGCGAAAATATTATGCTATTCAAACGCCTTTCTAATGGAATTGACGGCGGGTTTGATTTAAATAAAGCTATTATTTATCCCCATTACTATTACAGACTGAAGCTACAGCTGCCGAGCTCGAACAGTGTATATTAAATAGTATCTGCCGTAACCTGCGATCAGGCGCCCTCCGCCGCGAAAAAAAAGAAAGCCTGATCGCAGGTTATATCTGCCGCGACAATTGTGTAACGAAATTGACCTCTTTAGGGACAGTTCATTTTTTATGAGATAGGGGGGCTGGTGGGATTTGAGGGGGGGCCATCCCAAAAATATTGGCTTCAAAGGGGGGGTCAGCCAAAAAAATATGGACTGTAAGGGGGGGTCACTAGAAATAATTATACTTTTAAGTGTTGTAAAGAGGCTTCTGTAAGAGTAAAAAAGCTTGCCAGAATGCCCAAAAAAACATTCCTGAGGTTCTGAAAATTCAAATTTTCCCAGGGGAGCATACCCCCGGACCCCCCTACTTTGTTATGTACCAAACATCATTAACTTAACCCAACAGCTTATTGGTTACAGATGCAGACAACCCATACTAACAGATGGCATCCACAATAAACAGTTGAGGTAATGCCAGCTATTTGGGGTTGTGATTTTTGTACACTGATACATTCCTTAGTCACAAGGCTCGATATATTTTAATTTCACTTGAGTATTTTTTTTGGGGGGGGGGGGTGGGGGGGGTCATCGAAAAAAAATTGGATTTCGAGGGGGGGGCAGGTAAAAATTTTCGTTGAAAAAGGGGGGGCCATTATATATAACAGTGACTATCTATCAAATCCCACCAGCCCCCCCCCCCTACCCCATAAAAAATGAACGGTCCCTTAAATATTCGGGTCAGGCAAGGAGACCGATCGGACGAGCGTTTCTTTGTGTAATTTTGTGGTGGCATAAATCTGAGGTTAGCTCTGTTGTGTTGCAAAATGTGCCACTAAGAACAGTGTAAACGTTTTGCATTTCTCATAAAAATAAATGTTTTCTTTCAGCAAATCCCGGCAGCAAATCGGGCCTTTATAATCCATTCAATAACTGAGAGTAAAACATTTTACACATTTATTGAATAATCGCTCTGTTTGACGAACCTTTTGTTTCAAACCACGATTTGAGCTTTCTACGTTGCGCAGGTAAGGCTTTCCGAAGTCCGAGCCGATCTGGCCATGGTTTTGTGAAACAATCGCTAAATATGCCTCCAAAGTGCCCGCCAACCATACATTGCTCTTACAGAGCGGTTTGTTTGTCCGAATTTTGACTCACACCGGGGGTCAAATTCTGTGACGTCATGAGTGCGCTTCGCTAATTGCAACATCATTAAATGTGTTAAGTGATATTTATAAGCGTTTTTGTAGCCTGTTGTGAAATTACTTCCGGTGGAAGCAGTAAACGTTAAACGTTTCTTCCGTTCAGAAGTTAATGCATCGCCATTAGAAAAATAAACAGCAACTGTTTTGCTGGAAATGTAGTCGTTAGAAATGGGATGTGTAGCCGTAAGGTAAAGAATAACGAGGAGAAGCGGCTTTTGGCAATATCCAAACGAAAATTTACTTTTCAATGTCAGGTTAAGATTGCGTGACGAGACAAAAGGTAACTCTGTCGTGCGTAACCTAACCTGCGATCAGGCGTTATTTTTCTGCATTAAGCCGAGTAGAAATCTTTCTAACTCGAAAGGAAACAACTATTTCGATTAAACATGTTGAAGGCAAACGTCAAAGTTTACCTTTTTTAACCAAGCCAAAGTATATGAGTCGCAAAGCACCCAGCCGTCGCGACTGACAAATACAGCATTTACTCCGCGAAAATAAAAAAATGCTTGAACTGAAAGACGTTTGAATTCTTCCATGATATGTTCGAACAACAATGCCCAGGATAAACCTTCTACTCATACTAACTTCATGCAAAAAAAGTCGATATCTCGAAGAGATCTTTGATTGGTGGCTAGATATTATGTATGGATATGCAAAACACGCAACACCTCTCCGGAGATAAAAAGCTTTCCCCTGTTCCTCTCACATTATATTACAGCGATCCTTTGACCGTAAATTTTGATGAAAAAAAAAAAAAAAAAAAAAAAAAAAACATGCTCAAATCACTTTATGTATTTGCTTTATATTTTATTTAACTTAGTTTACCTATATTTCGATGTTTGTCTCTTTTTTCTTGATCGTTTTTTTTGCGTTTATCTTTTTTGTCCTTCTAAACTAATGCATTTCAAAAGTTTGTAAGCACTGCACTGTATAAATGTACTATTAACATAATAATTATTGTACTATAAACGTCTTGTAAGTCTTGTAGGTACTGTGTCCTTGTAAATATTGTAAGTAATAGTTTTGCAATATCAATAAAAAAACAGAAAAAATAATAATAATTCGACGTGAAATCATTGTAGCCGTGAAGCCTTCCGTAAACCGTGAAGCGTCGTCGTCGCGTCTAGCTTGAAAGCAATTTCAGCTTTTTACGGCAGCACCAGGGCTACCTGTGGGAAAAGTGAGCAAAAGTTGCATATGCCATAAAAGTAACGTGAAACCTTTCGAATAATGCCATCCACTCGTACATCTTCTTTTTTTAAGCCATTGACTCAAGGAAATTTCTTAATATTCATGCTATGAAAGAAAATTTTTTTTAGCGGATTGGAAGTTAAAAGTAAACCGATTACATTCGTGTCATGGAATGTGCTGACCAAATGTTCGATTTTGAAGCGTTTGACTCAAAGAAAATATAGTGAATGTTTATGCTATAAACGAAAAATAATATGTTTCAGCGGGCTAAAAATAAATACTGAAAACACACTAACCTTTGTGTCATGAAATTCGCTGACATAACTTTCTATTAAATATTTGCAAAGCAAGCAAAGACCTACTAGAACTTGCCCGGATTACGTCACTGGTGCGGGAAATATCCACCGTGCTAAAGATGGCCGTTGATAAGGGAAACCTCAAATTATCTTAGTACTGAAATAACCACCGTGCTAAAGATAGTTGAGAAGAACGTAAACCTCGAATAGCTACTCATTCTGGCCAAAAGCGTGAGTTTTATAATAAGAAAGAAAGTGATAATTCTTGTTAATTGTAGATGGAACAAGTAAACCATGAAATGTCACACAAGGCGTTTTCTTGCCGTTTTGTTTGTCAGTCGCAACATTTTTGATGCAGGTAAAGGGTAAAGGGGGGGGGTGCATTTTTTGTTCTCCCCACATGGCTCCCCTAGAGTGGTCACGTGACCAGCGCAGTTTTAAGCTCTAAGAGCTCTTGTCTTCTTAGTGTCGCCCCTTTCGAACTCCAGTGTGCCGGGTGTATAGAGCAGCGTGTACTTCGATATATAAGGGATCTTTGAAATCGTGCCTGTGAGACTGGACCCATTTTGCCCTCGCAGCCGGATCAGACGAAAATTGATACATTTGTTTACCTGGCGTGAACAAAGAATTTTTTACAACTTTGCTGTTTTCTCTTTGCTTTCTTCGCTTTTGCCATTGAGGCACCCAAGTGACATCAGCGAATTGTATCACGTGGTATTTTGACCGTGCGATTCAAATGACCATTTTTGAGGGGAAAATGGCACAACTTTGAGCACTCGTAAAATCGTTAGTTTTACCCCTACGCTTTTCAAACTTTGGAATCGTGTATTTCAAGTGGTAAATTTTATAACTAAACAGAAACATTTTTCACTTCATAGGCACTTTAAGCGTAAGAAATTTATTTAGCAATTTATCTGTCAATTTTGAGTACCAAAAATTTGCCAATACATGTATCGAGAAAGGCCATAGTGGGAGGTCTATTTTGAAAAATGGAATCCCCTAACACAATTTCCTTGCTAGATGTCCTGGAAATCTTCAGACCAAATTTTTGGCAGTCCGTAAAATTTTCATGCCCTATAAATTTGTTTAAAGAGGAGACACTCATAAATTAAACAAAGGTTTATGAACTTTCCGTGCCTTTGATGCACCATATGTCAACACTGTGGATACCGCGGTCACCTACTGGGTATAAACCAACCAGGGAGATTCCTGGTGTGTCCCAGGAGGCGCCTTGGACAGGAAAACATTTAGGGCCAACTAGTTGCCAAAACCAAGATTGTTGTGTGATAAATCGTAATGATGAAATTGATACAGAACAAAAGCGACTCGCAAAAAAAACATTACGTAAACTCTGTGGTTGACGCATTCTAATTGGCTTAGGACACTTAAAGGACTTTTGACTTACACTGAAAAAATATGTTTATGTGGATAACTTGTGTGCGTTTCAGGTTTTAAAATAATATTTTTTTGGAAAATACAGTTAAAATAGAAATAATTGATTTGGCTTGAAATTATTTTTTTTTTTTTGAAGAAATTGCCCCTTGAAGGTATAGTCAGGTCGGTTAGCGTAATAATCGTTACTTGCGTGATAAAAGCACCAATTTTTGCATGCGGACTCCTTTCTATACTTTATTTAAGTTTATCCGTGGCTCCATCCGAATTATTTTATTTTGTCTTGAAATTTAAACCAGAACGATTTTAGCTCATTTGCATATATTCATAAAAGTTGTTCCGCAATGCCCCTTCGTAAGCGATCGATTATATTTTGTGATAAAAGCCCCAATTTTTGCATGCAGCCATTTTTCGATACTTGTTTTAAGTTTATTCGTGGCTCCATCCGAATTTTTTCATTTTTCTTGAAATTTAAACAAGAACTTTTTTATCTAATTTGCATAAATTCATAAACGCTGTTCTTCAATGTTCCCTCTGTATAGGAATTTATCAGAGTACTTGAAAAATTGAAGAAAAAAACACGCGATTTTCAGGTTCCCTAACCCTAGCGTTCCACGCAGTCATTGTTAATGACAAAAGTTCGGTTAAAAGTCTGGTGAAGGGATATTTTGCTGAGCGTTATTAAAGTGAATTAAAGCAAAGCATTGTACAGTGGCATCTTCTCGATGAACGTTCTTAAGACAGAAAAGTTAAATCCAAGTTTGGTTAAGGTACAAGGACGAACTCTCTCTGTCATAAACAATGATAACCAGCCGTTCAATTTTACGGACGTGCTCACAGTCGGCATCAAGGGGTTCAAACGGATGAGAGAGGCTGAATAGGCAATTGTTTCTGTTTCTTCTTTAAATGCCTGCCAAGTCTGCCCTGTCCCCTAAAACTGCATGGATGTGGTATTACAACCAGATATAGCGTGGAACAATGTCAGAGAGCTTTCTAGGTACAGATGGAGAAATCGTAGCTGTTGGTATACGTTTACCCGGTTGGTTCTCGGTTGGAAACTGGAGGAAACTGATGCCGGTACCAAAATAGAGCTTTTCGAAGGCTGTCTAAGGCACCAACAGTGAACAGACCTTTCGCAGACCATCTTCGTCAAAGTGCTGACACATGGCTTCTGCTGTCCAAAATTGAAGCTGTGCGACCCTAACCTGCGATCAGGCGTTTTTTTTTTTTTTTTTTTTTTTTTTTGCGGCGGGAAGGTAAAGATCGCCGGTTAGTGTGACCCTGGCATAGGAAATAGAAATTCCCAGCTGGTGTAAATGCTGGATGATTCGCTTGCTTCTCAATCTATGTATGTTAAAGTCAATGTAGACAGGCAGAGGCGGTTCACGATTTTGTTTTTTTTTTTTATCTTGCTTTTTCAAACCGTCTCCATCGAAAATTAAGAATATTATGATCTAAAGATTAGATGGTAACGACGCTTCTTGACTATTTTATGGAAACAATCGACCATTAAATCAGGGTCGTAACCAGGTATATGGGATCAGGGATAAGGGATCACAGCCTTGGGATCGGGATCACAGCCTCGGGATTGGGATCATGGACCCGAGATCCCGGGTCACAAGTCATGGGATCCGGATCGGCCAATCAGATGGGATCAGAATGGAATCAGGGATCAAATGTTGCCACATTTTGGGGATCAGGAATCAAAATTTAGAGCTAAAATTTGGGATCAGCGATGAAAAAATATACCTGGTTACGACCCTGATTAAATTTATATGCCTCGTGGCTGAAAATGTATTTTCTTATTATTGAAGCTGCCTTGACCAAAATTTGTGCGTCCTCTGTGTAATCTCGTTTCTTCAAGGCTTCTTTAAGCATGTTCCGCATCCCTCGGCGGCCACAAACTACAAGCGCATAAATACAGTAGAACCCCGGTATTAAACTCGACCTCTAAAGGGGAACGAAAAACAGTTCCAGTTAGCAGTTCCGGTTTGCGGGGTTTCGAGTTATCGGGTCGATTAAATGTTTAATTTGCCAAGTTAATAATTGATAGCTTGCTGATTTTTTAGCACTTCAGTATACGGTACAGTGCAAATTAAACTTATCTCGTAAGAAACTCTATCACGATCATAAATTCTTATGATAAGAATGGAAAAAGGCTGTCAAATACGTGATCCGTTCGTTGCTCTAATCAATGAGAATTCGTGGCGAGTTGCAAGAACCGAAATTCGAGTTATCGGGGTAAATTTGACCCAAATTTTGATCGAGGGAAACGAAATTCAGTTCGAGTTAGCAGGGTTTTTGAGTTATCCGAGTTCGAGTTACCGGGGTTCTACTGTAATTACCATAATAAACATTTTAGAATACTGCATCTAAAAATTACAATTTTTGCAAACAACTTCAACATTGTCTTCAATTTATATATATTTTTGCAACATTTAATCATAAAACTGCAAATTACTTACGGAGTAGAGAAATATTTCCTGCTGACCCACTTTAATTTAATCAATTCAAAATGGCGTGGTAGCGGTGCTTGAGAGATTGTGCGTGGTCAAAATGTTTAGCAAATTTTGCAAATTGCAAGAAAAAATTCAGGTGGAGCCACGGATAAAATTATTTAATAGTCTTTAAAGAATCATTCTGCAAAGTTTGGTGCTTTTATCAACCGTGTCACGATTTCTCCAAAAATTTGCCCTAAGCGACCTGACTAGTATTCAGTAAGCTCAATGCAAGGTCCAAAATCTGTTCAAGTTTATATCCAGTTAAAAGCCCAATGTGATTACATCTTTCTGATTGATACATGTAAGTGTGATTGATTAATTTAATTAGTTGGTTATTTATTAAATTTAAAATTCTTTTGCAGTGCTAAGAGGAATGGTATTTGTTGTGAGCTGCTAGACTGTGTAGAATCAGTGAGTAGTCATTAAAAGTCCTTGTTCCATAGCTTACTTGTATTGCCTTGAAGACAGTTCCTGTCTCAGTCAGGTTTTATTACCAGACTTACCGTAATGATTCGATTTAGTGCCCTCCTCCCAATACAGTAAGCACCCCTTCCGAATAAGCGCCCCCCCCCCCTCTTTGAATGTGTTTTTGTCAATAAGCGCCCCTATTCCAATTTAAGCGTCCCCATTATAATAAGCACCCCCATTCTTAAAAGCGCTCATATTCTAATAAGCAGCCCTAGTTTTGTGGATAACTAAACTGACTGAAGTCATCGACCTCGAATAGATAAACTCATGAACATTCACGATACCGTACATGTATATATTTACTGCTTAAATGTACAATGCTTTTAAAAGTAAGTGAACTTTCAACAATTTGTTACTGTTACAGTTTCTGTTATTGTTAGTTATTTTAATATTTATTTAAGTTTTGTTTTGAACATTTGGCTGTTTCTCAAAAAATTAAATAAAAGCCCTGTCTCGAATAAGGGCCCTTCTTTGAGGGAGCGAAAGTAATTAAGTGCCCTAAATTGAATCATTACGGTAACTCCAGGTGATCAGATTCCTGGTATCATGATTATCTTCAAGTTAAAGAGTTAAAAATGTTCTTTGAGCTTTTGGAAAATCATAATAATTTATTTATTAAACTGGAATTATCACTGGAATTGAATTAATTCCTCTGTCTACAGATAGAAAGTCCACTGGCCTTATAGAAAGTCCACTGGCCTTATAAATCAAATGGGCACTAATTCATAGTGGCATAATTATTGGAATGTTGTGGTATAGGACCCCAGCAGTACAGCCATAGCAATGTGATGGGCAACATAATACATGAAGTCAGACCTCATCCCATCCATTAATTTTCCCTTTCAAACATTTCAGCCTGTTCTTGATGGGTATCGTAATAAGTGTGAGTTCACTATTGCAGAGGGCCCTGATGGAGGTAGGACACTAATAACATTTAGCAGATTCAGCTCATTTAGCAGATTCAGCTCCAGATAAAAATCCCAAAGCCCTGTTTTTTATTCTTTGTACAATAAATGGGGCCAAACAGCTGTATTTTCTTGCAAAGCAATAATATAATTAAATATGATTCCACTGAAAATTCTGCCAAACGAATAAAAGTAAAAGGAGACATTTGACTAGTGGCAGTACATTTGGAGCTGAATGAGCTTAAAAGGGCAGTTTGTGTGCTACATTTTACTCTTATGTATCATCCTTATCATTTTAATCTATGCTGGAATCAAACTCTATAATTAGTACATTATGACTTGTATGGTGTAAATAATGTTTTGTGTTTTTCTTTCAGGATACGATAGTTTCTAGTGATGTAGATGAGAAAAACTCTTAGCTAGCTTTTCTGGCCTGTGCACCTTCAAAATTATCTCAAGTTTTTGTTTACTATTGAAAGTTCAGTTCCTCTCAGTGGCTGTGACTAAAAGTGCGTCGGGGACGTGAGGACGCGTGTTTGGGATGCGGGACATGGGAACATGAGGCCTGGGGCTTGGGGATGTGGTACTCGGGGACGTGGTACTCAGGGTTGGGGATGGGGATGTGAGGAGGGACACGGGTATGTGATAAAAGAACTGAACCAGTTTTTGCCTTAAATGTGTAAGGTCATGCGCACGGTGTTGATGTACAAGTCACAATTTCTAGCAATGTCTGACTGAACCCTTGTATTTTTTGTAAGTTAGAATAAATATGACAGTAAATAATTATACAGATGTATTCTTCATTATCTAATGAAGTTGCATTACTGTTTGTTTAAATTCTTGTTTGCTCGGTTAAAATGTAAAAACAAGAAAAAGTTAGTCCACTCACCAAAATTCTTTACATGCCGCGTAACGTTGTCTTTCACAAACCACACACTTAAATCATTGTTTGTAGCGTTTATGTTGTTTGGAATGCTTCCAACTTGCGTTTGCTAAACCTGCGTTTAGCATTTGTGCAGGGTTATGGTTTGATTCAATTCTGTCGTTGAAATTGTTTGTTTCTACAGGTTGAATCGTTCGTTTAATTATATGATTTGAATCATTTGGTTTAATTATAGTTTGAATCGTTTCTTTCTTTTGGTTCGGTAAATGTCGTTTTCAAATGTTGAATTGATTTATAACAATTGTTTAACTGATTATTTGAGGCAAAATTCAATAACTTTGGTGATTCTATCTGAAAAGGTTGCGATTTTAAAAGGACAGCTTTGAACAGAGACAAAGCATCTGCCAGTGTCTGCTAAAAATACACGAGTTCCACACAAATAACACAACCATAAAGCTACAATGTAACAGACTGGTTCTGTGTCAGGAGTTGGGTGCGCCAAGGTTGCGTCTTGTCTCCCATGTTATTCTTAGTAGCCATCAACTGGATAATGCGCAAGACAATAGGCAACAAAAGACGGGGCATCAGGGGGACACTGACGTCTTTGCTGGAAGATCTAGACTTTGCCGATGATTTGGTGCTAGTGTCTTCTACTAGAGATCAATTACAGCAAAAAACATCAGACCTATCGGTAGCTGCCAAACAACTGGGCTTGAACATCAGCAGGAAGAAGACCCATTCAATGCAGCTTA
The DNA here is from genome assembly GCF_052425735.1 of Oculina patagonica. Classification (NCBI taxonomy): domain Eukaryota; kingdom Metazoa; phylum Cnidaria; class Anthozoa; order Scleractinia; family Oculinidae; genus Oculina; species Oculina patagonica. Next base: position 27,921,719 of record NC_135760.1, on the reverse strand, counting down.
CAGATACACCATTACCAGTGGAATTGGAGAATGAAGATTTGGAGGAAGTAGAGGAATTTACCTACCTGGGAAGTGTTTTGAGCAAAAGCAATGCCACGGTGAAGGACATTATCAACTGTCTCCAGAAGGCCAAGTCATCATTTGTCCAACTGAATAAAGTATGGAGGTCGCCAAACATCAGTGAAAAAACCAAGATAAAGATCTATAACAGCAATGTCTTATCAGTACTACTGTATGGTGCAGAATGCTGGAGGATTACCCAAAGAGACAGCCAGAGACTATCAGGTTTCCACACTTCATGCCTGAGAAAGATATGCAGGATATACTGGTCCCAGAAGATCACGAACAAGGAACTCTATCAAAGGACAGGACAACAGGACATTACCATGGTAATAAAGCAAAGAAGGTGGAGGTGGCTTGGGCATGTTATCAGGAAAGGCTGAGATAGCATAACACGAACTGCATTAAGATGGACACCGGATAGTGGAAGAAGAAAGAAAGGACGTCCACGAGAGACTTGGAGGAGGACGATCAAGGCAGAAATGAAAACAGCAGGGAAGACGTGGAAAGAACTTGAGAAGGCAGCCATGGAAAGGGAGCAATGGAAATCTCTGGTCTCAGCCTTATGTGCCTCCTAGGCGCGAAGAGGATTATATATATAAAAATGTTAGTTTATTTTGTTTTCTTTCATAAAGTAAGAATTTATTCGCAGTGTACACGTTCTTGCAAAACGGTTCCGAAAACCTCTTGTACTTCTAAACGAGTCTCAAGAGCGCGTTCTTGTGGGATGCTATTTTGAGCATCACGAACACTAGGAACGATTGAAGCCAAAGATAAAAACCATTGAAACCATTGGCAAAAACCATTAAAACGACAAAAACGATAGAAATGAAATGATGGAAACAAACCATTAAAACGCTGAACGCAAACGCTGGATTGAAATTTGATCACCCAACCAAAAGTTTACATAAATTTTTTTCATTGTAACGCTAGAAAATCAGTTCTTTCTCCGAACCCGCAGACATTGAATGATAAGAAGTACACCTTTGACTGGATTCTACAACTTATGTGCACCACAGTTTTCAAGATTTTTGTGTCTAATTACTGGTATTAGTGGAAGCAGAAATAATGATAAATGGCCAGATTGTCTTATGCGTTCACTCCTGTTTTCACTGTAATTTTCGAGTTTGATGTTTTGATTTTGTTATAAATTCAAAATTTATAAGTGGATATTCAGCCACTTTCTTATCACCAGGTAAATGCACATGCACTTTACTTTTTTGTTGTCAGATTATTATAATTGTCTGTGAATTTTGCATTCTAGCTCGTTAGTTAGCGTTACATATTTTGTTACGCTGTTGTACACCAACACCGTGCACATGGTCGTAAATTACAATTTTTGGAGATGTTGAAAAGAAAGATAAGCGTTACAGTTAGGTAATTTTTGTCGAACCAAAAAGGGTGAACGCACGTCATCACATTCCTGAGCGTTTCATCCACTGAGTAAATTAATTCTATCCAGACACAAATTTGGTCAAATCTAATTTTCTCTTATAGTCCGGCGGCTTAGCTCCTGAATTGTGTGATTTTTGATACAAGCACCAAACTTTGCAGGATTACAAACATTCACATACTAATCAATTCTCCATAATTTTAAAGTTCCAACGCCAATTTCCTATTTTTAGCTAGTAAACAGCAATAAAATTCTCAGCCAAGAGGCCCCTTCCCCACAAAGAACTTCTTGTGCTTTTATACACCTTTTATTGTAGATTTTATTTCAAAAATACAGATGTGAATGCTTTAAAATTAGGCTTACAATTGTTATGTTTTAACCATTTTTTTATACCAATAATTTACTAGGAAATTATTGCATAGAAAAAGATTTTTCGTTCCCGTCCTCTGCCCCCTCGTGTCTTTCGTTTTGAGCTAGCGTCCAGGTCTCTTGCGATTCATTCCCCTATCCCAGCGTTCGCCGTTCGCTAACAGAAGAAAAATACGAAAATATAGAGGGCTGTAAACAGTCTAAATTAATTACAGCATTTCATTCTAAATTTTGTATGTGCAACTTGGTATCACTAACATAATAGTATTTGTCTAGAAACCAGAACAAACAAATATTTCACGAAATTTCATTGATTTTAATAAATTACGGTTTCCATGGAAACTGGCATTTTTCGGGCTTGGCACTATATCTGAAAAAACTTCTGTTGGTGAGCACTTTCAGTGTGCCAAATTTCATGCTTGTATCAAAAAGTGCACAATTCAACTTAAATTTCGAGCAAATACATTTTTAGATTTTTGTGAGACTTAGACTTCAATTTCAAGTCATCTGCATTTGTTAACCGGATGAAACTGAATTATGGTTAAGTGATCTTTTATGAAGCTGGCACAGACAGACAACGTGACGTCAACATGTTTCCGGCTCGCTACACCTTTTACTTTTGTGATTTATAGCAACAGTCAACAAAACTGTTTAATAGCTGATCTACACAAGGGGTTAATTAATGTGCAGGGCTTCAAGTGTCCCTGTATTTCCTATTTTCCTATATTTTTTCACACCCCCTATATTTTCCTATATAGTTGAGAAATGTCCTATAATCGCTATAATTTAAAGGACCTCAGTCAGCTACACCTTGAAATCCGTGATATCTACCATTTTCAATGTCATGAAAATAATTATGAAAAAAAAGTTGTGTGTTGGAGCGCAATCTAATTTGCATTGTTCTTTGGTTTTAAAGTCCCACCACAAAAACGAACACTCCAAATTCCAATTAGACCTTTTATTCCTGTTCTGTTCCAAACAAACCTAGTCAGCCTTGTCTTACATTTCAGGCAGTGTGTGTCATGAAAGAGATAACTGTGAAGTAGCTTCACGGCCATCACTTTCGTGATATGCTCTGCATGAAATACAATGCCAAAAGTCTCGTTCTAGGGTCAGACTTATTTAGAATAAACCAGGAAAAAATGTTGCTTAGGTCATGATCAACCTGGTGATGGTGGTTGTAGCGAGGAGGCCTTCCAAGGGGCAAAAGCAACACAGGAACTACTAAACAGCCACAAGCAACATGATTAATTACGACACTGAAATGGGACAGCGACATGTTAAACACTTTAAAATGGCAGAAAGTTGTGCATTTCCCAATAATTAAAAAAATGGTTGGTGAATTACCATTAAAGTGACCCAGAGTGCAGAAAATGGCTTCTCTGAGTGTTTAGATTCTTAAAACTTCCTGGACTTCACAAGCCAGGCACAGGTTTGATAAACTTGAAATCTGGCTTAATGACTAAACTGTGACACAAACTGCTAGATCAATGCAGCAAAAAAGAATTTAGAATGATGGAAAAGGAAAGCAATCATAACGATCTATTCCATGACAGCAACATTTACTGCTGTTGGTTGGGGGACAACAGTTCTCCCCCTCCCCGGGAAGTATATAAGTGTAACTGCTATTATACCCAGCACGTTTTATGAGGTTCAAATAGGCTTAGACATTTCCTTAGAGCTCTACGCCTCTACTTTGTACAGTCCTCACAGATAAGTCGGTAGCTCTTGGAAATGCGTACACCCGCAGATTAGTACAGACGTTTTCATTCTAAACTTTTAGCTTGTACGGCTCTATGTTTTCATTCATTCATTAAAGGGATCGAAGTCGATAATCATGAAATAAAAGTGGCACAATATGCTGATGACACCACCGTCTTTGTCCGTGACAGAGAATCGGTCCACGAGTTTCTTGATTTTCTCAAAGAATTAGTGCACATCTGGGCTAGAAATAATTAAACACAGCTAAAACTGAGGCGATGTGGCTAGGACAATGGAAAAATAACCAGGACACTCCCTTTGGTTTCAGGTGGCCAAAAGAGCCAATACTTTCTCTCGGTATCTTCTTCTCGCACAATCAGGCACATGCGGACGATCTTAACTTCGGTGCCAAAGTTCGTGACTTAGAGAAAACTCTTCTCGCTTGGCAGAAGAGAAAACTAACACTATACGGGAAAATCAATATCGTTAAAACGCTAGGCCTTTCCAAACTGATTTTCAATGCTTCAGTTTTACACATTCCGGATCACTTCATAAAGCAAATTAATAAGATTACGTTCAACTTCATTTGGGGCGGTAACCTCCCAAAATCAAAAGAACCACATCATAGGTGAGAAAAAAGACGGCGGACTTAAAATGTGTGATTTTTCAATTATGGACAAAGCATTAAAGATCGCCTGGATTAACAGAATTCAAACTCATCTTCGGCCGCATGGAAAATTATTCCAGGCTACTTCTCACGACTTAATGGCAACCTTGCTTTTTTAACAAAATGTAATTACGAAACTAAAATGCTGAAGCTCAATAACCTCCCGGACTTTTATCGGTCAATACTAGAATACTGGAGTATTTTAAAACATTAGATTCTAAAGAAAAGACCTTAGAATGAAATTCTATGGAACAACCGCAACATTTTAATTGACAAGAAGCCAGTTTTTTATAATAATTGGTTCACTCAAAACATTGTTCACGTGATCACTAGGACGAACAAGGTAATTCTACGATCTCGCAGAATTTAAAACCAAATATAACCTGAATGTGCCGTTTACTACCTTCTACGGTCTCATCACGCCATTCCTAACGCATGGAAAAATAAAAAAAACAGCGCTTCCAAATCGAGAGTAACTAAACGGAACGCCCTGTCCACAATTCAATTTATCTGCTATCTTGACGCCTCTCAAAACAACCTCAAAATAATCTGCGTCACGGCTTTACTGAAAAAATGTTCAAAAGTTTATTACTACCTTTTAAGATTAAAAAGAAATAAAATATAATTTTAAATATAACAAATACTACCTACCCAAATAGTTTATTCGTGACGGTATCTCAGAAAACGATACCTGTCCTCTTTGCAAAAAGAAATAAAACCTTGAACCATTTATTAGTTACTTGCATCAAAACGACCTCCTTTTGGAAAACTTTTCATACTGGTGGTACGAGAAAACGCACGAAACGATACGCTTAGATCAAAGTAAAATATTGTACGGCTTTTTTGAAAAGACATCGCACTGGCAGCCTCTAAATTACCTTATTCTACTAGCGAAATATTACATTTTCTGCACAAATGGTCTACAAGATGAACTTTGTTTCCAAAGCTTTCTACTACGGGTAAAAGACAAATTGCAAATACTTAGGGAGATCGCAATTGCAAAAAAATCATTAGAAAATTTTCAGCTAACATGGGCCTTTATTTTGTAAATCTTAAAATTATAAATATAGTGTAAACATAATTAACCGTTTAAACATCTGTTATAGCTTTTAGAATTGTATGTGGCGACTATGATTAGTAAGTACATATAAGGAAAAGACAATGTTATGTCAAACTGCTGTAATTAAATGTTTGTAAGTGATGTAATAATATATTGTAGTCTATTGAAAGTAATGTAAATAATATACTGTAAGCATTATCCCGTAAATCTACGTAAGTACTGTTCTGTAAGTTTTGTTGTGTATTATTAATAAAAAAATAAAAAATAAAAAATAAAAAAAAAAATGTTTTCATTCTTAACTGTACACTTCTACGGCTCTAGGTTTTCATTCTTAACTGTACGCTTCTACGGCTCTACGTTTTCATTCTAAACTGTATGCTTCTACGGCTCTACATTTTCGTTCTAAACTGTACTGTTCTACGCTCTACAGAAATTTCTACACCTATTTGGACCTCATAAAACGGGCCGTTCGTTTTTTCATCATCTGTTTACACTGCAAGAGTCGAAACACTGCGGTGGCCGTTCACCTATTGCTGTCGACAGAAAACGCCACCGTTCAACTCGACGAGTAAAACTTCAGGAATGCATTCACCATGTGTCTCCCCATCCCAGACACGCTTCCTCACGTCCCTGTCCCACTTCCTCTCAGCTGGTGAAATTAGCTAATAGGTGCCAGCTCTTAGCTACATCCCTATGCTTCTGTTATTGATTTCAAAGTCTTAGTGCAATAAATGTACTTTTTGAATTTCTTCAGATTCAGACCCTGTCTTAACAGCCTACTCCAGAGTATATGCCTTATTAATTAATTGATGTATTAATTTAAATATTTATTTGTGTGTTTGTTTATTTAGCAAGTAAAAAAGACAATCGGTTTCTATTACTTCTTGATGGTGCAGATCTAGAGGCCAAATGACTATCGTGTTGAACTCTGAATCAAGCGATTTGGGGGTTCAAGCCCTGGCAAGGGTCACTGGCATGTGTTCTTAGGCAAAAAACTGTACCTTGATAGTGCCTCACTACACCCAGGTGTATAAATAGGTACCAGTAAATGAAATACTGCAGGGTTACCCTTTGATGGACTAGCCTCCTGTCTAGAGGGGGGGGGGGGGGGGAGAAGAAACATTCCTAACTGCTTCATGTTACAGAAACTGGAGTTGAGTGCCAGCTGCTAAAGGGCCACTAGGCTCAAACACAGGCTTTACTATTTTACTTATTGATGTCTTGCATTACATACTGTAAAGGAGGGCTGGAATCAAGGAACATATAATTCCTACATACTGACTATTTATATGCTTCATTCTGTACAGCCAAGACTGTTGGATTCCGTCTTGGCTCATATAAAGGTAAGGCTTTAAAAATATGCTTGAGGCAATCAGTAGTCACTGAATATAGCTCATTCGCACTACACATTACATGTCTTGAGTTTTAAACACTTGCCTCTAACTTGCTGGCTACAGGTTAATGCTTTTTAAGTTACAAACAGGAGGAGGAGTGACATGAGTGATGAACAGTTTTCCTGCTGTTGTCAATACATTCTTTATCATGGAAACAGTTGTAGATGAGATTTAAGATGTATGCACATGGAAATTATAGCCTGTGAATACAGCTGCCTCTCATCCCTTCCGCTACTATGTGCGAAACGCGAAGAGAGATGTCTGTGATTCACGGCCAAAAATTCCATACTGATGATGTAAACAACTAGTTAGATTTACCCACACCACACGCTGTTGGTCTTATATTTTCGTTTTCAGCCGCTCATTACTTGCTTATTTACAAACACTGACCGCCGACCGGTTAGCTCAGTTGGTAGAGCGACGGACTACAGTGCGGGAGGTCTCGGGTTCGAGTCCCAGACCGGACCAACACTCAGGGTCTTAAAATAACTGAGGAGAATATGCTGCCTTTGCAATAACATCTGCAAATGGTTAGATATTCTAGTCTTCTCGGATAAGGACGATAAACCGTAGGCCCCGTCTCCTGCATCTTCAGTGTTATGGTCAGCAGGGGATGTAAAAGAACCCACACACTCATCGTAAAGAGTAGGGCATGGAGTTCCCGGTGTTGTGGTCTGGTCTTTGCCCCTTGTACTGTGCTTACTGTGAAATGCTCGGAGATATTAGCTGTATAAGCTACTCTTCAAATCCGAGGGTAAACAAAGTGATGATGATGATGATGATGATGAACACTTTCAAGGCAGTCAGACTTTACAGCGGACAACTCCATCGCAAAAATCAGAAATCCCTATACGAGTGGCACATTAGTAAGATTTGGATAAACCGCAGTTGACCGCTGTACATGTATGTCTTTGAGGTCGTTCATAAAGCAGTCTTGTTTTGTTTTCCAGTTACATAATTATGAAGCGAGCAATTATGTAAATGAAAAGGTAAAACTTCAGTCTATTTCTAAGTGGCTGTGCTCTTTTTTTATTGTAAATTTTTCCTCTTGCATGTATTTATTTATTGTAACTCTTCTGGGCACAAAATAAAAGATTGTTGTTGTTGTTGTTGTTTTCCCAGTCGACTTTTAGTCCCCAATAACATCCTGTTTTTTCTGTTCGTTTAATTATTAAGATGGTTTCCGCACAATTTTTGAGCAATACAGGCAAAAAAAAGACCAAAAAACCTCTTATCATGGCAACAGTTTTAGTACAGCTAACAAAAACCTGCCAAAAATTTAGTACTCAGCTGACCCGCGAGAGAAATGTATTTGAAGTTGTCTTTATTTCAGTTAAAACAGACGTTTCGCGCCAGTTCAAAACAAAATGGCGCGTGTTTTATACATTTTTTCGAGGTTTGACTTTAATTTTCTCGAGAATGCTTTAGAATTTAATTGCGGGGTCACTAGACAAATGAATTTCAATGAGAACTTTTAAATAGTATACAAAATGTTGCCGTGCAATGAGTAGATTTTTGGTACTTAATTTTCGCACTCATTGCTCGAACTTTCAGCGGAATCCGTCTTAAGTGTTTTATTTTGCATTCATTATGTAAATTAACTAGCTGACCAATCAGTGCTCCTGTCCAGATTCTAGATGAATTTACATCATCAGTACGGAATTTTTGGCTGTGAATCGCAGATGTCTCTCTTCACGTTTTGCACATTGTAGTGGGAGCGATGAGAGGCGGCTGTATTTGCAGGCTATGGAAATTAAGCCAGCACAGAATTAAACACACAAACTTGATGTCATGAGTGCCTGAATGGTGTAGATTCCCCTCTTGATGTTAAATGTCATAAAGGAATTTTTAATGTTTATTTGCTTCTGTAGAGGGTTACAGTGGAGTTGTAGAACCATCTGAATGCATTCATATCTCAGAAAAGGCCAAGACCATAGCCAAGGTACTGTATTTAATACATTAAAATTTGCATTTAAGTTATATTATTAATAAGCAACATTGTGGATGTACTGTGCAGGAATGAGGTTTTTTTTAATAAGATGCGAATTTCTTGCAGGCTTTCCAGACTTATGTGAGACAGTCTCCATTACCAGTGTATGATCTCTGTTTCCACACTGGGTATGTTGTTATCTAAGTAACTTATTGTAGTATATGCACATCTATTATCTATTTTTTTAAAACTGTACCGCAATGTGCCTCTGATGAAATAAAAAAAAGGGTGAAACTCGATACGATAATGACAGACGCTTGGTTTATAGCTAAGCAGGAATTTGACAAGGGAAAATTCCCAGCCAGCTGATAAGTAATAGTAATCGTATCTATAACAAAATTCTCGATTTTGATTAGTTCTGCGCGCGCCTATTTGTCGCGTAATCGGCGCACGATCACATGGGTGTCCAATTACAGGTATCCAATTTGAGCAACTTCAAATTGGATACCTGTAATTGGACACCTACGCCATCCGCGCGTCAATCACACGCATTTGAATGGGTTTTTTTCTTGCTGTTTTCTAACTTTGTGTGCAACGAATTGAATTTACCTTTGACTTTTTCTTACAGAAAAGGTTCCTAAAGACTTCCTAACCTCGAATTTTGTTATTGACACGATTAATTAGTAATTGAACCTCGTGTTGTACAATTTAGAGATTTATCGTGCTCCTAATTTCAAATCCCTGAATTGTACTCCACTCAGTCCAATTACTATTACTAATTGTACCTCGTGTTGTACAATTCAGCGCACTTGGCCGATTTTGAAATTACGAGCACGATTAGTCTCTGAATTGTACGACACGAGGTCCAGTTACTAAGTAATCGTATCAATAACAACATTCGAGGTTAAGAAGTCTTTGAGAACCTTTTTTGTGAGAAAAAGCGAAAGGTAAATTCAATTGCTTGTACAGAAAGTAGGAAAACAGCAAGAAAAAAGCCATTCAAATGCGCATGATTGACACGCAAATGGCGTAGGTGTCCAATTACAGGTATCCAATTTGAGCAACTTCAAATTGGATACCTGTTATTGGAAACCCACGTGATCGCGCACTGATTACGTGACAAATAGGCGCTCGCAGAGCCAATCAAAATCGAGAATTTTGTTATAGATACGATTATCAGGAATATCAATCAACTGATAACCTTTCTTTTGGAGCAGAGTGGCAGTCAAACTTTAAGATCGTTTAACCTTTTGATTTGATGCATGACAAATCGCTTTCAATATTATCATTTCCCATACTCATACCTCATGCAAAATAGTCGGTATCTCCAAGAGATCTTTGATTATTATTTTGTTTTCTTTGTTGTGTGTCATGCCTGCAACTTCCTTTGAGCTAAGTGCAGGACCACTATAACCAAACATTTACATTATTTTAAATTCATCACTTGTTCACAGAAGCTATACTTGATTTAAATCAAATTTACACAATTGAAAATCAATAATTCCCTTACGCTTGCTGTAAACACTATTTTCATAGGTGCAAGCCCTTGTTAACTAGCACGGTACCTAACCTGTACCATTTTCTTTACTCTGTATGTTTGCTAGCTACTGGCAGACGCTTACTGTTCGTAGCTCCATGTATGGTGACACCATGGCAGTCCTACAGTTTAGTCCACAAAAAATGACCAAGGTAAAATGAGTACTTACTTTTAAAATGCATGAGATCGTTTGGATTAATATGTATTTGAGTTATTACTTAGCTGCTTAATATCTACTTGTCATGTTACTGTCTCTAAAGTAACTTGCAAGATTTTTGTTATTATAGGAAGAAATTGAAGCTGAGAAAAATCGCATCAGTGAGTATTTCAAAACTGGAGAAGGCAAAGACGTTACGCTCACATCCCTTTATTTGCAAATAAACCACACAAGGTAAGATAGTTTCTTGCTAAGAACATGTAATGAATAGGACAATGATTAGACTTAAATATCTTCTGTGTCTTGGTGTCATAGTATTTAAAAAACAGTGTTGCTGCAAACATTAGAATAAACCAATCAAAACATGAGATAACTGTGGGTAACTCCTGTAACAAGCACTCCAAGCACTTCAATCATCAACTAGGTGCAACTTGAAACATTAAGCCTAACTTTTTCAAGATTGTCATTTGTGATTTGTCTCAATCATAACAATTCTCACTCCTTGAGGTATTAAAATGAATCTCGACGTCATTCACTCACTCACTCCAGTCTGATATTAAACAATTTATTTATGCAGTAAACGGTAACCGTGCTGACAGAATGGTCCTTGAAAACCCATTTAAGCACATGTCAATCAGAAACAAATTATTCTCCAATCTTGTGCCCAGGGTCTCTTTCTTCTAGGGAACGAGATTGATTATTTCACAAAACAAATTTCCTAAATGTGAAAGACGATCAAAGGTTACATACTTTATTGCATAGCTCCCCCTTGGGGGCTCTTCCGCCATACAGAAATTAAAAAGATAAAAGATAAAAATATTTACAATAAAGAAGAAAAAAGAAAAAAAAAAAAAAATCAGAAAAAAAAAGGGGTCTATGACTTAGTTATGGTGGTAAAAAAGAATAGAATTCGCGCCAGAAGCCTCAGAGCACAAGCTGTCAATGACTCATTCACACAAGAAAACATTCAAAGGCATATAAAGTGTAGCCTGCGAAAACAGTTCCCTCTCATTCGCTCACGCTACTACGTAGTACCGGGAGCGAATGAGAGGCGGCTGTATTCACAGGCTATATGAAGTGAGATTGTGACATAACTGATGATAGTTATGCTTGCCATGTGACGTGTTTCAGTAAACGTTTTAGCCTATGACACGAGATCCACGCAGTACGTTTTTATTTCACGTCACGTCATCTCGTGTCACATCATCCGTTTGTCATCTGTTTGAGTCGAGCAGAAACACGTAGTGCTTGGGCGCATTTTTCTCTTAAAATTCATCTGCTGCTCAAAAATAACGTTATACATGCTTTACTTAATGCTTAAATAGATCAGTGGCTACTCTCTTTTTTGGTGGTGAAAAATAGAATTTAGGCTACAAATCCTGAAAGCACGAAGCATCAATGACGCAACTGCGTGGAAAAATAGAACATTCAAAGGCAAATGAAGTGAGATTGCTACATTTAAATTGGACGTTAATTGGGAAAAAATGCAAAGGTTGCAACTTCATCGAATTACCATGAGGTTGCTCGAAGAGCCTTTGATTTGTTTTATTTTTACCTTTTTATTGCTCGGTTACCATAGTTAGCTTTTATTTTGAGGCTCCTTTGATTTGAAAGTAACAAACATTTTTTAGGATGAAAAGACTGATGATTAAGAATGGTCCATAGCGCACATTTTTGTGTGTTATTCAATTTTATATAATTCGTATCTTCATGGACATGTGTTGTTGAACGCTGTATAATTTATTGCAGGGCTGTTGGAGGAAATGCAGAAGCTCCTTTTGTCCATATCATGGGAGAGGAGGTGAGTTGTCATGATCAACATCTGTCCAGATCACTTTCTTTCTAAAAACTAGTAGTCCTAGTGACAACTACAGTTGCAACTTCTTTTTAGAGATTCTAGCTTTTTGTGTTCTTATTCCAGAGCTCTCTGCAGTTAAGCTAATCTATGCAATCTTTTTGAATTTTAGCACATTTATGAAGAGCTTTGTGGCCTGAGGTTCAGAATATCTCCTGACTCTTTCTTCCAAGGTAAGAAGCTTGTTACCTAATTATCTGACCCAGCACTGATCATTTCCCGATTTCTCCTTACTGTGTCATAACAACTCAGAGACCATGGAAGTTTATGAGAATAAAGGACCTAGATTACTAAATCTGAAGACATTCTTTCAAGTTCTATTGTGCATTGTGTAACAAAAGTTTGAGTTCACAACATATTGGATATTCAGAGTTTAATAAACCGGCTATGTGTCAATTTTCACATAGCCATTTTTTCTCCATCTCGTTGTTTGCATTGCCTTTACGAACGGAGCACAGCACACATTTCATTCTGTTTAACAATTTGAGAGTTTGTGGGTAAATTGAAGCATAAATGGATATTAATTTTTGTTGTTGATTAAGGATTCTGATCCATTTTTGCAGTTTTGATTGTCAAGGTGTAGGTTCGTTCCATGAATGCTGTCATCAAATTCTGTCAATCGCAACAATCAGACCCAAGTTATTCAAAGGATGGATGATGACGTTGCCGACGATAATGAAATCTATGGCACAAATTAACATGATCAAATACCCTTCAAAATTTAAAGTAGATACAGTATGCTATGCTATCATGGCCTAGTTGTTCAAAGGGTGATAAATTTTTAAAAGGTGATAAAAACTAGATAAATTTTTATTAAGTGGATCAGCATAGCATTTTTTTGTTGACTGTTATCTGCTGGATAGCGTTTTATCCACCTCTTTTATTTGAAAAACAGTCCAGAAAATTTACATTCCATTGGATAGCGCGGTTTGTTTGTTCAAATGTTAGCTGTTTTTTCCTAGTCAACACCAAGGCAACTGAAAAGCTGTTTGATTTACTTAAAGAGTGGTGTGGAGACAATCTAGATGAGACAGTTGTGCTGGGTAGGTACAGTCACGTGATAGTCATGAGAAGGGGGATGTATGTTCCCTCGATCCCTTAAACATTTCGCATTTTCTCCCTTGTTCCGTTAATAGTAGAGATATCCCTTGAAATAATCCTGAAAATATTCCTCGCCCCATTGAAATAATTGGCAGTATGGGAGGAAAGGTGGGGGGTACTTCACTCTTGACTTGGTTTCTTGGGCTCATAATAAGCCAAAACTCTCATAGCTTGGTGAAGTTTTTAATATGCCTTGACATAAGATCAGTTCACATTTTCCTTTATGTGGGTTGTCGGACAAGCTGACAGCAGTGTAATGATTTACTTGTTTCCATTCTCCAGACATTTGTTGTGGTACCGGAGCTCTTGGTCTCTGTTTGGCCCAGGTATGGTTTAGTGTTTGTCGCACTTGAACTGGTTACTAGAGTCCAAGGAATGCAGTTATAATAAAGAAAAGTTATTATAAAGCTATTCTACAATTTTATTGTCAACTGTTCAATGCTCTGGCAAAGAAAAAGTTATCTTCTTAGCTGTAGCTAGCCAACCAATTTGATGGTTGTATTACTTGTGTTTCACACTTGTTTGTTCGTCTTACCATGCGGTATTCTTGTATGCACCTAAATTTTATTTATTTATTTTTTTTTTTTTTTATTTTTTGTCGAGATCTCTTTTGAATTCCCTTTTCCTGATGCCGCATGTCGTTTTGCAAAGCGGAATTCTATCTGATTTTTTCTCATATATTTCTCGCTTCGTTCGTGACTGTGGTATAATTGGGATTTTTTCAGCCTGCTTTGCAACCGGACGTGTCACACAATCCTTGATATAGGGTTTAGTTCGTCTTCAATGCAGTCTACATGACAATAGGCCACTATGGAAAGAATTTTCCATGATAGAAAAATTACCGTTTGAGTCCAACTGTTTTCAACATTTGGCCTGCCCAAGCAAGAATGATCAACTTGACAGTTGAGGGCCTGTTTATGTGAAGGCTTGTTGTCCCTGGTAGGAGGGTTACCCACCATACCGAGCCACCCCGGACGAGATAGCTTCTCATGGACGTTTCTTTATAAATAGCTGCGAGTCGTTTATATGAGAAATTGCAAAATTGGCTCGGGGGCAGGGTGACCCTGGGTGAAGGGTTACTCGCTTTAAAGGTAGGGTGACCCTGGGGAGCGAGCCATTTTTTTCCATATAAACAGTTGGGGTAATTTTGCCTCGCCTACCAGGGACAACTTGACACATACGGAGCATGCGCAAACACTACAATCAGCCAAAATAAGGCGGATGATTTGAAATCGAAGTCAAGGGTAAATTCGTCCAAAAAATGGTCTTGGTCAATGTTTCAGCGTTCCTGATTTTAGAAACGGCCGCCATATGAGATTTTTTTTTTGAAAAACTCTCGCCAGTCTTTTAAACCGAGAGAGCCAGGTTTTGGCTTGGCCAACAGGGACGACTTTGTCACATAAACGCTTGGCAAAAGATGACTCGGGAAGAGCGTAAACCTCCTACCAGGGACAACTCTCTCCCATATAAACAGGCCCTGAATCGAAAGGATGCCGAAAGAATTTTTCACCTCTGTCAATGCAAACGCCTGCCGCGAGTCTTGAATAATTATCTCAAAATCTCTTTTGAATTCCTTTTTCTTGATGCCCCGTGTCGTTTTGCAAATCTCGTCCGAAGGTGGACTAAACAACACTTTTCTCCATTCAAGCAGTTCGTGCCTGGCAAATCGCGGTATTGGACTGAGTCTTGCTTATCGTAATTCGCGACAAATTTGTAGATATGTTCGTACTCGTTCCTGGACAAATTTCGTCTTGGAGACTTAGTAAAATGAAGAGAGCACAACTTAAACGTCAAATATTCTTCCTGTGAAAATCTGGATTTCCTTACATTTTTTGCGAGTTACAGTGAGAACACGAAAACCGTGAACACTTTCATTATACTTTGAAAAAAGGAAGTACAGGAAACAGTTGACGAATTATTCGCGAAAAATAACCTGCTGCTTCATCTCTGTCCATTTGTTTATATTCCCGAAAGTTTGAGCTATTATTCCATGGTTTTCTGCAGTAATTTACATGTTCACGGTTTTCTGGTTCACACTATAATACTCGCGAACTCTTTTGATAAATTGCATAGCTTTCGGCTTCCAGACCTTGTGAAATGAATAGATCTCGAAGGAAACTTCAAATTATCTTTACCTCAAGCTGAAAATCAACTTTTACAATGGCCGTTTTCACACTAGAGACGGACAAATCGTCTTAGTGTGAAAACGGGACGGACACGATTTTGGACGTACATGTCGTCTGAATTTGTCCGTCGACTGGGACAAATTGGACTTGGACTTGGTCGTCTGGACGTACAAGTCGTCTAAAAGCCGTCTTAAATTCACACTCGACGAACAAATCGTCAGACGACTTATCCGTCTTCTAGTGTGAAAACGGCCAATTATACGTTGTTGTCGAGTGCGCACGTGTTTACGCTGATGGGTTGTCATCACCCAATCACCACGCAGAGACTCGTTTATTTTACGTCATTATTAACCAATGACCTTACAGGGATTTATCACACCTCCTGATACACACTGGCGGGTATTATGCACAACTCCCGATACTATTTGCGCGCCCACTTTGGTCAAATCGAGATTTTTCCTATACTGTTATACGGATATTATACGCGCGGACTTCAATGATGCCAACCCTGCGGGGGCAAAAACGGCTTGCATAGTATCAAGTCAAGTTGTCGAGCAACGTCTTCGAACTAACTTTAGTAATTAAATCATTATTCCATAAAGTGGCTCTCAAATATGATTTTGGCGTAGACAGTTCACTATTTCGACGAGTAGATTTTCGGAGAAACGGCATAATTTCAATGTTTGCCACTGACAAACAATGTGGCTAATTTACATTTTAATACGAAAACCATCATGGTGGCTATCGTAAATATGGCCTTTTAGAGTTTAAGATGGATAAGTCACGCGACTTTGGTAAATTTCTGCACTATTTTTCATTAATATTTCTATTTGATGACCAAAAACTGTAAATTGCAGGAAAAAATTAAATTGTAGAAGTAAGAAAATTGATATGCCATGCTGAATATCTTCATTATTTTAAATACTGAAACAATGTTCACTATTGTAAGGTGCAAGTGACAAATGATGTCAAATTATATTTACCCAAACCTCCACTGGTTTATGAATGAATATATCTCTCGCGTTCAGCAATAAAATTCGGCACAATTAAATGCGACGTTTTTTTTTATTCGAGTGGACTTAAATTAAGATTCGATTCGGTGCATGTAGAATACGACGTTTAAACCAGGCCTTAGAGTGCAGTTAGTGGCAGCGAACCTCAGGAATATTACCAGAGCATCATAACTAATAATTTGTATTATAGAGCACTTTAAGCATTCGCCTTGTAAGCATAACAGGGCAACATTTTCCTTCGATATATCTTGCATTAAAAAGTTGTTACATTTCGCGATCAAATTTGTTACATTTTGCGTCAAAAGTTGTTACATTTCTCGTCGATGTTACATATCACGTTGTTATATTTTGCGGCGTAACATGCGTGGTTGGTTATCTATATGCTTGGAAACTGATGGGATGTGATGTTCCTTCTTACAGAGCGTCAAACGTGTAATTGGTGTTGAAATCATTGAAAACGCCGTGGAGGACGCTAAGGCAAATGCACAGCTTAACGGTGAGTTCAAAAAATATCCCTGCTTTGCCAGCGTTTTATTGGTATAATAGTGACCATTTTATGGTATGCCTCGCATTGCAGGAGTTACAAACGCGCAGTTTGTTTGTGGGAAAGCAGAAGATATCATTGTTGACGTGTTCAAGAACATGCCACGAAAAACAAAAATCATCGGTATTATGGACCCTCCTCGCGCCGGTCTGCGTAAGTTAACTCAAAATTATTTTCACTCTTTAAAACAAGTATTGTAATCCAGCACTCCATTGTTTCCGAAAGTTGTCATTCACTGGCCAATCTGAACAATCTTGTTCACAAGAAGACGATTTTCCACCAAAAAATGATTGTTTATCAGCATGCGGTGACAGCGTTTGAAGTGCTCATGCTTTTTTCTGATTGGCTGATCAGATTCACAAGTTCATCGGTCACGTCTACGAGAATTTGCTATACATGGCAGACATTTCCCTTACACTGCTGCCTTGTAGTTATTTTATACCAGTTTTCCCTCAGGACACTGATTGAAGCAGATAAAGGTTACGTCTACTTGCTGCATTGTGGTGTACTGCTACCTTATTTCAAGCCATATTTTTGTCGTGTCTTCGTTTTTTTTACAGATCAATCAGTTCTCCATGCCATCAGGAAGAGTCGTCGAATGGACAAACTGATCTATGTATCGTGTAACCCGAGTGCTGCGTTCGTCAATTTTCTCGAGTAAGATACACCGCTTATTGGTCACTCCAGGCTAATATGGAGACAACTAAGGCTACGATTAAATTCTCTACATTCGAAATTTAACGGAAAACTTGTATGTTGGATGAAGTATCCTCCAGCTTGTTTATCTCAGACATTTTATTTATGCTCAATGCCATTTCTCAATCTCAACAACATTATTCATGCTCAATCCCCAAAGACCTTGCAACTGACGTTATATTTTCTTCTTCTGACTAATTTCTTATTTGTTTGTTAGTTTGTGCAGGCCAACCTCGAAGAGAATCAAAACAGCTCCATTCCGTCTGGTGAAGGCGGTGCCAGTGGATCTGTTCCCTCACACCAAACACTGTGAATTACTGCTACTGTTTGAAAGAGACATGACTTCAGTTGACGCAGCCAAGTTTTATAAGTGGTACTACTGAATACAGATAATATATATATATATATATTAAATATTGTAAAATTTAGCAACAAAATGCACGAAGTACACGATTTAAAGGTTTGTTTGGACTAAACTGCATAATAGTCACTACCTGTGTCTGGTGCCACGTGATCACTTTGACCAATAACGAAAAAGGAAAATTTAGTAGGTAAACTGGAGCACACACCATGATGGTCGGAATTCACTCGACTGCTCGAAGTCGGAAGCTTTTGATTTGCTGAACCCGACTGATAATAAAGCGTCACGTGAACCAATCAGTTGTTGTACTTTTGTGGTATCTTTATAACGGCCATAGAAAAATACAAAAAAATAGATAGGGTTGTGAACAGTTTATTTTAACAAGTCGGCGCTTTACCGACAAGAAAATATCGTTAAGAAAAAGTGTGGTGAAACTAAGTTTTTGAAACAGGTATTTATGTAAAATCTCCAATGGATTCCATATTTAATGTAGGTATAAACAGAATTTTACACGAAAGCTAAGGATTGTGTGTTTATGTTTAGTTTTGATGGATAATGTGATAATCAAAACAGTGGAATTAAAAAGAAATGTCCCCAACGAATAAAATGATGCTGGATTTCAAAGTAACCGACAAACTTACTACTGCTCATTCTCGTCGTGTCTTAACTGATTTATAATAAAATGTATCTTGTATCTGTTTCTCAGGTGCATATGTTCACCCCAGATATCACTTCGTCTTTATACGATTAACAACATATCCCATACTAAGACTGTTGTTTTGTGTATTATTAATTAAAATCTTTAAACGTAAACAAGTCAAGTCACGGAAGTGTAAATTGCAGGGGACTCCAGGCGGTCATAGTCTCAATTCGTAGAATCAGGGTTTCAATGTACTAGGAGTAGAGATCTACTAAAGCAACAAGGTACAGAATGTTTTTATTTTTCTTTAGGTAATATATATTAATTTAATATTCAAGGTTATCCAATGTAAACGATTTGATCAAATGTTAATTAAATTTCTTTCAAATAACAACTTGTATATCAGAGTCTCAATTCTATCCAAACATCCTCCCACTTGCACATCAATGGTAACGTGTCGTCTGCATACATTATTACATCAATTATTACATCAACGTGTCGTCTGCATACATTACCACAGGTTATCACACAACAAATCTAAATCAACTAATTATCAAATAACATCCGCTCAAGAAGAAACACAGAAATAAACCATTTCCTCGTTTCACAGCAAAATGCTTGTGTGGTTTGGAAAGCAAACATCGAGATTATGCCTTCCGTAAGACTCTTGTATACCAAACGTAAACACAAAACTGAGTAATATATTAACGAGATGGAGCGTCTTCATCACTGAACTCTTTCATCACCTTCAGTTCTTTATTCGTTCCCTGGAAAAATGGAAAATAGCATTTAAAAATCAGAGTGATCATACTCATCAAATGCCAGATTTTTTTCTCATTTTGGTGTGTGCTGGTCATTGGTGCGAAACAACGGGGCAGTAAAAGGCGATAAAAGTAGTAAAACCCGCTTCCAAATCTCAGAACTGAGTCAGCTCGTTCACAATAAGCGCATCACTGTAACTGTACATGTTAACAGCGGAAAGCACTGTCATTCCTATCACGTGATCAAAACGAATTTGACCAGAAGTATTTTTCCGAAGGGACGAGTGAAAAGATCGTAGTACGGGATTATAATATCATATTAACATTTTTTAACGTTTTGGTCAGAAAGCTGGAATTGCCACCAAAACAAGCCTAAAATACGTTTGATCAAAGCGAAAAAGCGAACTACATTCACTGTTGATACCTCTCTGGCTTGCACTTTAAGTCCCATCTCTTGTGCTGTTTGTTTAATGCATTCTTTTTCTTTCTGGGTTAAGGTTGCGGGAAAACAGATTTCTTTAGCACTTATGTCCTCTTTAAATTCCCTAAAGTGCAAACAAACAATTTTCACGTTCTGAGAGAGAAAAAGGTACACTGGAATAAACAAAAAACAAGCCCACCCCCTCCAACGTTACAGTCAAGACTTGCCGGGCTTTACCTGTGAGGTCAATAGACCTGACCCACCTTAGCCGCGTGACTATTCCTTCTTTCTTTTCCTCTGCAAGGTCCACAGATGGCGGTGAGGATTTTTCATCCTTGCCTCCCTCTAAGCAAACAGTGCAAACAAGTACATGTATTGATAAACCTACTTGTACAAGATTGTCAGGAGTGAATAATGAAGCTTACATTTTTTCAACGGATTAACATATCTTTGCGCATTATCATACCTTTCTTGGAGGCAGAAAACATTCTTGAATATGTCTGTTTTTCAAGTGCTTTAAACTGGCTTACTTTCCTAAAAATACAAATTAAGTTTGGTATTCGTCAGGTTGATACTGCAACTGACAGTCGCATTTCTTCATTAAAAGTGCTGTGTTATCTGTTACCTATGCCACACACTCTCCAATACCACTCCACTTACATCTTTCTCTAAAACGCCGGTTGTGTGTTGGACATGGTTTGAAAAAAAATAAAAATCTAGCGATAGAGGCAAGAAGATCCCACGAGATGATGGCTAATGAAAATATTAACTACAAACAAAAAACAGCCAGGCCTTGCTAGTAACCTCTCGAGTTGATTTACCAAAGAAAAAAGGTCGGGCCAAACACCAACTATATAAGAAAGTTTCAAGAAACGTTCAAGAGAAATAAAAACTTGTCCCGCTCACTTACTTGTCCAGCTCAATCAGTGCATCCTTTATCGCCTTGTTGTTGGGTTCATAATGCTGTGCTTTTTTAAATTTGTCTCTGGCACTGTCAAATTCACCCTGCTTCGTGTAAGCCTGGAAAAAAGATCACGTAATATCTTTCTTTGACTTCTGGACATAAGAAATACAGCTTGTCAAGTAAGACAAACTACTTAACGTTCCGAGAGATTACGAAACGAGTTTATATTTTCCGCGTACGGCAAAATGAATCCATTATTAGGATCAGTCGTTTCCATGTCCGTGAAAGCGAGTAGTTTAGCGTTTTTCATTAAAACGACAAAATGGTGTTCCAGTGATATGGTAGGAATTGCACGCAGTTCCATTTAGCCATCAAAGCTAAAGATCATATAATTCATATATTTACTGATGTTAGACGAATATAACGGGTAACAATGCGTAAAGGTCTTGAAAAACAAGTTGACTTTTTTGGTTTACAAGTGTGAAGAAATTACGCACACCCAAACTCGTGACGGAATCCGCGTACCCGTGCATTAAACGATTGATTGATTAAGAGAGATTGATTGATTGATTGATTGATTGATTGATTGATTATTGATTGATTGATTGATTGTGGACAATGCAATGTTGCACCTCGCAGCACTGAATTCAGAGAGTATATCCCGGGATTTCTTTCTGAGCGTAAGCCAAAAACTGGTAATCAGGGACCACACGTGACCTCGCACATTACCAGCATCAGGGGCCACACGTGACCTCGCACATTACCAGCATCTTGTTATTGGACACTTAAGCTGCTCGCGCACCAATTTGGTAAGCGATCGTCCGATTTTGTTAATCACTCATGACATAACTTGCACTCCACTTAGTCTGTTATAAAATTATAAAATCGCTTGTGATGTAGGGCGCGTGTTTTACAAGCTATATTAAATGAACTCGACTCCACCATTCGTAGCGTGCGCAATATTGCCGAGCTTTCCTCCTCTCACAGATGTGATATACACGGCAAAAAGCACATATCATTTCTTTGCCACTGTTTCCCATGCCTGTCTAGAAGGTGTTTATGAATGAAGACGAAATAGCTTATTGCTCCCTCCGCGTTTCCCGTAAATGAAACTCGCTGTTCCTTCACTACGCACAGCTACAGTGATGCCATACTCTGGAACAGTCTTCGGCAAGCGTAATCTCTGAACAAATGTCGAGCATTTTTATGACTGGATAGCACTCACTGAATTGCATACATATAGAAAGGGTAAAGAGAGGTGAATTCAGAATGCAATTAACGTACCTTGCCCATTCTGTAAAGAGCCTTCACATTCTTTGGGTCAATGCCTAAAGCCTGGAAAAACAAAAAAACATACCACAAACACAATGTCGTAAAGCTGCATCATTTTCGTCATCATTTCTGGATGGCTTTATTCATCAAGAGACTCGCTTCCGTTAGTCCAAACATTCTACAAAACTTGTTTGCACTTGGAATTGATCAGAACCCATCATTCGACCATACTACCTCCATCTTCATGCAGTGCTTACATAAAATTGTTCAACTCAGTTTCGTTGTTGTTGTTGTTGTTATTATAACTATTATTATTATTGTTGTTATTATTATTATTACTATTTTGAAAATTAAAGGAATGTTCCAACAGGTATCAGTACAGTAATTATCAGCTGAGTTGAGGTGGAGGAGGAACAGGACTTCACAACAGTGAGGTTTTTCATATGAACTTTTTTTTACGATTTTTGTACCTTTCTTGCATATGTGAGAACTTTCTTTACTTCCACCAACTCCAAATAACAATGAGCGGCATTGAGATAAAGCTTCAGCAAAACTTCATTCATCCATCTCTCTTGGTCAGCATTCTGAAGTTTGCAGTTTTCCAGTAACTTGATTGCCTACATACACACACAAACAAAAAATAACTGTAAAGCTCTGCAAATAACTAAAACTATTAAATAGATTTAGCCAAGCCTAAAAGCGGAGCTCCCGGTTATTTACTTCGCCCTTTTCGTAAATCCGAATTTACTGACTGATAACAGAAAAAAAATATAGCACTTAAGCCTGCGATCCAATGTAAACCATTACTTGGTCAGTGGCAAACTTAAAAAAAACATTTGACCTCGATGAGTTCTATATGTGAGCCGCGATATGGTCATGTGATCCTGGTCAGCGGATACCTTGTTTTGACAGCTGTCAATTGACCATGACATGGATGGCCAATATCAAAGATGTAAGCTGACCATAACCTTAAACCTATTTCTGGAGTATGGCCGCCATGTTGGGGCGACGTCGTCGTCATTGTCGTTGCTAGGGCGCACGCACCCGCGAACCATGTTGCTAGCCATGATGACCATAAAAAACCAAAAGCATGGATCTGTTAACTTTCTATGGGTATGGGGCTCTGCTCTGCAGCTCTTCAGGCCGCTGGGAGCTCTGCTTTTTATAGCTACATGTATACAGTAAATAATAAAGATGGTAAATTTTTGAGCTCGGTGATAAATAATGAAGATTATTTTTTTAACAATGACACGAGCATGGGACAAAGAAAAATTCTGAGTCCCCAACAGGAATCAAACCCATGGCCTCCCAGGTACCGGTTGGGCGCTCTAACCAAGTGAGCTACGAGAGACTCGTGGTGAGCTGGGCCATTTGCTAGGTTGATATGTGACACACGTCCTGCATACTGCTAGGATCAGCAATGTCGAAATCATCAGAATCATAAATAATAAAGATGGTAAATTTTGAGCCCGGTGATAAATAATAAAGATTAATTTTTCAACAATGACACAAGCATTTATTTACCATCTTTATTATTTACTAATTTCTTGTTGTATAAAAAAGATGGTAAATAAATGCTTGTGTCATTATTGAAAAATTAATCTTCATTATTTATCACCGGGCTCAAAATTTACCATCTTTATTATTTACTACAAACCTGATGATTTCGACATTGCTGATCCTAGCAGTATGCAGGACGCGTGTCACATATCAACCTAGCAAATGGCCCAGCTCACCACGAGTCTCTCGTAGCTCAGTTGGTTAAAGCGCCCAACCGGTATCTGGGAGGCCATGGGTTCGATTCCCGTTGGGGACTCAGAATTTTTCTTTGTCCCATGCTCATGTCATTTTTGAAAAATTAATCTTCATTTCATGTATACAATAAGAAAAGTGGCACACTTGTGTACCGGAGTCTAACATTTTACCTTTAAGTATTTGCTCACTGCACGAGGGACTTGGTTTCGTTTGTAAAAATCATTACCGGCCTTAAAGGAAAGAAATAAATGTAAGGTATACTAATAGTAAGAAAAAATTTTATATACGGAAAATTTAAGATGGTAACGATGGCAAGAACTGTCTGATGTACCTCTCTTTCAGAGTTGGCCACTTTTAACAGCTGTTCGAATGTTGCCTGTTTTCTTTCTTCCTACAAACAACAATTATTTCTGTATTAACATGAATGTTTATTAAACATTAGGTTAACACACTGCCATTGGCCTTTTTTCTCGTACATTTCTCATTTACAATGCCCTTTGTTCTTGGCGCAAGCTGCAAGTGTGACTCAAGTGTAACGCAACAACTTCTTAACACTAAAATTTTTATGACTGTAATTAGTACATTTAGGCCAAAAGTACTACATGTGCACACTACTTTTTCCTCTGTTTGTAGTTTGTAACCTAGTTTCCATTTGCCTCAAAAGTTTGAAGCTGTTGTTTTGTTGATTCTAGAACATGTCACACTCAAACACAAGCTGGCTACTTCTTCTAAATTCCATCATGCTATGGGAACAGAGCAATTGAAATAATTACTACAACTATGCAAAGTTAAACCCACATATTGAAGAGGGATTTTTAGAAAATCATATTGTAATCCATCAAATATTTTTCAGGCATGTTATTGGTCTAAACATGTCACGCGATACAGCCAAAACTACGGAATATTTAACAAGAAGAAGCTCTTAGAGCTTAAAACCGCACTGGTTATGTGACCACCCTAATTCTGGATAATAAAGGAAAACTGTTCAGTGGAAAGGGTAGCAGCATGTTTTGATTGATGCCGACTTAGACACAAGCTGCAAATATTGATTTCAAAATGCATGGCTTTTAGCCAGGCACCTAAAAATATCCCCCATTTGCCTAAAATTGAAAACGCCCAATGACAATGTTTCCCAGTTTCTCTATTGCTAGTATTATTTTTGAGCCTCTTTAACACACCAAAATTTCCCCCCCCCCCCCCCTTTCGTGTTGTAGGCGGGTTGTTAAAATGTAGCGACTGACCAACAAAATGATAACTTACAAAGCACCTTCTGTGACCTTTTACTGTTGACTAGTTCCAGCCGTAGATGTTTATTTTTCATATATGCAAATGCTCGCTGGCCAAATTTCAACGATCCTGTCCCGTGAAGCCAGACAATTTATTAAATCAGCAATGCCTCCAGTGTTTTATCGAATTTCTGTTTAAAACACTGAATTACTCTTCCAGGAATGGAATATTGAAGCAAAGAATTAAACCAAATTTGAGAAGAACGCTTGAGCTGTTCTTAGCAGAGTGGGAATTCCCCTGGATGACGTAAACCTTTCAAGTCAGGGCATGTTTGTCTTGTTAATTTTCCTTTAGATCTCTGAAATCATTTTAATGACACAACAAGAAAAGACATTTCGCTTAAAAATCGAACATTTCCCACTAAACATTCTAAGTAAAGAAGAAAGGATTCTGGAAGTCTCGATTAGTAACTGATTGCATGATGAGAACTCTGACCGATGATATTCAATACCTTGTGAAAGTGAAAGTGAAAGTTACAACGTCAGCACATTCCTTGACACAAACGTAATTGTATTTACAGTACAAATTCTAGCCTGCTGAAACATATTTCTCTTTCATTGAATGAGTATTTAGTATTTTCTTGCAATCAGATGCTCAAAAATTAAACATAAAACAAAACTACAAAAAAAAAACGCTTAAAGAAAAAGAACCGCGCAGCGCAGTTAACTAAATGCGTAATTCAAAGAACAGCCGATGAGTGGGCTGAGTGGGAGTATGGGTCTGGTCACTGACAAGATGGAACCACGAGCAGAGCAAGAACCGCGTGCATGGTTAATTATTCCATGAGTCCACGTTAGATAGTGGTAAATACAGTAAAACCCGCGAGTAAGAACCTATTGTTTTTTAGATTAGCCTTAATAGGTTCTTACATAAAAGGTTATTAACACAAATTTAGACCGACCAGTTGACACAATTAAGAGTTGATTTTTTTAGTAAAGGAAGTTTTCAATCATTTGAATCGTTGTGTTTTACGTTAACTTTCGTTAATTTGAGAGTTTTAAAGCAGCAAACGTGATACTTTTACTTTTCGTGCAAACTTATGTAACATGAGTCTAATTTAATTAAGTAGGAAGAGTCTACAAGAATCCTGCCGCATTGTAAATCACATGGCATTAGGCTTAGATATCATTTAACTTTCGTTGGTTTGATTTTCAGTTGCGTATGGGTCGCACTTGGGAAAAGTTTTCATCTTTGCCGGTTAAAAAAAGAAAAAAACTTCTTACACGTCAAAACAGCAAATGTGATACTTTTCCCTTATCTGTGAAAACAAATGTAACATGACACGTTTGTTTTTCTCCTAAACTTTTGTAACGCAACACTTGTTTTTGCCGAAAACATATGTAACTTATTCATTTCTCGGGTAAACAGGGCGACATCGATTGAAGTTGTTTTGCTTTAATTAATAAAACTAATTATAACACAGATATTATCCATAAATCCACGCAATTGATATTACCAATACTACTGACTGGTACATGTATTTCCTTACAGACGGAGCTACTTGGAACAAAAGGCAAAAAAAAAAATCTCGATGATTTGGTAAGTGCAGAATGCAATATGGAACAATTGAAAGTATGATGTTTTATATATGTTCGTGTTTATTTGCTTTACTTTACTTTCGGAAAAACTGTTCACAGGCTACTTGTATTCTTTCCTAGGTGTTCCTTACGTTAATCTTTGCAAACGTAACACGACACTTTCGTTCGTTTGTAACAAAATACTTTTGTTTTCCTTGAAAATGCCGTAACATGAAACTCTTGTTTTTTGTTTGTTTTACGGCGACATCGATGACATTTGTTTAATTTAATTAAGTTACGGTTTAAACTGCACGAAAGACGATTCTCAAAACTAAAGAACAAATCTAATCAAAAAACATCTTTTTCGAAAGGGTTTTTAAAACGCAGTACAGCTAGGATATTTGTTTCCTGGTTATCAGGTGTTCACGCCGAAAATCCCGGTGCAAGTTTTTGCATACCTAATTACGATTTACGAAAGCGCTGTGAACACGTCACACGCTCACTCAAGCATGAAGCCGAGAAGCACGTAGTGTGAAGATTTCTTTCAAGAAATGTCGGAACCGTCACGAAAGCATGTTCAAACACTAAAGCGGCAGAGGTTTTACAAAATAAAACGGAGGTTAGTTCAACCGATGGAGAACAAATAAAAGGAAAGGAAGTGACGGATGTAACATGATATTGTTGTTTTTTTCTCGCAGATCGCTGTGATGCCTTTTAAGTCTAATTAAATTAACGCCACGGATTCTACAGGAATTCAACCGCATTGAAAAGCACACCACGTTAGGCTTTAATACAAAATTTCTAAACACGTCACTGTTATTTTAATTTTCGATAGCTTGAATTTCAGTTTGTTATTGAAACAGCAAACGAGATACTTTTGTTTTTGTCAAAAACATGTAACATACTTTTGTTTTTGTCAAAAACGGATGTAACATGATGTTTATGGTAACGTGATTTATTTTCTGCAAAGAAGGCGACATTGATTATAACACAGATGTTATCAGGTTATCAATTAATTATGAGATGCTAGATCACCTTTTCTAAGAAAACAGCATTGCCATATCAAGAAATATTTCACATGATCTGCTATGACGCCTTACTGTCTAATTCAATTAATTTGTGGTTTTAACTTGGGGCCACGGAGTCTACACGAATCCTTCTGCAGAAGAAAAACGCAATGTTCGTGATGAAGACTGATCTGCGCATGCGTTTAGCACAAAGTATTTTTTCCAGAAAGAATTGTACCACAAGGAGAGCATAGTGCTTTCTGAAACAAATATATACCTTGAGTTCTTCAATTGTAAGTATCGTAATGGACTCCCCGATTTACCAAGGGCACACGGTCAGGTGCTCTCCATCCCCTCCCCCTTTACAGAAATAATTAATTAATTGATATTAATTAATTAATTGGTGATTAAAAGTTTACACCGCGTTAGTGGCTTAGTGGTTTAGTGGTTTAGTGGTTTAGTGGTTTAGGGGTTTAGCAAACGCCAACCCACCAAACCATCACAATAGTGCATTCTGCACTAAAAACGCCACTAAAGGAGGAAGCTATTCCTACCATTTTCAGCTACACTTCTGAAAAGGGATTCCGTCAAGCTAGTATTGAGCTAGCAATCGTTTTAAAAATCAGGCACATATCACTGAACATGAGTGACCACGAGCCGATCGGCGAATGGTTTGCGATGGCTTTATTTATATTTTTCACGTAGAATAACAAACCTCTGGCGCCCGGGATGGTAGAGTCGCAAAGTTTTACGTTTACGAAAACTGCAAAAAGGAAAGAAATAAAGATACTTTAAACTCTGATCGGGCGAAAATATTTGTACTCAGGTGAAATCAAAACACAAATTATAATATTTGCGAAGCTAAGGCCATCAAAGTTACGACGATGGTCAATGAAACTTCTACACTACTCTAATTTGATATCTGTCTGACCGAAATCCAATGAAGAAAAATCTCTTTCAAGCTCTGTAGCCAATGTAGAAATGTGAGCGAAAATAAAACATCTGAGTTGCCGTGCGTGCATTTTATCCAGTTTCATCGGGTTAACAAACGTAGAAGACTTGAAATTAAAGACAGCTAGTGAAGATTATGCCTCACAGAAATCGTTAAATATGTGTTTTCATACAAAAAAGTTAAAATTTGACCAAATTTCTACATGCATAAAATGTCACACAAAGTGATTTTTTTATCATCATGTTTGTCAGTCGCTACATTTTAATCGCCTTTTGTAATACGGAAAGAAGGGCAAAATTTTGAACTGTTAAAGAGGTTCAAAAATAATACTAACAGTATAGAAACTGCGAAACATTGTCATTGGGCCGGTTCTCAGTTTTATGCAAATGAGGAATACTGTCGAAATTCTCACGGATACTTAGCGTGAAGCCAGACGTATATGTAATGATATCAATATTTGGGGTTTGCATCGAAAGCGGGTGTTTTTAAGGGCGGACCATAATTTCTTTGAGGCAGGTTAGGGTGAGGGGGATTGGGATGCCGGGAACCAGTGGTCAACTTTTTTGGCACCGTCAGGTTATTGAAATTTTTATTTATTTATTCCTTTTAAATTTTTCTCATTTCACCTTCAAGCTGTGTAATATTTTTTACTTATCCTCTCGGCCAGGCAAGTCACGCAATGTTTAAAAGCTACAAATCAGTCACAAATGGGAAATATGTTCAGTGTGAAATATTCAATTTATGATTTTATGCCATGAAAGAAAAAGATGCTTAAGGGCCTCTTCACATGAGCCCGGTTTACGAGCTGTCTCAGTTACCAGGACGGATTTTGACCTCTGTTCATATGGAAAATTTTAGCCCGGTTGACGGGAATAAAATTCAAGAAACAAAGGCAAAATAGCGACACATAAAGTTGCATCTTTCGCAACTATCGTATTTTTATTGGCCCATGTAACTTTATTAATAAAGCTAATTCGCATATTTCTGAAGTGGAAATAGATTCAAGGCAAAATTAAACCATTTGGACCACCCAATTACGAAAGGGAAGCTATTTTCTCAAAAAAAGTTGCGTCCCGGCGACCGGGCTGGAGCGTTCATATGGGAAAATATTCTTCCCGGTTGTCGAGATCTCGGTTGCAGAAATTGAGATATCGGTAACCGGGCTGGCCCACCTTCTCATATGAACACATCCAAAATTTTACAAGAAAATAGGAGTAAGCCGAGATCTCGGTAACTGGGCCAGCCCGGTCAACCGGGATCATATGAAGAGGCCCTTAGTGGGCCAGAATTTACATTTATTAAAGTACCATTATGTTTGTGTTGTGGAATGTGCTGGCGTTGCACTTTCACTTTCACATGATCGGCCAGAATCACACAATGTTTTAAACGCTTTAAATCTGCTACAAAAGGAAACCCTTAACAAATCCTTTGAACTTAACCTAGCATGTTAAGTGTGAAATGTTCGATTTTTTAGCGTTATCTAATTTACAGGATAATTTCAGAAATCTGAAGAAAAAAAACACCGAGACAAACATGCCCTGACTTGTTACGTTTACGCCATTGGCAATGGAACTAGTCAACCATGAAATGTCACACAAGGTGTTTTCTTACCGTTTTGTTTGTCACTCGCAACATTTTTTGGGGATGGGGGGGGGGGCGTGTATTTTTTATCCCCCCACAACATTCCTCGAGGCTGATCAGGTGACCAGCGCAGTTTTAAGCTCTAAGAGCTTCTTGTTTTGTTTGCAAGCAAACTTTGTGCAAAAAAGTAACTCCATGGGCCGCCATACACAAATAGCTCAACCCATGGCATAAACCATCCCATCAGGACAATCACCCATTTTCACCCCAAGCCACCCCATAAATTGAAAAAAAATAACTCCTGCACGCTTAGCATGCCTATGTTTAGGATGAGTTGGTACCCTAAAATAGAAGCTGCAAGTTGAAGGATTTCCGAGAAAATCCACCCCAACTTGAATTGGTGTAATTAATTGGGTTTTTGTCTTGCATTGCATGTGGCCCTTACGTCGCGTAGAATTTGTTGGTCATTTTACCACTAGACCAGCCACGAAAGTATTCATTAACAATTTACACGTTACGCAATTGGGAATGCTTACGCGATGTAAGGCCAGATTGCACAATCATTTCGACGCTAGCGGGACTTCGAACGCGATGTTCGACGAGTTAGCTTCACCGAAAGGTCTCTGATGAGTCTCTTGGCGGAGACGAAACATGCGTGTCAGACCAGCCACGAAAGTATTTTACCACTGATAGAAAAATTGCAATGTTTTACTTTTTTTCTCGAGTTGGTAGGATACCGGTAAGTTGGTAGCCTAAAATAGAAGCTACAAGTTGTAGGATTTCCAAGAAAATCCACCACGACTTGAATTGGTGTAATTTAATTACGGTAGTTTTTTTGTCTCGCATCACATGCACTCGTCTAAAAAATTGTTTTACATCGCGGAGAATTTATTGGTGATTTTACCACTGAAACAAAAATTGCAATGTTTTACTTTTTTCTTGAGTTGTCTCCTACAAATAAAACAACTACAACCCACCATTAAAGTCGCATTTGTGAACTGACAAGTGGCTTGCGTGCAGGTTCCGTATTAAGGTATCTCTGTATTAAAATATTTACCTTTGAGTAAAAGTTCAAAAAGTTCAAAAGGTTCAATTTAAACCTTCGAGGACCAAACAGTATTAAAAACAGAATGTCCATCTCCTGGTAACAAATACTTTCTGTTTTTGTGGGCTAAACTTAGAAATTGTTGCAGCTACACCAGTCGCGATTGCCAAAATGCGATTGTGTAGGGCCGTCGGCGTCGCATTCCACTTTTACCGGTTGATCTTGAAGCTTCTTGATGAGCAATCGGCTCGAGTCAACTCCTTCCTCAAAGGACATGTCGTATTGTGGGCAGGTTTATGGCTCCATCTGACTTGATTTCTGGGACAAGCGCAACTCGCTTTTGCTGTTCACTAAACCCCACTTAATCCTTGACTAATGCAACGTCATAGCCTCGCTTTGACACGCTTTCATGATGGAAAAAAAGATGGCCGCTCGTGGCAGCAAAATGACTATTTTGCCGTCCCGATTATATTTCACAGACTCCGTTCGAAATATATGAGACAACAAATGGTAGGAATTTCCCAGTTAGTGCTTCAAACCACTTTTTAACGCATAGGAAAGGTAGATCCCCCATAAAAGTAAAAGGGGCCTGGGTATACCCACAGGGCCCTGGGACCTAGGTCTCGTGGTCCCAAGATGCATCAGTGGCTTTTTTCCTTGTGCTTCAAACCCTTCGGTAAGTATTTTGATTTGTCCTGCCTTTTTTGCTAATTTTTTACCTTTTGCAGGCTATTCCTCTGTGTTTTTGCACAGTAGGTTTCTTTCTAGCGATATTTTCTCGCTCTCCAGGTATTTTCATTCGTTGAAAATGTCCAGCAGAAAGCACAAGTCCCGAAAAAGGACTCGCTCCCGGTCGCCATCTTCGCGCCAAAACTCTGTCGCGTCACACGACGCACAAAGTGAAAGTTCTTCGCCAAAACGGCGCAGGGACCTAGAAGAAGATACTCTTCAGAGGATTTTGCACTCCATTGAGAGTTTTTCTGGCCGAATAGACTCGTTAGAAACCCGCTCAAATCAGCTAGAATCTGCTACGAGCACGGACCTTGATGCCTTGTCGCTAATGGCTGATGACACACCAAGCTTGATGGAGTTAGACGTTCCTTTGACGTCCAATAAGTCTCTTGAGACTTCTTCATCGTCCATAAGGGCGCCAATAGAGCCTATTGAGGCACCAATTGAGTCTTTAAAGGCACCAATAGAGCCTATTAAGGCACCAATAGAGCCTGATAAGGCACCAAAAGATTCAAGTAAGTCTGCCGACGAAGCAGTGAGCCTTGATCATGGTCTGTTTGACCCTGTTGCTCAGCCTATCTCCTGGAAGCCTTCATCTTCATTCTCCAATTTTTTGGAGTCTAATTTCCGGAGGAAATTAACATATCAACAAGCGCTTGTTATCCTGGAGGACTGGGCCATACCTGAGGTGGATTCTTTATCCGCCCCAAAACTGGATCAACAGTTATTGAATCAAGTTCCCAGTAAACTGAAAAGGTATGCCCAAGAGAGAGACAAAGAAATGTTCACCCTTCAGCGTGCACTGTTAAATACCACTGGTCCACTTTGTGGTCTTCATGACTGCATCGAAAATGGTTCAACACCATCTTATGAGGAAATCAAATTAGCCTTGGAGCAAGCCCTTTGCCTCTTAGGCTCAGCAAATACCCAACTATCTATATTACGACGACAGAGAGTCCTCGCATCAATAAATAAGCCAAGTCTTGGCTTTTTGGAGATGATTTTCCCTCATTAGCCTCAAAGCAGGCTGAATTGTCTAGAGGCCTCACAAAAAATTTGTCAGAAAATGCAACCAGGCCCTTTCCTAGGCGTGGCACTAGTTCCCAGTCTCAGACCAAGAAGCGAGGAGACACCTTCTCCAAATATCAATCTTCTGGGTATTCAAACACCTCTAGATTTCAGTCACATTACCAGGGAAACCGTTCAAAAAACGGCCCCTTTCGTCCCCATTCCCAGAAGGGACGTCAGCAAGACTCCCAGAGTGCCTAGCCACTTGGAGAACCCTAACATCGGACCCACAGATCCTTTCAATTGTGTCAGGGTACAAGATAACTTTTTTCAAAACTCCTTTCCAAAAGTTTCCTCGATTTACCCAATCATCGGGTCAGGAGGCACTCCTAATTTCACAGGAGATCAACGAGTTGTTGCAGAAAGGGGCTATAGAGAGGACCCCCTTTTCAAGAGACGGCTTTTATAGCCACCTTTTCCTTGTACCCAAAAAGGATGGACCTATGCGTCCGGTGATAGATCTAAGTTATCTGAACAAGTTCATTTTAAACGAGCATTTTCAGATGAAAATCTCAGTTGTTTGAAAACGTTGCTTTTAAAAGGAGATTTTATGACAAATATAGACTTAAAGGACGCTTGCCTTTCAGTTCCCGTCCACCAGTCATCTCAAAAGTTTCTTCGGTTTATCTGGGAGGGCACTTGTTACCAGTTCAAAGCCCTCCCATTCAGCCTGTGTTCAGCCCCCAGATTCTTTACAAAACTAATGAAGCCAATCGCAGCATTCCTGAGGAGAAAGTCAATACGAGTCCTTATTTACCTGGACGACTTCCTTCTCTTAGCTGCTACAAAGGAGGAAGCTGTGAAAAACACTCATCTGTTAGTGACTCTCCTTCAGTCCCTAGGATTTATAGTAAACTTCAAAAAGCCATCCCTGACTCCTTCTCAGGTTAACACCTTTCTGGGTTTCAAAATAGACTCAACGTCTATGATGCTGTCACTCCCAGCAGAAAAGATCAACAAGATCCTAGACTCTGCTCACCGTCTACTAGCTCCTCAAAGGATCACACTACGAAACCTAGCAAGCTTAATCGGTTTACTCGAGTCCTCCCGGCCAGCCATTTGGCGAGCACCGCTCCATTTCCGCCACCTGCAATGCGACCTCATATGGGGCCTGCAAATGAACCGGGAGTCTTACGACGCCCGAATTACTCTGTCAACCAGTGCCAGAGGAGAACTGACCTGGTGGTTGGAAAACACCCGCAGTACAAACGGCAGCCCTGTACACCTGCCTCCCCCCGATACGCTAATCACGACCGACGCCTCCATGAAAGGCTGGGGTGCGGTGCATCACTCCCTCGAGACCAATGGCAGATGGTCACAACTTGAGTCCCTCCAACACATCAATTACCTGGAGCTAAAAGCAGCCTTCCTGGCCATAAAAACCTTTCTCAAAGACAAGTCTCACGTAACCGTATCTCTGCAAATAGACAACACGACCGCCATTGCCTATATCAACAACAAAGGGGGTACACATTCCCTCCAACTCCTAACTCTAGCCCTGGAGTTATGGGATTGGTGCCAGGCAAGAGACATCTTTGTGATAGCTTCTCACATCCCAGGAAGAGACAACGTCTCTGCAGACAAGGAGTCCAGAGAATTCAAGGACATGAGCGAGTGGAAGTTAGACCCAACAATCATCCAACCCTTCCTGGCCCATTGTCAGACCGACCTATTCGCGAGTCGACTAACAAACCAACTGAAGAATTACATCAGTTGGATGTAATTCCACACAGACGCCTTCACGATAACTTGGACTCCTCTGCAAGGCTATGCCTTTCGTCCATTCAACTTGA
Source organism: Oculina patagonica (assembly GCF_052425735.1). NCBI lineage: Eukaryota > Metazoa > Cnidaria > Anthozoa > Scleractinia > Oculinidae > Oculina > Oculina patagonica. The sequence continues at coordinate 27,887,020 of NC_135760.1, read as the reverse complement.
TATCCAAAACTCTGGAGAAGGTAATGATAGAGCAAACAGAGATAATTCTAGTTGCTCCAATCTGGCAAACGCAGCCTTGGTGGCCGGTTCTGTTGAGGCTTCTAATATCTCAGCCGGTTCTACTGCCGAACACTCCAACCCTCCTAACAGATCCGTCCGATCTGAACAGAGTTCACCCAATGTATCCTCGCCTTCACTTGGCCGTGTTTCACATCTCTACCAACGTTTCCAAGCTGAGGGCATTCCGACAAACGTTGCCGATCTACTCATCGCAGCAACTCGTACCTCCACACACAAGACCTACGAGTCTTGTTGGAACCGTTGGTGCCGCTGGTGTTCTGGACGGCAAATTGATCCTCTTTCGTCATCTATAAATGACATTCTGATTTTCCTAACAGAAGTCTTTAATGAAGGCTTAGCATACCGATCGATCAATGTACTTCGATCAGCTATTTCATCAACCCACCCAAAGATAGATGGCTATCCCGTTGGTCAACACCCTTACGTTACTAGACTCCTCAAGGGTGCCCTAAATAAATGCCCTCCAAAGCCCAGGTATTCACATACCTGGAACGTTGACATTATGGTCAAATACATTATTTCATTGGGGAAAAACAGTTCCCTAACGCTTAAGGTTCTGTCAATGAAATTAGTTACCCTATTGGCGTTAACCTGTCCTGAACGGATTTCTACTTTGGCAAATTTGGATCTCAGACATTGCTATGTGCATCCAGAAGGGGTATCTTTCCAGCTCACTATCCCAAGAAAAACTGGCAGTGTGGATAAACCAGCAGAAGCATTCTTTGCCCGTTTTAACCAAGACAAAAAACTTTGTCCTGTGGAATGTTTTAGACATTATCTTAAATTGACAAGGAACATTCGACCAGTCGTTCCATCTTCTCTCCCTGATAAATTGTTTATTTCATTTAAACGCCCTTTCAAACCGGTCACTACCACGACATTGGGGCGTTGGCTACGTACCTTTATGAGTGCAGCAGGAATCGACAGTAAAATTTTCAAAGCTCACTCAGTACGCGGTGCCTCTACGACAGCAGCCGCCAATGCATTTGTTCCACTGTCAACTATCATGTCTATGGCTGACTGGTCTTCCTCTTCAACGTTCAGAACTTTCTATTATAAGCCATTGTATAACTCAGATTTCGCTACCGGGGTTTTAACCTCAAAGTAGTTGTAACATCAGTTACTCTCCAGTTGAACTTATTGTTCTGAAAATGTTGTTCTATGGAACCATAGTTGAGTTTTTCTATGTCATTAAAATGTTTTTGTTACATAGAACTTCGTATGTCCGTTCATATAGCGGCGTTAAAAACTACCATTTGTTGTCTCATATATTTCGAACGGAGTCTGTGAAATATAATGAGAATTATACTAGGGCCGCTAAGCGGCCTGAAGTAATAATTCGGATTATATGAACAGACGAAGTGAGAAATATATGAGGTTCCCGCCCTTTGCCCATCCCCTGTATGGGTCTTGTTTTATCGGTTTATTGTATGGCGTCAAAAAGCCACTGATGCATCTTGGGACCACGAGACCTAGGTCCCAGGGCCCTGTGGGTATACCCAGGCCCCTTTTACTTTTATGGGGGATCTACCTTTCCTATGCGTTAAAAAGTGGTTTGAAGCACTAACTGGGAAATTCCTACCATTTGTTGTCTCATATATTTCTCACTTCGTCTGTTCATATAATCCGAATTATTACTTCAGGCCGCTTAGCGGCCCTAGTATAATTCTCATTATTGACAACAAATTGGATGTCAAAGCAAATAATTACTATTTTTAGTAATTTCATCGTATGAACTTTCATTTAAGGTAAAACCCTTTACTTTGTCTGTACATCTTGGAAAATTGTGACACAGGAAGATCCAAAGCAATAGCTTTTCTGGAAATTGTACGTCAAACAAATCAAGGATTACATTTTACTTGTTTACAGCTCCACAGCTGTCATCAAGACAACTATATTATGCTGAAACGAAACTGCGCTCAGATTAAGAAACTTAACTGAAACGCTGAGCCTAATTTTATGTCAAACACTGAGTGAAATATATCAGTTTCCGATTCTCCCAGAAATTATTTGCAGCATTTATTCTTCAACCAGTCACTCTTGTTGTGTATATAAAGCTTGTCAATTTTGCTGTTTTCAGCCATTTTTCTGATGGAACTTTTGCTCCCGCAAGAAAAAGTTTAAGCTGTGCGGCATATGCCACACTCATTTTCCATATTAGGTCAAACAGAGGTATATTGGCTGATAACCCGAGCTCAGTGAACCAATCAAAAAGCTAGAAATGCAATATATCCGAGGTTAAGAATTAAAAGATGATATCCCCAAGTATTATTTCCCAGTTTTTAAACTTTGCAAGTTATATTTACATGCTTAGTTTTCATCTCCAGTAAATTGTTCTATTGAATAGAGCTCAACATTTTGAACAGACCAACAATATTTTGAATGCTGACAGAATTACTTTGATGTTTAAAAGCTTTATGAAAAGGTATCCTAAAATGATCGGCCTTGGGGAAAAAATTGAAGGATAACAAACACAATAACCTCCATTTCGCTTTTAATTAAAATATGTCCTGAAATTTCTCCCTGTACATTATCTGTTCCTCTAAGGTCAAAGTTTTCTTCGAGCTTGTCTCTTGGAAAAACTGCTCACTTCTTGGAACAGACAATGTCTGCGAACAAGTATCAGTACATTTTTCGTACCAAATGATAATAATTTTAATAATAATTTATTTCTGGTGCATTACATTACGCATTACATTGGTGCATTACAAATGCAGGTTATTGCTTATATAGCCAGTGGATCCCAACTCTGGGCAGGATAAAGACAGAGACCCTGTATTGGTTTAATCACATCAGATGAGAGTTCCCAGCTGGTATCAACATTACTAGAAAAGGAAGGATGGTTATAAAAAAATGAGACGCAAACTCTGGGTTTTTTTACACTAACCTCTGTAAATGCTTCAAAGTCATCAGCTGCCTTGTGGTCAATATAGTTGAGTAATTCCACTTCATAAAGCACTGTCATAAAAGGTTCAAGAAAGGTCAGCTTGGGGACTGGAACTTTTTGTAAAACAATTTTTTCAAGATAACTTACAAAATATCTTATTTCTGTTTTATACTTCTTTCCATACATTAATTAACAAACCTATTCTAGCAGTATGTGTGGCGTTAAGGCTACAATTAGCAACAAGAGTAGTTGAGATACTTTTTTCTAGTGATGATTCTCTGGTTTCCCTCTTCCCCTCCCCCACCCCCAAACAAAATTCAAGGCTGCCATGGTCTTGCAGTCTTGAAAATAGAAAATGCAACATTGTATTGTGTGCACAGGCATAACATTATTTTTTGTAACGGCACAACTCACTAAGGGAACATTCATTATTTATGCCAGGGGGTGGGCCGGCAAGAATTGAGGGGGGGGGGTCATGAAAAATCCAGGATGTTCTGAGGGGGGGGGGTTGGGGGGGTCACCTTCAAATGTTGCAGACAAAGGGGTGGGCTGTTTTCTTATTAACACTTATATTTAATTATGATCGTGTGTATTACAGTATTAATGTGTCCAGATCATGTTTGGCGGAATATAACTGGCACCAGGGGCATTTCCTCCGTATTGTTTTCACTCCCCGAGGACACTGAGCTACTGTGGTGCACAAGAACGATGTCCTCCTCACTGTCACTTTCTCCTTCACAAGTGAAGACTGGTTGTAGTAGGCTAGTTCCTGTTTGGGGAGGGGTAGCCTGTGTGGCAGGCGTAAAAAGGGGAGGGAAAGGGAGAGGGGAGGGAAAGGGACAGGGGAAAAGAAGGGGAAGATGGAACGCCTGCCGTAAGAACCCGGTATTTTGCAAAACGCCCACCAATTTTCCCGTAATCCAATTTAGTAACTGTCAGTTAACTGTTAGACATTAACCAATCAGAACGCATCGCGCGCTTCTTAGACACGCAGGAATTTCTTTTTCCCGGGACTCCGGAAGCGCGAGTATTTTTGTGCAAAGTAGAAAATCTCACCTCGGGACAGCCATGATTTAGCGTAAAAATGTCCGTAACTCCTACAAGAATTCAAAACGGGCCGAAAAAAGAAGGAAAACGAATTCAATGATCGCTGTCGATTCTGTGCTGTGGTATTTGAAAGTCCATCAGGTTCGAGAGCGTCGTTTGAAAATTTATTTACGAAATCTACAAGGCAAGAGAGTCCAGGAACAGTTCTGGCAGATTGCAGTCTTCAATTAGATTTCTGTTACTTAAATGCCAAAGTTTGTCAGAACGCATTTGCAGAAGTTGCGGCCGCAAAATACGAAATGTGGCGGAGTTTTATTATTTTATCAAGACAGTTGTAACTTCCAGCAATGCCACTGCTTTTCCGGCGGCGAATTATGAGTCAACGGTCGAAGAAAATCAGCACCAAACGTCAACTTGCAACGACGGTTACTCCGGAACGAAAGTAAGGAAAAAGGCCTACAACAGAACCAGATAAACATTAAACGGAGTGGGGCAATTCAAGGAAGTCGCTGCAGTTTTCTGTCGAAAGTGCAATTGAGGAAATCGAAGACACGGCTGAAGGCAAAAAGGCGACAAAGGATCAAGATCAAGATCATTGCTCGATAATTTGGACGTCAGCCGCAGGGTAGCCCAATAATTCCAAATCCTGGAGCTGATCTTCGATAATGCTCTTCAGTGGCGAAATAACGAGAATCGCTGCATTATCGCACTGATTTTCGTTTAATAGTTTGTGGTTCTTTGCACGCACAAACATTTGATAAATCAAACTCTTCCCGTAACCAGTAGGCAAAACCGCCAGGACATCTCTACCGACTAGAAGAGCCCTGACAGCAGATTCTTGCTCCGGTTTTAAGACAATATTCCATTAGCATAATTTAAGTCTCTTAAAGCAATTGCTAATACGTCCATGGAACGAGGTTGTTCCGCCGCCATCTTAGTTGTTTGTGAAATAAAATTTTGCGGCCACCAGCGCCCGCAGAAATGAACAAAAGGGGGTTCTTAGAGCAGGCTTCCCTTCCCTTCTCGCCCCCACTCCCCCTCTGTTTTTTCCCTCTCTCTCTCTTTCCAACTCCCCCTGCCTCCCCTTTCGATGCCTGCTACGCAGGCTAGGGGAGGGGGGTTGACCATTACGTTTTTCTTTTGTTTGGAAGGGGGTCAACATGTTTTGGTTTTGTCTATAATGAATCTTGCCAGCCCACCCGCTGGCATAAATAATGAATGGTCCCTAACATCACATTTCACCATACTGAAGAAGAGTTTAAAGCCTGAAACGTTTGCATGTTTTTTGACACTACAAATTCAGGGGTTTCATTAACGGCCAGCCACTGGGCAAATTGAGCCGCTGGGAACAAGACTTTGTCTGGCTGTTTTAACATCTGAACCACAGGCAGCCCAAGCTCTCTATCAGATTATCTTTGGACGCGACTCTTGCTTATAAGCGGTGTGGTGTTAGAAAGATTCTTTTTATAAGGATTTGTATGGGAATGCAACGGTTTTGCTTTAAAAGTAAAAAAATTAACGCAACTTAAAATTAACTTGAACTTTTAAAATTAACATTAATTTTCTATAATAATTGCAATATTGTTGTCTTGTTGAAAAGAAAAATGAAAAAAGCCAAAACGGATTAATTCTTTTTAATGCCTAACTAATTCCTATTTGTCATTTTTCTATGAAAAAGTTATTACAATAGGGTGTATGTAAACAAACCTGTAGCTTGACGAGGTACTCGGGGACGACAACCTAACTCTTTAAAAGCATACAGTGGAGAGACAAGTAACTTGCACTTTTCTGCTCTTCTCATTGTGCTCAGACCAATGGACAACCCTGGGACACACTCGTCTAAAATAAAAACAAAGATTTGAGCCGTATATTATAGGCAGGCCAGAGCAGTTATTATAGACTGATTTGCTTGCACACCTAAATCTCTTGTGATATACTAATAAAAATAAACTATCAGTAACCTTGTGAACTAGCTTTTCTAAACAAACATTTTGTTGTTTAACATTGTTGTTTAACATACATTTGCTACATTAATTACTCATCAAGATTGACTGCTTTTAAATTTCCTCCTATCAAGCTTTCTGTTTCTCCAGCTGTATTTTGATTTGCTATTATGACTAAAATTTTCAAATAAAACTTTATTGAAGAAATTGAAGAAACATTTTGTGTACATTCTACTATGCTTCCAATTTCCTACCTCTCAGGATAAATTTATCAAATAATTTGTTGTACATGGAAAGAGATGTCCAATGACTAGTAAATTATTTATACCTAGATGCCATTTGTTTTAAAATTAAGAGTAGCCAAGCTGCCAACAGTTTACTCATACTTACCAAGTTTTCCAACCTCTGGCCTGTTTCGCAATCTTGAAGAGTCAAATGGCTCATCATTAAACTCAACATAGCCATTTACATGATCTACAAAATCAAAACAAAACAATTCAATGGTGATTCACAATCCTGACAAAAATCACAGAGGTCTTGATGGAATAAAGGTAAAAATAACAAAACAGTAGCACCTGAAATTTAACAGGTCGTGTATTTATTCAAAACTTGATCAATAATTGATCAACTTGAATACGCGTAATTGAATATTGATTATTGATCAGTTATTTATTGTTCTTGTTCAACAGATCACTGTTTTCAAGGATTTTACAAAATTTGTTTTTTGGAATTTTTTAAATTCTTCTATAGCAACTCCTCCCCAGAGAAGCAAAAGTCAAAGTTGGTAGTAATGTACTTACATCTCACAGTAGCTCCTTGGGGTACAACAGGTCCTGTTCCTTGTCTTACTATTCGCTTGAGAACTCCTCCATCTCCTGTTAGATCCTCCATTCCACGAGCTAGCTGCCTAAAAGGTGTCTAAAAAATTCAACAACAGACTAATTTGAGTGTTTTTCTTTGTACATATACTGCATTTCAAAAACCACAAGACTTACGTTTTTGTTAAATTACATGATTTTTTTTATTTACAGAAAATGGATAAATATTTGATGATAAATTTGAATTCCCAAAATAACACTACCGGTGTTTGCCCTATATATTTTAAAAACATATTTTGTTTACTGTAAATTTATGAACTTTTGCCTTACATCAACTAACTTTCAGTACAATGGAAAACACTACAAGCAGTTGCACAGAACAGACATGAAGTCGCCGGTTTCCGTTGTTGTCGACTAACTTACTGACAACCGTTACCACTCTGTTAACGCTACGTTGACGATCCTTTTACCGCCATACACAAGGACGAAATCGCCGCTTTTCTCAAACACCTCAACGAACAGAACGCAGACATTCAGTTTACCAGAGAGATACAGTATTGTGAAAAAAGTAATGCACCTGAAAAGCGCGAATTTCTTTCTTTGTTCTCGCGAAATTTCGCTCAAAAAGTTGCGCAAGAAGTTTGCGTCACTTCGAGCAAAATTTTGCAAGAACAAAGGCCGATATTTCTTCTAATTTTCCTTACCTCAACGATAATTCGCAATATCTCGCCACTTGCTAGAAGAAAATTCGCGTGCAGCTCAACAGTAGTTTGGTCCCTTTGAGTATAGTTCTCCAGCGTGATTGGTACGATCGCCTGGTCATGTTATTTGACACAAAATATATCTTGGTTACTGTTCTTTTCAATTCGATGTAGCGTGAACAAAATATGTTCCATATTACTGTAAAGATCCATGTATAAGCCGCACCTTTTTCCTCTAAATTCAAGTCAAAAATTGGGGGTGCGGCTTATCTACGGAAACATCTCTGGTTGGAGTTCTCAAAGGCCTAATTAATATTCATAAAAAACTTCTCAAGATGTCACTGAATAGTAATATATTATATAAGTAATATATTATAACAACCTGAAAACTTTGTTGTTGTTCACTGCCTTTTAGTTCCTCTGAAAAGCTGTTTGCGGTGAAGCCTTCCGGTCACTTCGAAGCATGTCTTGCCGCCCCGTGCAAGAAAGCAACAAGATAAATAAACACTAGTACTCACAAGGCGAATTGGCCGACCGCTTCGCTATTTTTATAGACCTTCACAGCAAATACATCTGCTGCATTATCAAACTCTTATTCTGCATGAAGTTTTTATCCTGTTGCGGGTAGCAGTTTCCAACAATCTTGAAAACGTGGTTTCTTTCGAAGAAAGTGCCGCCATGTTTGTTTTTAATGCCCACATTTCTCTCTAAATTTCAAGTTTGGCTACTAAGCATTCATCATTCCCGTACGACTTGTACGAATTACAAGTGTTTCAGGAGTATTTAGAGGTGATAATCTCGAAAAAAATGATCCAAGTTTAAGATATTGTGAACTCAAACTAAAAAGGAGGTATGAAAAGTGAAATTTGGCTTTTGTTAATTCATATTAAACATTGCAACAACCGCCGTGTCAGTGTTTTGAAACCGTGCTTGTTTGCCCTTGTTTGTTTACCAATAGAACTTCACTTGAACTTCAAACTTTATTGTCTGTATATATTTTTTTCCAAAATTTAAGCTTCCAAATCGGGGGTGCGGCTTATCTACGGGTGTGGCTTATACATGGAACTTTACGGTAACTTAGTCTAAATAACACCAAAACAATCTTGAGTGATAAAATAATTTATTACTTACCGAAAGTTCCAAGTTCATAAAGGCAAACAGTGCGTTCATAAAAACATTCATGGAAAGATCGCGCTGACATCAAAAGCAAAATTCGCTGAAGATGTTAATAGTTCTCGCATATTTTTCGACCCTTCGATCCAGATAAAGACGAGCATTGCAATGAACCTTTCAATAGACTTTTTCTTTGTCACTAAAGTGTAAAAAAGTCTCAAAGTGTAAAATTTTCCACATATCAACATCGCAGAAACATTCAGGAATCGTCTTGTTGAATCAACCTTGTGCCCAGGACACGCTGCCATTGTCATAGCAACCGTTTGGCCCCAGATCCTCCGAGTGTGTGCATGTGCTCGTTCGCACAAAAGTTGATGTTGATTGGCAGAATATTGTAATAATTTCTGGACTTCTGTACTTTCTTGGATACCAAGAAGAGAAAAGATGGGAAGAATTACTGTTTGGCTAATTGGTGTATAGATTTAACGGTGGAAAGGAAAGGACTTTACCTGCTAAACAACTGTAACTTGTTGTTATGTGCCAGGCGCCTTGTTCGATCGACATGCAGTTGTTCTGAGTTGTTTTACACTATCAGGCTACACAGAATCAGGCTATTTTTAGTTCATTGTAGGTTACAGGTAAATACTTTTAGTAGCTGTTTGGATTTCAATGCGTTTAATAAAATTTTTATAGTCTAGATAAACTTTCCTGTTTTCTTGCCTCTGTGTTCCAATTTTTAAAACAACACCAAACGAGTTTTAGCCATGTCTCACACTGACACAAATGTTTCAAAAAGAAAGCGATCAAGATGAAAGATTCAATTTCATTCACGGCGAGTTTTGCTTGAAACACTTTAAAATTCGTGAAAGTGCGTGATAATTCGCGACAAATTACCACACACAGCGAATTATTCTTCGAAATTTCGCATGGTTGCAAACAATAGATGTCGCGAAAATACGACGAAACTGCGCGAAATGTCGCAGAAATGTAGCTTCAAGCGAAATTTCCTTGAAAAGCGCGAATTTCGGGTGCATTACTTTTTCACAATACTGTAGAAGAAAACGGAAACTATCGTTTTCTAGACTGTCTGGTAAGCCACAACAACAACAAACTACAAACTACAGTGCACAGAAAACCGACGCATACTGACAGATTACTGGACAAAACATCCTACAACCAACTATCAAGACTTTGACAAGACGAGCTCATGATCAACTAGTTTGTGACACACTGGACAATTTATCTGACGAAAACAAATATCTTGACCGCATTTTCCACAGGAACAACTACAACATTGACTGTATTAGACGAAACACTCATCGAAGTACTGAAACTGCTGAAACTGACAGAAAATCAACATATGTACAGCTGTAACTACAGCGACTATACCGGTACCCTACATCAAAAGCACTTCTGAGACTATTGCATGGATTCTACAACCCTACAATATCTGTGTAGCTCACGAACCTATAACTACCCCAGTACGCTACGACAACGTTACTGACCAACGTTAAAGACAGAGACAAACCTAACGACAGTCAGGGAGCGATTTATAAGATCAAATGCTTCGACTGCCAGGCCTTCTACATCGGAGAGACCGGTAGAAACCTGATCACGAGACTGACTGAACACAAATGAGCGACAAGAAATGGTGATGTCAACAATCACATTTCTGAAAACCATCAACTTACTAACCACGAAATCAACTGGGACCCTGCTGAATGCAGGGTTCTCAGTTGAACCCGTAACCCATAACACCTGTCACGGGTGTCACAAGTAAGTGTTATGGCTGTCAAAGTGCTTAAACCAGTCGATCATTTGATCTTTGAAATTATGCAAATAAAAGAACGACTTTTTGAGTAAATTATTGGGTAAATTATTGACTGTTAGTTGCTTTTGCAACGTACCTTTCTTCGGTTTTAGTTGTCGAAGTGAATAGCCTTTCAGCAGACCACAGAATGACCGAACAATTGCTTCGCATCTACGCGACGTTGAAATAGGCCGCCATATTGAATTTGTAAATTTGAGCCCAGGCCTCTCGCAGATGTCATCTTTCCACATGCAAAAACAATGGCCGCTGCAAAGCGAAAGGCCGACCAGCCAGGGATTCTGACCTTGAGAATTAGTTTTTGTAAGTGGGTGCTCCCATTAGGAGAGGACTGGTTACTTCATAATGATTTGTGTATAAAATAAATGCCATTAACTCAGAAAGCAAAGTATTGTTATTGCAGGTTAATATTTTATTTCACATTGCAGTGTATTTTTCTGTTTGATAATAGATAATTTCAACTTTCCTGTGTTCAAAGCAACTGAACAGATAACAAAATGCACACAAAGTTGTTTGCAGAAAATAAGAAAATATGCCCCAGAATGAAGGAAAAAGCAACTCTGAGCATCTTAAATCAAACTTTTCCCAGGGGAGCATGCCCCAGGACCCCCTACCAGCTTGGGCCCTATGGGCCCAAGTTACACGCCTTTTGGCCGTGTATATTTGTGTTACGCCTAGTAACGACTGTACTACCACAGCAACGACTGTACAAAATTCTATTGAGAACCCTGTTAGAATGCCTAACAGGCAGTACTAACTATTTTCAATGACTGACTCTGGAAAGACGCCTATTAACCGATATCAACAACTACCAGCACCTTACAAACGACTTATTCACGACGTAAACAGGACCGACAAACGCACCGCAAACAGTACTACTTAATTTGACTGACAATAGACGGATCAAAACTGACCAATAACTGTTGACAAACTTTACACGAGTCTTACAGCCAATAAGATCACGGCTAAACTGACCAATCAACTTCAACGGACCAGACTTATAACACCATTGACTGACAACAACTTTTCACTTGACTTTAAAGATGACTTCTGCTCAGGTTGTCCAAAAATAAATATTATGCTGCTACAAGGGGCGTGTGAGGATTTCTTTTCTATGGAGAACAAATTCCCCAAAGAACAGTATTTGTCCATTTTTAAACCATTTTTTGTTTACTCTTGTCTGTTTTTGGAGCAAGAACAAATATTATGTTGTTTAGAGGTACAGAAACAAATTTAGCCTGCAAAACAGAGCACAATGTCATCCATTTATTATATAACTAATAACCCCCAAAACCATGCCACAAGTAGTAACAGAGAATTTATTTATCAAATTGACCACATTTTTCCATGGTCTAGACTCTTATAGACCTCTTATAGAAATGACATCATACAATGTAATGTTCAAAAGGCAAGTCGAACCACAAGCCGTTAGGCAAGTAGTTTCAGTGCCAAGTTTTGGACATTTAATAGCTGCATCATTTATTTGTGAAAATAGCACATGTGCACGAAAAGTCGTAAGATTGCAATTTTCCCACTTGAAACCAATAATAAAAGTGTGTCAAATTTAATCTCAAAGTTCTGTTGCAAACAAAGTATCATACCACCTCATCGTCTCTATCTGATCCAGACTCGTCTCCAAAGTCATTACACTCATAATTTAGCTGCTGGAAAACATCCTCAGAATCAAAATAATTTGATTCTTCTTCATCTTCAAAAGCAGCTTTGAAAAAAAAGAGAAAATCACAATCACTTGAGGCAATGAACCACAGAATTCAAACCAGGTTTCCCACAGTGTTGGCCTTGCGCACGGTGTTGGTGATCACGAGCATAACATTTGACATAACATATGATTTTCTCTTATTAATTGAGCTCAGAATTGAATGAAAATTGGCACACAAGAATGTGCACCTCAAAAATCCAATATCTTTCCATGACGCTCACATAATATTAAAGTTATTAATAGCAGTTTAAAAAAACAAGATAGCAAAATAGTGCATTACCGCGAAAAAAATTACGGCGGAATGAGAAAAGTAAAGACAAAAATTAAGTGCACATAAACTGTTTAGACTTTTTTAATTCAGTTTTTACCAGTGACTGTTTCGGTTGAAGAATTATCAATACGAATCCAATGTCACTTTGATTTACCTCGAAAAATCTTCGCTTTTGGTCAACTTCGTTCCCATTTCGTGCCCGTTCCTATCGTGCCTTACGTCACACTCAAGGTTCCATTTAGCGTACGTATCATTCCTATCGCGCATATTGTTCCCTGATCGTTCCCATAATCGTTCCTACGATTATGGGAACGATTTCCTACGATTATGGGAACGATTTCTACCATGCACTTGGGGTCAACGTTGGTCTACACATTAATTATTCTGCGTTCGCTAAATTTCATTACATGTATTTAATACGGAGCCGTGAGTAAAGCTATGAGTTATAAATTTGTTTTCATTGTTTTTGGTGCTGGAATGAAATTTGATCCGGTTTCAGAACTCTTTGCCTAGCACGTGACAGAAAATCTTGCCATCACGAAAGTTTTATCGGCGGTGAAATCTTACGAATTTTTTCTTCGTAAACGAAAAATGGAGTTTAGATTAATTCTGACTAGAAAAATTATCCAAAATGTGCTGTACAAAATTGGCTGTGCTAACTTTCTATCCGTCTGTGACACCGGACGAGCGATGGGAAAGCGGCGCGCACGTTAGGAACAATAAGAACGCTAAAGGAACGATATGTTGGGAATGATGGGCACGATAAACATTTGTGGGCACAATGGGCACGATTTTTGTGGCACTGCCTTCGAGGGAACAATAGGCACGCTTTGCCGTGTTTGTTACGCATAAAGTGCAGATTTTCTACCATTTTTTGAAATTCTTTTAGCTGTTACTTCTCACTCCTTAGCTTAATTGCATTTTAACATACAAAATACTTTAGGTCTGTTATCTGAGCAAACATGCTGAAGAAAATTGTAAGATTCTAACGTTTTTGTAAACAGTAAATTAGAATCAAATACATAGATCTGCTTTGGCCAAAATTCGAGTGGTAGGCAACACCATGCGCAAGGCCTGTTACATTCTCCTAATCAAGCCAGGTTCAACAACCACACACATTAGTATAAATGGGTATCTAAAACTTCAGTCTCACCATCTTACACAAATGAGCCAATTTCTTTGTTTGAATAAAAGAATAAAGGTGAAACACTCCTATTTAAAAGGGAAAAGATCCTAGGACAATGTTTTGCTTAATAATCTACGATGACTATTTTGACAAGTACAAGAAAATGATTAGAAATAATCAACAAACATGTAGTCTTGCTAGTGTGAGACTGTACAAGTGCCATGTGTCAAGTTAATTTGTAACTCAATGATAACAGCTCCTTTATTTATTATTACATGTAAAATTAATTATTATTATTATTCAGGGTGAGACGAAAATAGAAAAGTCAGCTTGCCCTTCGGGCAAGCCATTATCTTATCTTACTAGCCCGAAGCTCTGAGAAGCTAGCCCGAAGGTATTTTGCATAATTAATTATATGCAAATTTAAAGTTGTTCTTCCTTTGGAGACAATAAATACATAAACATTCAAAAAGAAAAAGAAAATAATCTTACCACAAGAATTAAAACAAACACATTATTACGATTTTGTGGCAACTAACTTTGTAGCTTAATGTAGATCCTTCAGGATCATTCATATTTGTAATCCTACATTTCAAGAGACACAATTCATATGCATACATGACGTACCCAATGCCTGCAATGCATTTCGGGGCGTTTTCAAAAGCGGTCAGCCATTTGCAAGTTTTACGAAGTGATGGAGTACTTTACGGCAAAGCAATACCATGGATTGAAACACTATGACTTCTTTTCTTATTTTGAACGTTTTAGAAGCAAAGATCTTCCAATATAATAATTTTCTGGAAGGACACAATTCCACAGAAAATGGCTGTTACTCATCTTATACAGAGGAATATAGTCGCCACGTTCAAGTTGGCGACTATAAAACCAGGAGTTTTAGTGGCCAAGGATGCAGTGAGTCACATTTTCGAGCCCCAAATTTTTCCCTCTAATTTGTCTGGTGCACATTAATTTTATTTCTGAAGGTTGTCATAAAAAAACAATGTTTCTTGCCCGTGTGTTGCTTGCCCGTCGGGCAACTCGTGATCAGAATACGCTAGCCCGACGGATAATTCTACTAGCCCCGGGCTATCGGACAGCACTTTTGTCGCGCCCTGTATTATTATTTTTTTTGGGGGGGGGAGGGGGTTGATCCTCCCACATCTTCTTGTCCAAAGGTTAATTGACCTGTGGTTTGTTCACCTGTGGTTGGTCTGTGGTTGGTTTTCAAAAAAGCATACAGTATTGTGAAAAAGTAATGCACCCGAAATTCGGCGAAATTCGCGCTTTTCGGGGCTTTTCGAGGAAATTTCGCTTGAAGCGATATTTCTGCGACAATTCGCGCTGTTTCGTCGTATTTTCGTGACATCTATTGTTTAAAACCACGCGACATTTCGAAGGATAATTCGCTGTGTGCAGTAATTTGTCGCGAGTTATCGCGCACTTTCGCGAATTTTCAGGCACTTTCACGCGATAATTCGCTTGATCCTGAACTTTCGTGGCGATATTTCGAGGCAGTTATAAGTGTTTCAAGCAAAACTTCCCGTGAACGAAATATAGATCTTTCATCTTGATCGTTTTCTTTTCGAAACTGTTGTGTTGTTGTCAGACATTGCTAAAACGCGTTAGGTGTTGTTTTTAAAATTCGAACACGGAGGGAAAAAAACAGGAAAGTTTATCCAGACCATAAAAATGTAATAAACGCATTGGAATTCAAACAGCTACAAAGCCATTTACCTGTAACCGACAATGAAACAAAAATAGCCTGATAGCGTAAAACAACTCAGAACAACTGCATGTCGATCGAACATGGCGCCTGGCACATAACAACTAAACAAGTTACAGCTGTTTAGCAGGTAAAGTCCTTTCCTTTCGACGGTTAAATCTAAACATTGGTTAGCCATACAGTAATTCTTCTCATCTTTTCTCTTCTTGGTGTCCAAGAAAGCACAGAAGTCCAGAAATTATAACAATATTCTGTCGATCAGCATCAACTTTCGAGCTAACCTGCGATCAGGCGTTATTTTTCTCGCGGCGGAGGGGTCAACGGAAAAATGAACGCCTGATACAATTACTTGTCGAGTCGTCTGTAAAAAGTCCAGAATCTGGACTTTTTTCTGATTGGTCAGAAAACAAAAGGCAACATTAGAACTCTATCCTGATTGGCTAATTGAGTTCAAGTCTAATTTCCGGTCCAAAAATATCGCGCGTAGATGATTGTTATCATGGCGGTTGTTGAGCGGAATGAAGGAGAAAGCGGGTTCTTCTAGCTTTTAGAAAATCTCTCAAGAGTTTTGTTCACACAACATTTAAAGACGAACAAAGGGAGTGTATTCGACGAATAGTTTGTGAAAGAAAAGATGTTTTGACGGTGCTTCCGACGGAATTCGGTAAGAGCGTGATCTATCACCAATGGTGTCGAAGAGTATTACATCACACCACCAAAGACTGCAGACTATCGTGCCAGTACACAGTGACGAAAACTACGACCTTGAAATGTCTGACCTGAGCCTTACACAAAATCAGCCTTTAAAAACCATCCGATCAGCTCGTTCAAAAAGGGTAATTCAAACACATGCTTGTGAGAGTAAAAATATAATTTGAAGGCGCTAATCACGCTTATCTGATGGCATCGCCGACATTCTCGACGACGTTGACAGATATTTTAATTAGGGGGCGGCAGACGACTTGACAAGTAATTGTATCAGGCTTTCCTTTTTTTCTCCTTCCCTCCGCCGCGAAAAAAAAGAAAGCCTGATCGCAGGTTACTTTCGAGCGAACGAACACATGCACACACTCGGAGGATCTGGGGCCAAACGGTTGCTATGACAATGGCAGAGTGTCCTGGGCACGAGGTTGATTCGACAAGACGATTCCTGAATGTTTTTGCGATGTTGATGTGTGGAAATCGTACACTTTGAGACCTTTTTACGCCTAAGTGAAGAAGAAAAAGTCTATGGAAAGGTTCCTTGCAATGCTTGTCTTTTATCTGGATCAAAGGGTCGAAAAATATGCGAGAATTAGTAACATCTGAAGCGAATTTTGCTTTCGATATCAGCGCGATCTTTCCGTGAATGTTGTTGCGAACACACTGTTTGCCTTTATGAACTTGGAATTTTTGGTAAGTAATAAATTATTGTTATCACTCAAGATTGTTGTGGTGTTATTTAGACTTAATATGGAACAGTTGTTGTTCACGCTACATCAAATTGAAAAGAACGGTAACCAAGATATATTTTGTGTCAAGTAACATGAGCAGGCGATCGTATCAATCACGCGGAGAACTTTAATCGAAGGGGACCAAACTACTGTTGAGTTGCACGCGAATTTTCTTCTAATGAGTAGCGAAATATTGCGAATTATCGCGAATTATCGTTGAGGTAAGGAAAATTCGAAGAATTATCGGCCTTTGTTCTCGCGAAATTTCGCTTGAAGTGAAGCGAACTTTTTGCGCGACTTTTCGCGCGAAATTTCGCGAGAACAAAGAACGAAATTCGCGCTTTTCGGGTGCACAACTTTTTCACAATACTGTATATTGTGATTATCTTTGATTTAGGGCCACATAGTTTAATTTGGTGAGCCTGGACAAGCTTTGCTAAATCATTGTGTTAAAATATCACATTGCTATCTAACTAGGTGACCATTCAGTAGAGGTAAAATACAATAAATTGTGTGGTTCCAGAAAATATCCATACCTCCCCCATGGATGATCACAGGAAATTCCAAGGGGGAGGGGGGGTTTAAACCCAGAAATTTCCGAGGGGAGGAGGGGGTTCACAGGCGGTTTCTTTTCCAGAGGGTGAAAAAACATGAAGAAAATTGAAGCAGCACACGATAGATCAAAAGCATACTCACGTAGGTTAAAAATGTCCGGGTTGTAGCCAGGCCCCAGGGGGGTACTCTGGCTTGTAAATGACGGGGATGATCGAATTTTTTGGGGGGGGGGTTGAAATTTTCGATTCCGGGATTTTTTTGGGTTGGAAAATTTGGCAAGTATTTTTTGGGTGACTTGATTTAGATAGGGAATTTTTTTGGGTATTAAAAACGAACTAAAGTGCCTTGGCGCGGCCTTGGCGTTTTTATGGTATGATGAATAATCAAAACAAGCGTTCTTTGTGTTATGTTATTGCTGCTCCTGGCAATTTAGGGGTAATTTGACAAGGGATTTTTTTGGAGGTTATTTTTGGTCCAGGGATTTTTTGGGGTAATGTCGGAAGACTTAGGGATTTTTTTGGGTCCTGAGTTTTGCCTCCATTCGATCATCCCCGTCATTTACAAGACGGAGTACCCCCCCCCCCCTGGGAGCCAGGCATGTTAAAAAATTTTGTAAAAAACAAATTAAGAAGTTGACACTGGCTAAAAATATTGTTTTTGGACGTTTCGGCCACTACTGTTGCCTTCTTCAGCAAGATAAAAATGCAAATGTTCAACGGCGTCCTGTTAAAATATGTAACGAATGTGTGACAAAAACTAAATGAACTTTCCGAGTGCGACAAGTTTTGTCGCACTCGGAAGGGAGGCGCGGTGGCCTAATGGTTAGCGCGCTCGAGTCGAACGGCCCCGGTTCGAGGCCTGGCCAGGGCGCTGCATTGTGTTCTTGGGCAAGACACTTTACTCTCACAGTGCCTCTCTTCACCCAGGTGTATAAATGGATACTGGCGAATTTACTGCTGGGGGGGTAACCCTGCGATGGACTAGCATCCCATCCAGGGGGGAGTAGAAATACTCCTAGTCGCTTAATGCTACGGAAACCGGGATAATCTCCGGCTGTATGGGCCTCATGGGTCGGAGACAGACTTTACTGTCATCCCTTGTTGTGCTTGGTTATAACAAGTTTTCTACATGAATTACCATGTGTGTGGATCATATAAAGGGGCGGGGGAGTTCACCATTCACTTTTCTCCCGGGGGCCGGGGACTTCACTTGCTTTCACTTGTCAAAAAAGTGAATGCCCCGCTCATGCCCGAGGGGGGGGAGAGGCGGGGGTTTCAAATGACTGGTGCATTACGCTAATATTTGCAACTTCCAGTAAGCTTATTTAATAGTTATACCCTATGTGTTTTTAATTGAAAGTTTTCCTTAAACAGCTTTAAAGCTTGCCATTTGATTAACCCGCCAGATCAAATCGCATCCTAGATTTCAGAACACCGAATCTTACACAGTAATCTTATGTTTGGAATGTTAACACAAGACTGCATAGAAGCCCTATCCTCGTGTCGGGCAACACAGGCTTACTGAGGAAACTTACCCATGTTATCAAGATCTGTCTCAAACATTGTACCGTCCCCTTGTACCAAGTCATTGATATCAATACCCTCTCGTAACGGCACTGTGTATCGATTGGGAACCTATAAAGCACATCACAGACAAAAAATCGCTGTCAAAACACGAACACACGTGCGCATCATAAAACCTTCTCAAGTTTTCAGTGTTTTCGTTTGACTCGTTACTGATAAAACGACATACATATCCTTCTCTTCCAGACAGGGCAAGATCCTCCAACCTGTCGATAACTTCGGGAGCATCCATTGAATCCTGTTGTTCACTCTCTTGTTCCATTTTTTGAGCGTCAGCCGAATACAAAATGGCGCGGGCAGACAGAAGTCTGGGGCAGTCTGGGGTTTAGTTTCATAACAATGTCACGTGACAGAGTGACAGTGATAGTGAAACCCCGCCTTATGATCCAGCTACCTCGTTATTTATAGTGTTATATACGGGTATATACAGAAATTGAGAAACAATATTGAATGATGCTATTTTATTCAAAACGTCTGCAACTTGTCATGACATTTACTTCTGTTGATTTTGTGGAATAACTAACTGTGTTTCATCACAAGATTCGCACGGAAGTAACAAAATGACAAACAACTGACAATCAACCAAAATAACTTACATTCTTAATAACTGTACGCTTCACAACATTATTATGAGAATACTCAGTGATAAAGTTTTGCTTTCTTTTAAACTCAACGTAGATAATCCACGCACTCTCCGAGACATGTTCCGGAGGAGAAAGAGCTTTCCAATGCAAAGCCGGCAAAAGTTTTTTAGAGAGTTACAAAAAAGGGAAAATTTCTAAGCGGTATTTTATTGCAGATTTTTGAGTTATTTTTTCAAAAATAGCTCTTAGTCGGCGTGATGTTCCCGTGTAATCATTCAGTCAGTCAGTCAGTGAAGTATGTTTGTTTGTCACACCAATCAGATTTCAGGTACTATCAGAACCAATCAAATTGTAGTTTATAAGGGGGAAGCAATCTGACACAGTTGTAGTGAGCGATTTCGTTCGAAGATTTTAGATTTGTAGGAGGTGGAATTGGGGAGTTGTGAATTAACTCTGGATTAAAAACGTTTTTCGTAACGCTCCCCTACTTACAACGCACACGCCGTGAGCAAAAGGCCCAACACTAACTTGTTATTCTTCTTATTCGAGCGTACGTTTGGAGAGGCTAGCTTTCCTGACCGTAGTAAAAATTACATATAACATTTGCACAATGTAGATTTGAAGAATAATGTTGTCGTTACTTTTGCCGTCCGCTTTGCGAAGTTCGTTGGGAAATTAAGTTTGTTACGAAGTTGCCAAATAGGTTGCGAGTTCGCGAATCAAATTGTGAGCTTCGATACAAAGTTCCCAACTTCGGCCCGAATTTATTAAAACCTTCTGTAATTATGTTATCAAAAAGGGCTTTGCTACGCTAAACTGTTGGAAACAAATGTCATAAAAATGAAAAACGTTTATGTTCCGCGAGCGGTAAACATGTCTCGAACAAATTAGTCTTCCCTGTCGCGTCGCGTCGGCTTCGATTAAAATCAATTTTATATATGGGTAAACCATCCAGTTTCATCCGGTTTATAAACGCAGAAGACTTGAAATTGAAGACAGTGAAGATTATGCCTTACAGAAATCGTTAAATATGTGTTTTCATACAGAAAAGTTAAAATTTGACCAAATTTCTACATGCATAAAATTTATTTATCGGCAAATCACTTGCGTGATCGCTGATGCGAAACGTTGTCTTGCACTTCAAGCTACTTGAACCTTCCTTGACCAGTTCTAAAATCATCTAGTTCAGAAATCGCTGACTTTCGAGCAACATGTCTTGTTTCTCCTCTACCAAACTTGGAAAGTTCAGTCGGGCCGAAGTTAGGAACTTTGTATCGAAGTTCGCAATTATATTCGCAAAACTCGCAACGTAATTGACAACTTCATAACAAAGTTTCCAATTTCCCAACAAACTTCGCAAAGCGGGCGGCAAAAGTAAACTATTAAAATCAACTGTAAAACATCTCGTTCAAACATTTAATGAACAGGTACAAGTATTAACTTTGCTGTTAAAAGCAACTACGATCAATAGTAAAAACAGACTAAGAGCGTGCCATTCCGTGACAATTTGATAACTCAATTAGTTCTTGTTTGTTGAATAGAATTTACGTTGTGAATGAACGAAAATCTTTGTTGAACAGTTCTGACAGGAAACAATTACTCCAGGTGTAGTGCGCTTTAAAGAACTTTCCCGAAGAAAGTGGTTTTTGATTTGATTCGTTTATTACTTCGTTTATTATAGTACTTTTCGTTCAATGTCTATATGGAGACGTGGCTTTCTTCTAGAAAAACAAGGGTATCGTGTTACGTTCGTTTTAAAAAACAAAGGTGTCATGTTACAAAAGTGAGAAAAACAACAATATCATGTTACAGTGTTTGGCAAAAAGCCAAAGCCAAAAGTATTCCGTAACAAACAAAAGAAAGGAAATGGTTACTAGAAAGCTAGCAACAAAATAACCGCTTTAAACAGAATAAGAACGTGCCATTTTGTGACATTTTGATAATTGAATTAGTTTTTGTTTTTTCAATTAAATGATGAAAATTTACGTATTGAATAAAACAGTTCTGATGTATCAAAATGCACGTGAAAATTATTTTGTTTGCAAGCAAATTTTGTGCAAAAAGTGACTCCGTGGGCTGCCATACACAAATAGCTCAACCCTTGGCATAAACCATCCCAACAGGACAATCGCCCAGTTTCACCCCAAGCCACCCCATAAATTGAAAAAATAACTCCTGCACGCTTAGCGTGCCTATGTTTATAAATTGTGAGTAATATGTTGGGGACTGGCTCAACATTAAGAAGGGGAAGGACAGAAAAGGAATGATAGCCTTCATCAGTGGACATGTTTGGGTTAGTGCTTCGAGGCTATGGTTACTCAAGTTTTTTGTCCAAGGTTTATAATCAAGGTTCAGAAGCTCTCACAAGAAGTGTCTAAGTTTAGGTTGTGTTTGTCGAGTGTTTGTATTTGAAGGTTTCATTACCACGGTAAACGAACTTGGAAATCCTTGTTGATCTTGGTTTGGACCTCCTCAAAGGTTCCTGTTATTGTGTTTTATTAGTGTTAGCTTTTTCTAATTTGTCATTGGTCGTTTACTCTTTATGTTGATATTTCCGGTAGGTCTGTTTATATTCACTTTCTTAAGTAAGTCTGGGAATTTTCTCAAGTTTTTCAAGGTCACCGAGATTTGTACCCAAACATGTCTACAATTTACTTCCAGGTTAAAGTTAGATAGCTACTCTCCGCAAGAGATGATCGGCATCTGTGATTTTAGATTCCAAGTACCTTTGCTCAGCAAATTCCCCGCAGAAATCCTACAAGTTTGTTTAACAGACAATGTACGTTTAGCGCTGGCTGTAAAAGTAAAAATCAGATATAAGTGCAACATGCCCTGAACGAAAACCTACAGTAAAAAAAATCAAGAAAGACTTTGAGTTGTTGTCTTTTTGAGTGTTTACAGATGCGGATGCGCCCACAATTCTCATCAAAGACGAGAATACTGATTAGCTGGAAGCGGCGAAGACTGGGTTTCTATGTTTTTGTCAGTAACTCCAAAGGACGACACATTTTAATTGTTTCTTTATATACGTTTTTATGATTGGCTATTGTTACTAACAGCTTGTACTTACTCGACTTACTTAAACTCAGTTGCGTCCAAGGGGGGCGGAGGACTCCCATTTGAAAGGGGCGGGGATGCTCGTCCGCTAAGGGGTAAAAATTTCGAATTTTTGATCAGTCCGCACTTTGGGTGTTTCGGGCTAAACGCCAACATTTTAGCCATCGAGGTCTCGTTTAGGATACCACACGAAGCAATATACAAATATAAATTCTATTTTTAGTAATTTGATATTTTTTAGCAACGCCCAAATTGGTCTTTTTTAGGGGTTCTTTTCAAAACATCCGTCGCCGGCCCTTTCATACGAAGATACAAAATAACAACAGTACTCCACTATTTATGCTCAAAATGCCGTGTTTAAAATTACCTTTACATGAAATAAAGGCTTTCTACACACACAGAAGACACGTATTAACAGTCGAGATGAATCTGTAGCATTTCACAATTCCAACAGTTAAGATGTCACATACCAAAGATTGCATGAGATGGAGCATTTTTGTTACAGTGTCCCGCAGTTGAACATTATAACTCCGAACAGCACATTGTAACACAGTTTGAATACCTTGGTTCCATGTTAACCACGAAAACTGTTGTATTATCTGTATTATATCAGCTTACTTCATAATAAGAAATTGTCAAGTTGAATTTGATGTCCAAATTGCTAGCCAAGTGTGGGTAAACGAGCATCACTGGGCATGTTTCACATTTCATTCAGAAAATTGGGCTTTATACCTAAACAGTCCCACAAACCCTTGAAAATCACTGTTTGAAAAGAAGGAATCTTGACTACCAGAAGGCTTTTCACAGTCAGTCAATAGAACTCTTGTTAAAATAATCATCATTCTATACTCTACCAACCCAATAACCCTTAACTTCCCAAATGATGAATAACCACAGACTTGTCTTCACTTTACCATCCATTGCCCGTTAAACACTTGATAAGGATTACAAAGTATGACATACAGTTAAAACCTGCGTGTAAGAACCTAGTGGTTGCTGGCAGAAATTCACCTTTTTAATATCCAAAAATGTAATTAAACCTGTTTAGCCATCAAGATTAAGCAGGTTCTTTTATGTGGGTAACAGTTAAATTACAATAAACATTTATACCAAGGAGTTTGACTTTGAGATTGCAAATTTATTTTAAAAGAAAATACCAAACTGTAATTTTCAAATATATTTTTTTGGTACAACAGAAAAGGGTATATATAAAGTATAGACTATAATGTCTTCTTGGACCTTGCACAAAGGAGGTTTACAATGTACAAGGACCAAACCCAAGTTTATTTATTTTTCTGGTAATCAACAACTTTTATGTTACCTAGTTTTTGTATTCTTTGGGCCATTAAAATATAAATTGAAATCAATAAATATCTCCTTCATAGAAATTCATAACCTAATTAAGGACCTATTTACCCTACATTGCCAATAACTACCCTAATATACAAGTATCTATTTTGCCAGACTTCAAAAAATGTAGGTTCTTACATGCAGGTTTTTACTGTAATGTAAATTTTGTGCTGCCTTGATTCATAACAAGGTTGACCAGAATTCAAAGGAAAATATGTAAGGCAACCGTTTGTTCTCTTTTATAACAGCTATGTGGAGCAGTGGACAGACTTCAGTTCCTTTCCACTGATGGCAAGAAATATCATCCTATAACAACGATTTGATGTTTCCTTGCCAAATGAACACCCTAGGTTTGTTTACTGCAGAGGTCCAAATGGTAATGGGATCATCACTCTTGATTCCATCCGACGAATGAGTGGAACTAAATGGATGGAAAGAAAAGAAAATGTTCCATATTATTTTGACCAGAAATGAATGATGTGTACTGCTACAAAATTGATCAATATGTGAAATGAAATGCTAACTGCTGTTGGTATAATTTCAGTCAAAGGTGATTACAAGAATTGGGGCATTCTGATTGGTTGAGAAACTTGGCTTATCAGGCTACATGTATAATCACCCTGCAAGAGGTGATTATAGCATTTGAAGGCTTGACTTCTTAGCCATGCCACCTTTGACATCCAAGCAAGTAAACATGGCCGAATTTGCTGAATAAAATTATTCTTCATTTGAAAGAAACCACTACAAGTTATGGTTTCTTATAACATTGAAATTTTGCAAATTGACTATCATGGCTTTTGGACTGAAAATAGTTTAAAAAGATGGTTCTCAAGGCACCTCTGAAAACTACTAAAACAATTTTCCCCCTCAGACTCTGTGATTATTAATCGGGCGGGGCCTGGGCCCGATTCATAATCTGCACGGAATTTTTTTTTTTTTTGTCGGTAAATCGATCCAGACCCACACGGCCCAGTCGGCTCTTCTGTCACGGTCACGCAAGATTTAATATTTTTAATAGAGATCAGCCGATCACTCGTATTTAACATGAACACTCTACTCTCTAAAATGTATAATTTTGTTTCATTCCATATTTTACAAGAAGAGAGGGCTGAATATAATCACATAGCGAAAACAAAGACCGCTTGGACATGTCCAAGCTATTTAAAACTACCACTACGTCAGACCCATGTCAGCGATCTCTCGCTTGTAGCTATATAAATAATCATTCACCTATTTTCTGTTTGAATACTCTGCGCTCTGTTTGTGTGAAATATTTATTGTTGTGTTACTCAAGCGTTTGGCTCGGAGCGAGTACAAGTCGTACAATTTACCCGGAACGTGTTAAATATTGCAAAACGACGACTTATTTTCTGGATATCCCAATTTTTGTTTTGAGTTTACGGTATTTTGAGAATCGAAACGTTATCGAAACGTAAGTTGCAAGCTCAGCAAGAATATGTCAAAGCACGGGATACACGTCCTCGCGCCAGGGGAATTACCAAAAGCTTGTCGGAAGACGCTAAACGGAGAAACACAATGGCATGGCCTTAGTCTACTCTTTATTTTGGCGTGAAAGATGGCGTGGTAAAGGAAATTCATGTCACCTTCACTCCGTGACTAACGCAAACACGACTTGTGTGTTTCTCAAGTGACTGCTTTTCTAAAGATTTTTTTTACTGTGTGGTGCCGTGCCTTTAAGCCAAAGCACTGTAAGAGGTCAGGTGGTCAAACATTACCCGCACGATTATAAACTGCTTGCAGTTCTTGTTGTTGAATAATCTCATCGACTTCATCTTAAGGATTATTCAACAATAATCACTTGGCCTTCGGCGAATAATTGTTAGTTATTTTTTCTGTCTATGTCTATTCTGTAGGGGCTGTCAACTCAAGTACAGTTTTAAGAGTGCCAGTTAGTATACAAAACTGCATAAAAAATCACACTCAGTCTGGTTTTTAAAAGTCTTCACCTACCAGTGTTCGCAACACAGGTGTCCCAACCAGGCCTGTTCCACAGATTTTGTCTGATCTCTTGCCGTGTTGCAAGATCATCATAGGCTGTGGATGCAATCAAACATATGTTTCATAAAATAACTTACTGACTTGTCCTTAGCCATTTTTGAACACAATGCATACCTTGGGAATGGAGACAAACTCGTTGACTTTCAGACAGGAAAATGAGATGTTGAAGTGGGGCTGTCCACACCCACCTGAGCCACACACCCCTGGGGTGCTTGGTAATTAAAGAATATGCATGTAATACATGCAGGGGGCTGTGTAGGGGAAACAGCTAATCAATATACATACATAACATGCCTATGATCCTATTTTGTACAATACATATGATGTACTCTCACACAGAGGACCACTTTAATCTAACTTAACTTAAAAAGGGGATGAAAACTAATGACAATGCTCACCCCATATGTGATGAACAACATACAGCTCGCCAATTTGAGAAAATAGTCCTGCTACAGCATCATCCTCTTCTTGTCGGATTTGAATTGCCTGGCCCCTGATAAATAAACCACATATGAACATTTCTAAAAATATCACATTACTGCACATTTGTTTGGTCTGAATGGAAATACAGCCAACATAAGATGGACATCATCTTTAAGAGGAGCCCTGGTTTTGGTCCCGTCCCTGCAGTTTTTCAGTCATTTTACTGTAAGTAGAGCTCCCTATAACTACAAGACGGACACCTCTCTAAAACAGACAGTTGGAGCCAGTCCCGACGGTGTCCAATTTTAGAGAGAGTTGTCTGTAAAGAGATGTGTTTATGCATCATCACCAATAAGATGAAATGCCTGTGTTGCAGCAGGATAAACAAAAGTTTAACTAGAGTATGTGTCTTACCAATTGTTTCCCCACTCAATGAGAGTTCCTGGCTGAAAAATAAAATGGCGATAGAACAATAATAGGTTTATATCGTTAAATACTAGTGCATTATAAAAACCCAAAGAAGAACTTGAAAATTAACCCTCGACTGTCCAAAAATAAAAACAACTTAGAAAGCGATTGGGGGGTCACTTTCCGAGATAACTCGGGTTAGTGCTTTCAGAAGTTTTCGACAGTGATCGGAGAATCCGAAGTTTCGGTGAGATGGGCAGCCAAGGCAGTAAACCCAGAAATTCGATCAGTATCGAGTAAGTCGCACTTTATTCTTGAATCTAGAAGCCTTTTTTGACACGTCTTTCGAAGAGCGTGTGGTGGCTGGAAATATACATCAAGGAACAACTTCCAAGGCAGCGGTGGCGTAGATGAAAAGTGAAATAACAATCGCGACGGCTGAAATCTGCATATCTAATGAGCTGAACAACTGCGGTTGTAGGTTACGTTTCTTTTTTTTCACACTTTTGACTCACTTTCCGCAGTGTTTGTTTTTCTGTGCGGCTTAAGCATTTTTGATTCGCATATTAAAACGAATCAAATGTCTGGTTATTTATTTATTTCAGCTTTGTCACACACAATGAATGCACAATGAGTTGTATCAAAACAAGTTCGCTGATCATGTTGTTTTACTTGTCTTGGACTCTGGGATATAATTCACCTGCTCCATTTCTCTCAAGTAGTATATTTAACAAAAGATCGATGTCGAATTTAGAACTGAACTTAAACATTGTCATGAAAAGAATAAAAATAACATCGAACCGTAGAATATGCATATATCCAAACCGTGCGACAAAATAATTTAATTGTCGGTTCAAACAACGTCCTTCGCCGCCTCTCAAAACACCGACTTCAAGTGAATATTTCGTGAACAGAAAATTATATTTCTCCGCATTTCTACGCAAGCTACTAAGGAATTTTTTGTGAAAGCTTATTGAAACGTTCTTATTCCAAAAAGGTTAAAAAAGAACTCATTGAAAGAAAATAAGTTTTTCGATGAGTTGTTTACACAAGCTTTACACAAAAAGTAAGGGTTGTGTAAACAAGCGATGCGAGACAGTTCACGTGCTCCACGCAACATTTCTTTTTTTAATGAAAATAGTATCCTATCTTGCTAGCGGTAAGGAAAGGATTTTGGTCTAATAACTGCTGTTCTTGTAGGATTCTAGGTTTTTATTTGCATGAAAAAAAGGCATTTCTCGTGAACGACGTGACAAAGGGTCACACCACGCTCATTCACATTGGGTGACATCCCAAGCGGCAATGGTAACGTGTGTTTCTTGAAGCGTAGTGCATAAGACAAGTAATAGTACACTTTGTTCTTACAACAGTCTTGTAAAAATAAATTGATTAATAACTTCTTTGTTTTTTCGCCTTGTATCTTGAATTACTCGATTTGAAACTTGAAGTTGTTGACTGCTACAGTAACTCATTGATTAATTCATGTCAACTTTTATTCAAATGAAAGTCCACACATGTTCGCATAGCGGACTCACTTTTACTGTTATTTGTCATGTCAGCAACTGGTTCTACATTTACATTTATTTAATAAATATTTTGGAATGGCTTTCT
Organism: Oculina patagonica; assembly: GCF_052425735.1. Lineage (NCBI taxonomy): Eukaryota > Metazoa > Cnidaria > Anthozoa > Scleractinia > Oculinidae > Oculina > Oculina patagonica. The sequence continues at coordinate 27,858,739 of NC_135760.1, read as the reverse complement.
TTGCTACATAGTATTGCTCAAACTGCATTCATAAGAGTTGTTACCCTCAACATAGCCTGCGAACACATGTATGTATTTCTAGTTGTCACTTCTTTCCAGCGATGACTGGAAATATGTCTGTGTTCGCAGGCTTCCCTTAAAAGAAAAGTCAACCACCTTAAATTGTAAACCATGGTCCAGCTAGAGTACAATAATTATACCAGATTTTCTTTTTGGTATATTTGCTATGGCAGCATATCAGACCAGATAGCCAAGCTATGATTTGCATTTAGGTGTGATGCAGTTGAGCAAAAAAATTCCATGGTGAGACCAAACAAACCTCATTGTGCTTCTGAAGAACACCAAAAAGGTTTAAATGTACATATGTGATAAGGTATTTACTGTGTCCAAATCTGGCATTTTCAGGTCAGGGACTTGATAACAAAGAGAATCAGGACAGTATACAAGGCTTCTGATTAGCTTATTGCAAATTTGGGTATGCATGGCAATGGTGTTACCTACATCAAACTAAATCTATTGGATTTAAAACTTCCTTGTATTTAATAGAAATGACGACCTATGATTGCAAAGACTTGGTAAGGATAGAAAAGAATAAGCAAGTATGATACCTTTAAATGATATGTCCTTAGCTCATAAATATGACTTGGACGTCGCGGCGTTGGTTCACCAAAGAAACTAAACTCATGGAGTAGCTGATTTTCTCTGTTGTTTAACATGGTTCGCCTCCTCCTTGCAAACTCAAGGAACTCCTGGAGACAAAAAATGGTCATTTTAAGCCCGGGGGGGGGGGGGGGTACTCTGGCTTGTAAATGACGGGGATGATCGAAGGATTTTTTGGGGTTTGAAATTTTTGATTCTGGGATTTTTTGGGGTTGGAAAATTTGGCAAGTATTTTTTTGGGTGACTTGATTTAAATAGGGGATTTTTGGGGGGTATTAAAAACGAACTTGGTGCGGCCTTGGCGTAATTATGGTATGATGAATAAACAAACACAAGGGTTCAATTTTTTATGGTTTTCTTTGTGTTATATTATTGCCCCTCCTGGCAATTTAGGGGTAATTTAACAAGGGATTTTTTGGGGGGTTATTTTTAATCGAGGGATTTTTTTGGGTAATGTCGGAAGACTAAGGGATTTTTTTGGGTCCTGAGTTTTGCCTCTATTTGATCATCCCCGACATTTACAAGCCGGAGTACCCCCATGGGATTTTAAGCACATACTTTACATTATTAGAAGGCATGAGGAAATCAAATGTTTTCCTTTTTTAAATGAGTGCACAGAATGGAGGGTGTGTCACTGATGTGTAAACAAATGTACCAGAAAAAGATAAATCTTAAGCAGCTCTCTTTAAGATCATACATAGCTTAAGATTAATAGGCCTAGAAGTACAGGTACTAAGCAATCCACCAATTTACTGTGCATGCAGTATTTTGTTCATTAAAAACCTTTCTACGAGGAGCAAAATGACATTTGCATCAAGATGAGGCAATTGATGCCAAGGATATCTCATCTATGATCAATGAATAAATGAATAATCAATGGGTAATCATCAATAATCAACTGATTAGTCATTAGTTATTGTCAATAATCAATGAGTAATCGATGACTAAATATAATTGGTGGATCTTCTAGTAGTGGTATGTTCTGTATACTTTCCTTTCTTCATACTGTATTGATTTTGATAATGCAAAATTTCATTTGCAGCACATGATGATACTGATGAGTACCATATTTACTCGATTAAACGCCTCCCTCTAATAAACGCCGCCCTCGAATAAACGGCGCATTTCAGAGCAGAAAAATTAATAAATGCTGCCCTCGAATAAACACTGCATCATGACGCGGCGCCCGTGTAAAAAAACCAACCGGGATCTTGGCGGGATCTTGGTGAGATCCCGGCGGGGATCCCGGTAGCGATCCCGGCGGGAATCTTGGCGGGATTATGGCCGGCGGGAATCCCGGTAGCAATCCCGGCTGGATTCTTGGCGGGAATAAAAATCCTGGCGGCCATAATCCTGGCAGGATCCCGGCGGGATTTCGACCGGGATTCCTGGCGGGAAACGAAATTCCCGGCAGCCATAATCCCGTTGGGAACCTTGAAATCTTGCCAAGATTCCCGGCGGACATAATCTTGCCGAAAATCTCGATTTGCATCTCTAATAGATTCATAAAAAAAGGAGAAAGAAAAAAAAGACGTTGTATAAAATTGTAAAATAGATTGTCGTAAAAAAAAAAAAAATTAATCGTCCCCGCTGAGAATCGAACCCGGCCGCTGGACTGGAGGGCCAATGCATTACCACTACACAACGCATAAGCAAGCTTACACTTTATGGTAGAAATTAGTGTTATATAACGAAGGCTTTTGAATGGATTACCCGCGTCCGCTGTAAACACAAGGAACCAACGTGATCATATCTCCCTTCAAACAAGTTCTATACTAACATGCCGCTCACAAAAGGACAGAATCATAGCTCATAGCTCTACACCAATACATTTAGTATTCTCATTCACGAGTGGGCTAACAAAGCGCCTTTAATTGGCACCAAACACATAGATTTCGCAAACAAGAGAGAGAGCGTGAACTTTAGTTCACAAGCAAAAAAGTGAATATTCTTCAAAGCGCCTTTGATTGGCACCAAACACATAGATTTCGCAAACAAGAGAGAGAGCGTGAACTTTAGTTCACAAGCAAAAAAGTGAATATTCTTCTGTAAAATGTTTTAAACGAAACAATGAATACATAAAGGCAACTAACCTTTTCCTCTTGCTCAAGCGAAGGAAGATGCAATGATGTGATCTACCAAACGAGCGAACTATCTTTTGATCATCTGCGAACAAATCGCCGAAGGAGACCAGAGGAGACGAAGAAGCATTCCTTCCCGAAGCTTTTTAAATAACAATACAATATTAAGCATTAAGTTTACGTCTCAAGCATCAACAGACCTGTACAACTTCACATTGAATGGTCCTTATTCAAAATGTCTATCTCCTTCCACTGTTCGAATTTTGTAGTTTTTAAAAAAACACAGTTCAGCTGTACATAGCTCAGTCAACAAATTATTCCGTGACGAATCCCACAAGATAGTGCTGTCGAACACACTAGCAAGCTGTCGCGTGTACAATTGCCCATGTGACCTAAGGCAGCCAATCGAAACGCTCAGTTCACACACCTTGCGGCAAAAGGCGGGAATATTCTGGGAACATCTTCGCCGTGTGAAGCGCTGTGTGTGGTCTACGGGAAGGTAAATAAACTCTAAAAATATAAAGCTCAGTCTGATAACCTCTTCGGAGCCACAATAAAAATAGCATCTAGATGATTTTTTTAATGCAAAAAGCGCAATTACAGCGAATTCCTGATTGTATTTGCAATTGGAAGAAAAAGGCCGACAGAAATTTGTCATAGACGTTTGTCATTGGATTGTTCGAAGGTATTAAGGTTCCTCAAAGGTAAGAAAGAGTTTAAAAAGCTTGAAAAACAGACCGCGAATCAATAAAAATTCTTATCTTTTAATTTATCTTCACTTATTATCACGCGCCTCTTTGTCGCGCCAGTTCGTCTAGACTGATAAAACTTTCCTCGTGGGAGAAGCCGTCTTTGCGAAATTGAAAAAAAATTAAAAGAGCGCCAAGAGATATTTGATGCAAATCCGACGGAGGACAACTCTATAGAGCTCGAAACGCTTACATGCGAATATAATTCTCTGTACGACTACATTACCGAAGGCCACGCTATCCGGTCTAGAGTCAATTGGTATGAATATGGTGAGAAAAATGACAAATACTTTCTAAATCTAGAAAGCCGAAAGATGAGCAATATTCATGTGTCCGCAGAATTTTTGATAAACATGGTAAGTTAATTACCAATCCTAAATCAATTCTGTCTGATTTGCACGATTTTTACAGCGAATTGTATTCTAACCGTGACTTACCAAACCATCACGTTTTAAGCGACGCATTCCTTGACCACTGTCTCCTACCAAGTCTTAGTGAAGACTCCAAGAATATCTGCGATGGCGCCCTTACAAACGCAGAGTGCTTCAAAGCTCTGCAAACCTTTACTAATGGAAAGTCTCCCGGTAATGATGGGTTGACAGCAGAATTTTATAAAGTCTTTTGGCCAACCCTGGGTCACCTTTTAGTCGACTCTCTAAACTGTTCCTTTGAAAATGGAGAACTGGCGAACTCGCAAAAACAAGGTATTATTAAACTTAATGAGAAGAAAAATAAAGATAAAAGATATATCGCCAACTGGAGACCTATTTCTCTGTTAAATGTCGATGTAAAGATCGCATCAAAAGCAATAACATTAAGACTAGAAAAAGTTCTTTCAGATTTAATCAGTGCTGATCAATGCGCATTGTAAAAGGAAGGAACATTTTTGATGCTGTTCGGACTATAAGCGACATTATGGATTACACAAAATCACACAATCTTCCCGGATTCATGGTCACCATCAATTTCGAGAAGGCTTTCGATTCTTTAAGTTGGAGTTTTTTATTTAAGGTCTTGAAAAAAGTTCAATTTTGGACAGTCCTTCATAAAGTGGGTACGCATTTTTTACACAAACATATCGAGCTGCATTATGAATAGTGGAATAGCAACTCCGCTTTTTTCAGTCGGAAGAGGGGTTAGACAGGGGGATCCTCTATCGCCCTATTTATTCATTTTAGCTTTGGAGTCCCTTCTCGCTGCCATCAAACAAAATAAAGACATTACAGGAATCGAAGTAGAAGGCAAAGAAATTAAGTGTACTGCCTTCGCAGACGATTTAACTAACTTTCTAAGAGATAAATAATCGTATGAAGCGCTGAATTCATTATTAGATATTTATGGCGATTGCTCTGGCCTCAAAGTCAACAAAGAGAAAAAAAGAAGCCTATTGGCTAGGAAGTTCTCACAGACATCACGAAGCTCTCGATATAAATAAAGTAAACGAACCAATCAAAATACTGGGTATTTATTTTACTTACGATCAGGATAAAAGCAAAGAACTCAACTTCGACTTAGACTTAAAATCTATCAAAAAGGCTTTGAATTGCTGGCAATGGAGAAATTTAACACTGATCGGAAAGATTCAACTTGTTAAAACCTTCGCTATGCCAAAATTCATGTACCGAGCCTCTCTTATTTCTTTTGACAAGGATATAATTAAAAGCATAAATTCGGTGATTTTCAATTTTGTGTGGAAAGGTAAAGACAAAATTAAGAGACTGGCCTTAATCAGTGAATATGAAGATGGTGGCCTAAAGATGCCTCACACTGAATCCCTGATTGCAACACAGAGAATTGTATGTGTCAAAAGGTACTTTGATGATAGTGTTAGCCCATGGAAAACCTTCTTATCTCATTATCTTAAGAATGTAGGATCAGAATTTCTCTTCAAATGCAATTTCAAATTATCGTGTCTTCCCTGCAAGATACCAATTTTTTACAAAGAATGCCTCAAAGCCTGGTCTGATTTTAAAAGCTGCACACCTGTTTCTAAACAAGACATTTTAAATGAGATTATCTGGAACAACCAAAACCTTTTGATCAATAAACAATCAATATTTAATAAGAAAATTAAGGAGGCAGGTTTTGTACATTTGAGAGATATCCTTTCAAATGACGGGAAACTAAAAAATTGGGAAGTTTTTAAAGAGAAAAACCTCTCCTCGTCGGATTATCTTCTCCTTCTCGGCGTTTTTAGTGCTATCCCGTCTGCGTGGAAACTTCTTCTAAAGACTGGAGATGATGCAAACCAAATCGACAAAACGGTCTCGGAAAATTACTTTGAAGATATGACCTGTATGAGCTCTAAATCGATTTACTCAGCCCTGGTTAAACGGGTTCAAATTCCCCCAACTGCTCAAGCTAAGTTTGAGTCTTTATATAATATTTCCAACTCCTTAGACTGGAAAAATATTTATCAATTGCCTGGTCGAGTCACTCTTGACACCAGAACGCAAGCCTTTCAATACAAGATTTTAAATCGTATCCTTCACACAAATAGTATTTTATATAAAATGAAATTCATTCCTTCTCCGTTATGCACCTTTTGTGGAGATCACGAAGAAACTCTGGAGCATCTTCTGGTAAAGTGTGTGTATACGAAAGATTTTTGGTCTGCCGTTATTTCTTGGCTAAACAATCAAAACATGCAAGTTGATAAGTTTGACGAAATAACCATCTTTTTTGGTTGTTTCGACAACATTCCAGACAGTAATTTGTTAAACCATATAATTCTGTTAGGGAAATATACCATTTATATATGTCGTAACAAAAATATCAAACCATCGTTATCCTTACTAAAAGCCAAAACACTACAAATTCGAAAGCTAGAGCTTTTCATTGCAAAAAAGAATAAAAAAGAAGCTTTTCATTACAGTAAGTGGCAAAAAATGTTATTGTAAATTGTTATTGTTGATATGGCATCTTTAAATTAAGTAGTAGGAAATTTACACATAATTAATTAGTCAAAGTAAAAGTTCAAGGTGCTAGTAGGTTAAATTCAATTAGGTTTTAAAACAATTAATCTAGCCGACTGTGAAATATTGCTTGTAATTAGTGTTAGTTAGTGGTAATACGTCATGGGAGGCGCGGTGGCCTAATGGTTAGCGCGCCGGACTCCGGAGCGAGCGTTCCAGGTTCGAGCCCTGGCCAGGGTTACTGTGTTGTGTTCTTGGGCAAAACACTTTACTTTCATAGTGCCTCTCTCCACCCAGGTGTATAAATGGGTACCGGCGAAATAATGCTGGGGGGTTCCCTGCGATGGACTAGCATCCCATCCAGGGGGGAGTAGAAATACTCCTAGCTGCTTAATGCTAAGGAAACCGGGATAAGCTCCGGCAGTATGCGCCACTTTGGCTCGAAGCTGACCTTTATTAATACGTCTGTTGTTATAAGTATGTAGTGTTAGTAGTGTGTTTGTAAATAATCTGTTTTGTAATTGCAATAAAAATGTAAAAAAAAAAAAAAAAAAAAAAAGAATCACGTCCGCGGCTCACCGTCACGTATTAAATATTTTTCGACATTTTAAAAATCAAACTGGTTTATAAAGTACTACTTTCAGTACTTTAAGTTTATTTCATCAATACACGCCATGACTTGTGTTCCGACCACAGCATTATATTATTTGTGAGAATTTCAAAGCATCGACTTTCTCCCGGTGAGTTCTGAGAAGTGAGTTCTCGCCGGGAACACTACCGAGATTTATTCACGCTGTAAAAAATTTGCCGGAAATTTTTTTTTTCTTGGCGGGATCTTGGTGAGAATATAATTCCCGGCAAGATTCTTGCCGGGATCCGTGGCGGGAAATGCTACCCAGGTGGGAACCCGGCGGGAAGTCTGCTATCTTGCCGGGATCCCGGTCTCGGCAAGATTCTTGGCGGGATCCCGATGTGCCAGGAATTTTTTCCCGGCCGGGATCCCGGCGGGATATCGCCATCTTGGCGGGATCTTGGCGGGATCCCGGTTCGTGCCGGGATCCCGGTCTCTTTTTTACACGGGCGGTTATTCAAGACTCAAACAGCAAATGCAGTAATTTTCAAGTTTGAGCAAGCCTAAAATAATTATTTTCCTGGATTGTAACAATGTTTGAAGATACTGAAAATGACTTTGGAGACATTAGCAATACTCCATGTCCCTTTTTTAAATTACAATGTTAAAGTAAAAAATGTTCAGTTACCATGCCATTCTTTGCAAGAAATAAATTGTATAAATGCCGCACTCGAATCACGAAACATTTAATAAACGCTGCAGCATTTATTCGAATAAATACGGTAATCTTATCGATGACATCAATTATGACAGAACATTTTGTGGCCTATCCATTAGTCATTGATTATCAGCAATAATCAATGACTTATCAACTGATTACCTATAAATTACTCATTAATGTAGTGGATGTTATTGATATTTTTAATGGGATATCCTTGGTATACGTAACTGCTTTTGTGTAAGGTTCCTCTTGTTGTTTTTAACTAGTTGATTTAGATTTGGTCTCTTGAGAACGAAACCTTGAGCTCACAATCTTATCTGCTTAAAATATAGAAACCTTAAGCTTTCATTTAATAAAATTCAAACTACATTGACTTTTTTCCTTTTTCATAACAAACCTTGTTTTCTCTGATGTACTGCTTTGCTTTCACAACTGACTTAAATCCACCTCTGTACTTCCAAAAGTGAACTGTTAAAGAAACTTCAGTCAATTCTGTGTTGAGGTCAACATCTATTCAGCAGTCAGTTGTCCAGGTCCACAAAATAACCCATTTAGTAAGAATATTATACTATCGAAGTTCTCATAAGCAAGCAGCTTGGGTATTCAATAACTGGCAAAGTGGCTGCGAGCCACTGAACTCGGAAAATTATCGTGAGGGTGAAAATGTATGGCTACTTAGTGTGGGTGACAAATAGATATTTTTGAGTTGTTTGTACTGTAGTAAAAAATGAAGGAACATTTTGTTTGGTCAAATGTAATGCATAGGTCGTAGTACATCTGATCTAGTGGATGTACATGGTAGCATGAAATTTGTAGCTGGGCATATGGTACAAATACAGTACCATGACAATAATGTCCAAGAATGATAATTTAACATTCACAAGTCTAAAGAGATTAAGAGACTGTAAGTTGACATAAGCCCATAACCCGGAACACAATTTTTTGTTAATTATTTGGCATGTACCCAGAGCCCATAACTACATGATTCTTGGTGCTGACAAATAAGTGACACCTCTGGGGACAAGAAAAGAGCAGGATAGATTATAAAATGAACAAGCTTTACTTAATAGGTGCAACAAGTATTTATTGAACTTTGTAAAAATATGTAAAAAAAATACAGTTTGTAAAACTTATGAATGACATTTTTGTCAGGAGCAGGACACATAATAACAGTACTTGCCAAGAAAAATAATTTAATAGCCACAACTTGGAGGTATCATCTGGATAACAGTGTGACCTTCCTTTCATTTTACTTTAAAGAATAAGTTCATTTTAATTGTTTGGTTATTATGACTGATTACTCTGCATGTGGCAAAAGTTATTAAGTGGTGATATCATACAAGTCATGTAGAATGTAGAATTTTTCTGAAGCAATGCATCTTCTTTGTTGGCATCCTTGACTTTTAGTGATGTACATGCGAAGTGCAAGGAAGTCATGCAGTATAATAAGTACTTGTACTTGATGTTCTTTTTGAGAGACTGTAGATGTAATTCTCAGTTTTATTCCATGAAGTTTACAGGATAACTTGTCCTGCAGGCAATGTCCAAAAGGGCTTTCAATGTGTTGCATCTTCAACATCACTATTAGTACCTCAGCAAGTGTCGAAGTTGTTAACATTTCTCTGTTGCTTGGGATAAATGTAGTTGGCAACTTGCACTGTTCATTTTGTTTCCACACATGTTGACCAAAGAATAAACTGTTGCACCTAAAAATAATTAATAAGAAAAATCATGTTCAGCTGTAGGTTAAAGAGGATACATTAATATAAAGTAAAAGGTGTATAAATGTAGTTCAAATGCTTATCAGTCTTTGTATGAAATCCCCACCCCCACCCCAGAACCCTCTTAATGTTAGGAACCTACCTAAGTCTGGATTTCTTCTCAGTGAAGGGCATGTCAACTGACATGTCATCCTTACCCTCAAAAAAATGAGGGCGAGTATTTTTCACTCCAAACGTTTATGCTCATATTATGCAAGTTGTAGCAGTCCAAGTATTTTGGAACATGAAAATAACAAGCAAGTCAAAATATCCTTTGTTTGTTTGAAACAAAATTTCTGTTTTCTATATCAGTCATTTAATAGATTGTTGTGTAATTATGTATTGACATGAACATAGAGCATTTTGTTATTTATGGGCACAAGTGATATATGCTTTAAAGTTCTGCGAATAAATTACTGGTACAAAATGAATGAGCAATTCATAGAGTTTGTTTGCTTAATTTACTATATGCTCAACAAGATTACCCCATGATGTTGCTTTGCACCTCTTACACACAGCCATGTCACTACATGTTGAAAAGCCTCAAAGGTTTGCAAAATGCTCACATGTTGTTTTTGAATAAACTTTAATATAAGCTTAAGATTTTTGAAGAATTTTGCAGTATTTCGGCAATAGCTTAACTGACCTTACAAAGCCTAATTGAAAATGAAGTTTTAAACTTTATTATTTAAGTAATAAAAGTTCCATATGCATTCTATATAAAACTTTTTATGCATTTATCACTGTCCAATCAGAAAATTACTTTCCAATCTCAAATAACATTTCTTGTTGAGTATGTACTGTAATACTTAAAGTTATTTTATTCGGCTTTACTTTCATATGATGTACATCACTTGTTTCTGGAAAGTTAACTGGAAGAATGATGCAATCAAACAGGTTTTAGTGATATAAAGATAGGCTTATGATCACTGTAGTATGACTCCAGGGTACCTGCAGATTGTACACATTGTGGTATATTGGTATAAATGTGATCAATTTGTGTACGGTAGTCAGTAGTATACTGGTTTATAAACTGTGTGTACCCTTTGTCTGTAATCAGATATTTTTTTAAAGCTTTTTGTTCTGTATTGATCTGCATTAAATTAATGTTGAAATCTCCAAGGATAACAGTTGGAATTGCAGGTTCTGTCAAAAGAGAGTTATGAAGATGATTAAGGGCACCAATTAACTGTGAAGTTGTAACATTAGATTTTGATCGGTACAACCAATGACATGAATATTTGGAAGTGGCTGGCTCAGGATCATGAAGTAATTTCTACATTATTAAAGTTGAATCTGTATGGAATTTGAGTACAATTCAAATCATTCTTAATGTACACAGCAGTTCCGTAACAAGTTCTTATGTTAGAGTGATTGAAGTCATTTCTGTAAAGTGTGAATCCCCTCATCTGATATGTGTCATCTCTATCTAACAAGCAAAGTTTTGTTTCAAAAAAATGTTAACATCAGCTTTCTGAATGTTGTAATCACTTTGTATATCATCTAGGTGGAGATGGAGAGATCTAACATTCTGAAACAAGATTGTTTTTGTTTGGGGTGAACCTTCAGTCTGTAACACTGCTAAAGGTTTGAGAGTTGCTTCTGTTCTGAGTCTGTTCATTTACTTTTAACTTTCTCACTAACTTTTATTTTGTTTTCATTTAAATTAAGAATATGCAGTGAGAGCTGTTTCTTACACGGCTCAAGCCAACATAATGCATATGCTCCCTTGTGGATGCTGGAAAATCAACAACTGCTTGTTTAATGTGTCACCTTGACATCGGTGATAGTCTTGGCAGCAGCAGGTCTAAGGGAATTGTCGGGAGAATTTGAACTTGATTTTTTTTATTGACTCTAAACTGTCTTGTTACTTCTAATACTGGCGTCCAATTTTTATTTATGTTTGCCTTGTACAAATGTGATTTTCTCTGCGCTGGTTTCTGCCTTGTCAGGATGTGGAAATGAACCAAATAATACTTGGTCTGGTGGAATTTTCAACTCTGTAGTCTATTTTTCTATACACACTCTGCACCATTTGTTAGTCCATCAGTCACATCAATGTTAGTTGTCAGATCATATTTTGCTGCAGTTGCTACTGACACTACTGAATTAAACCCATTGTTTTTGTTGGATCATCTGGTATTTTATTTTTGATTTGTTTCTTGAGATCTCTGTCCCCAACTATAATGTCTACAGCCTTAATCTGAGCTTTATCAGTTTGTCAGGTACGTGCTTTGGACTATCTACTGATGCATTTGTTGTAAATAAATGTGCAATGTTCATAGGGTAGTTATCTTGTCCAGGCCTTACAGTCAGGTCTTTGTTTTAAAATGGCTATTATTTTCAGAGTGGTTTCCCTCTCTCAAGCGATTCAGTAGCTCAGCAAATCTTTATCATCTTTTTTCTCATTATTTCCTCAATCAAAAGGCTTCCACATCACTTGGGATAAATTTTTAGCTGAGCCCAAAGTTACCACGCCCCCATATTTGTTGCAATCTTTCGTGCCACTCCAACCTCCCTTTCTTGTTCTTTGGTGTGTTACTTCGAGGTGAAATTCTCTATAGCGGTATCTGCAGCTGAGTGGCCCTTTATATTATGCTGACAGTGGGGCTGTGCGTTATTCCTCAATGGTATCAGATATCTTGGCGTTATAATGCTATAGTACTTTGCCAACTCCGCACCTCCACTTAGGAACAATCTGGGGGAATGTTTGATGTGATGAAAACTTCTTTTTTTGCGGAAACACTCACCCTACACTGAACCCTTGCTCTGCACCTGGTCAAAACTCTTCTGACCTCTATTGATGTTCTGTTGGGTACTACCTTAAATCTAAATTCGTACTTCTCCAGGATCCTAGGTTGTCTCTATTTATGGCCAAATTATCCCCAATAACTCAATACTATACCACTTACTAAACGCCCTCGTAACTATTGGGAAATTTACCTTATCTGAGGTGAGGCATCAGACTTATGCTTGCGCACAATACCTACTCTATTTTAAACTTTAACATCTCTCTCCTTTTCTCTCCTTGTGGAGTATGAGAATGAAAGACTCACGTTCTCCTCCTCAAAGACGCAGCTGTCTTATGCTTTCAACTAAATTTCTTTATTTGCTCTCTTCAGTCTTCTCAAGGTGATATCCGCATTGGTGGAAGGGAAACTCTTTCCCTTAATCACTGTTGCGTTACATATCACTTAGCTGTCTGTTTGCAGACAAAATTCTTCGCTTTTCACTGTGGGGCCCTTATCCAGATCTTTTCGGGTACTCCTGGCATACTTCATGCTCTGCACACGGCTCTCTACTGTATTTGTGAAATTCGGGGCAATGCCTTGTACGACTTACTCCATACTAACCTTCTATTTTGGGCTTCCCACTTATAATTTCTTTTGTTTTATTTCCCTGTTCCATTATGATTTGCTTTTTTATCCTTAATATCTCTTCTCCTCATGACTACCTCTCCTTCACTCTTTCACTTTCTACAGTATCTACTACCTCTGGTCTACTCTATGTGTTACTAGGCGCCTTTTATATTTTATGTCTGGGCGCACTGTATACATAAACTCCCTCTGGTTCACGGATCAGGTACGAGGTATACTGCTCTTCTAATGAGTTAACTTAGTAACTCGGCTCTTAGGAATATTTTAACTTTAAATGGAACCCTTTCTTTAATATTTATTACCTCCTTACCAGTGACACTCAAAAATCTAGCCTTTACTTATTATTACATTTACTCTAGGCTTACAATCCACTGACTGCAGTTTTTTTTCTCTCTATTAAGTATTATTTTACTCTTCTCCTTTCTTTTCTATTTTTTTCTCTGTTTACTTCTCTTGTTTTTTTTACTTTTCTTACATCTTCGGGTTCTTTTATTGTTTTTTTTTTTTGACGGTTTTTTAACTTTCTCTTTCCTTTAATTTTTTTTTTTATGTTTTCTTTTTTTTTCGAGGGTTTCTTAATTTCTTTCCTGCTTTCGTTTAGGTGTATTCTGTTTGCCTTTTCCGATTTGTAAAGCTTTAGTTTTTCCTTTCGTATTGTTTCAGTGTTGTTGTATCTTTCCTGGGCATCTTATTCTTCTTTTTCTAAATTCTGTATTAGCTCTTCTCTTTTTCATGTATTCTCACGCTTTACGCTTTTAGTTTTATCATTTAGTTTGTTTGCATCTAGTTGCCACTTTGTCTTTTTTGAAAGTCAGAGCTACATGACTAGTACTTTTTTCTACGGTAGATACATAGTGAGTTTCACCTTGTGCCCAATGTAATATTTCTGGATCCCTTGTCAAATTATGGGTTGAACAACAGTAACAGGAGAAAAGTTTATTTGACAGCAATATAATTAAAACTGAGAAATTGCCACTGCCTGAACTATTATTGCATCAGCCCATTTCCCTCACTGACATTTTTATAACTGCCACTCTGTGACTTCTTTTTCGGGGTCTGGTAGGCTGAGTAAATGGTTATTAGGATCATAAGTTGTGAGGCTCTACATCCTCGACATAAGTGAGTTCTATAGTAGAACCTGGTTTCTAAAGTGACATTGGATTTACTGGTGAAGCATATGTTCTGTGATATTGACTGCATTGGTTGTGGCCCTGGGTTCTTTCAATATCACCACTGAGAGAAATGACTCTATGGGACACATGATAGGTTTGGACTGACAGTGTTTTAATTTTATCTTCTCTTGTTAAATACATAAAAACGTGGGTTTTTCTTATGCTTTGATGTCCTCAGTTGCACAATACATAGGTACAACTTTTGAGTGAAAAATGCTTTCTACGTGTGTTTTGTCCTGTGCTCACTGATATAATACGATAACTCAAAGAATTTTAGCTTAGATGAACTTGGAATCCACTTCTTAAGATTGTTGGCAGCATTTTAACATGATTTGAATAGTTTAAAAAATTTCCTATAAGGATCTAGGTTCTCTTTCATTTCTTACTGATGAAAACTGGATGAAGAAATAAACCTTGCCCTTACATTCTATTTCTTTCACTTAATACAAGCAGGACTACTTTTATAATCAGAAGTATTCCATATTGGGTGCTCATCATATTAATCTCGCTTCTTTCGACCAAACTGCTCGTGATTTTTCACTTTCACATGATTGTTATATTTGCTTTCATTTTTCTAGTTTGCTTTATTTGCTCTATTTGCTATCATTTGCTCATATTTGCTATCTTCTCGCTTTCCATAGTTATGGCATAACCCCAGGGAGATGGGGATTCGACGTGCATCGCACGTCTCTCGCCTTTGGAATCACCCCGGCGAGTCAAGGGTTGGTTTGATGTTTCTGCCCCTGAATATAAAGGGACTTATTATGAACATCTCTATTTCTACGGGATACATCGCACTTAATTGAAAAATCCTGAGATAAATGAGGCCGATACTCCCAAACTAACAATGGCGTCGCTGAGTTGAAGGTTTAGTCGTACTTTCAGGTGACTTTTACGAGCACTCCGACATACCCGAAGAAAATATTCTATTAATTTTATTCTTTTTGTCCCCTCTTCACAAATGGTGGTCCATTCGTAGCTTGTGTACTCTGTTCGAGCGGCACAAAATCATCGAGCTCTCCAAATCATAGACCACTCTCAATAACGTCATACTTTAAATCCACAAATAGAAACGGTGCCACTAAAGGAAATCGCTTGTAGTTTGAGTCACCTCAAAACGAGATTTTGCCGGGTTCAAAAGATCGTGGCAGTGTTCTCCAGATTTGGGAAAGCGGCGGTATTTGGACTGTGGTTTTCAATGTAAAACCGGAGTAAAAAGATAACTAATTTTGCTTTGAGGCTTTTAGTTCTTTCTGGCAACCTAGTCGATTATTCACCTTCTTTACACCGCGATCTTCTTTTACTTGGTGCAGTTGTGTTCTTTTCTTTGATAAAGGTAGCTTCCGTTCAGGAAAAATCGTCACCCTCCTTTACATAGTATTAGGGCAATCACTTTATTATGACATTAATGGTGAGAAAACACAGTAAAAATAATAAGTGATATAGTCTTTGCTTATGGATAGGAATTCCCAGTTAAGATCTCAAAAGTAGGTAACGTCGTGTTATATTTCAATTTTAAGCAGGCGGCAACTATTTTCCTGTGATCAGCTTGCGGCCCGCCTGGCCTTAAATACCTAGGGAGAACACTGCGTGGAAAGTCGACGGTTCCTCGGTGAGAGAACATTTACGTCTCTTGGTTGAGCCCGCTGTTGACGAGAAATGACTCAGCGGCTCAATATCCGGTTCAAACGCTATTTTTTTTCGTTTTCACTTCCGTTCTGCGTCGTGGCGCAAGTGGAAGTGAAATGCGTAGTGAAATCAGCAAGCGTTGAGAGTTCGAATCCTGGACTAAAGATGTTTTTTCCTGTTGGTTTTCTTTTTTTTTAACATATCATTTATTCCGTTATTGTACCAATTTACCGGAACAAAAAACATGTCATGTTAAAATACGTATTTTAGAGAACTTGAGCCATTAAGTATGGGCTCCTGGTATTATTCATTTCTTTTTGTATTTCTTTTTGGCGTCGGTATTGTGATTTGAACTCAATATGTTGGTCGTTGCCCCACTTTTTTACAAAACTGGCAGTATGTGATAGAAGAAAGGGCTTGCAAACGGCTTTCTGTGACGACTCTCGATCGTCACCAGGGTGCATTCCGTGTACACGCCACGCCGAAGATACGCCAAGTTTTTTTTTATAGGGCTACGCCAAGGTCCTTTATTATTCATACCTAAAACAAGTCATCTGTACGCCAGTTATAATGTGCCGACTACGATCGTACGCCAGAACGCCGTGCAATTTTAAAATCCTCCCCGAAAATCTTCGGCGTAACCTACCGTAAAATGCCTGCAGTCTGGTTGATCGATTGTTACAAATGGTCGCCTTGTCAAAAAGTTGATTTCATCGTCTCTGTATTTCCATCACGGATAGAACGACGCTAGTCATCTCAGTGTTTAACATTGGACGCCATTTTTGAAATGTAGATTTCATGTGGTCGAGACCCGATTTGCCTCCTCGAGTCTTATGCGCATGCGTTTAGCACAAAATTTCAGTGCTTTAGTCTAGGCGTACCACAAGGAGAGCATTGGGTTTTTAGAAAAAATATTAGCCTTTGTGTACTTCATATAAAGTAACACAAATCAGTGCGGCATTTTACCTGCCTCCTACCCGCTTCACAAAATTAATTTATTAATTAATTTGATATTAATTAATTATCCAATTAAAATGTCTAACAGGAAACGGGTGAAGGAGTGAGGGAGTGAAGGAGTGAAATTGGCCCCCAAAAAAAACTCGGAATTTTCCGAGTTAAAAAGTGGTTGTAACTAGAGCAGGTTTTTTAAAAAAGAGCTCTCATAAGCAGGTACACGCTGAAACAATAGATGTTGTTTGCCAGAACTTTGAGCATAAGGCTTTCAATCTGGCAGTTTCGGAGTACAGTCCCTCTCCAGCCATAAATCATCTTGAAGCTTTAATATCAATGAACCTTATTTGACAAAAATTTTATTTATTATGTTTTGTCAAGGTAAATGTGAACAGGCGGTGTATATGTTACAGGTCAAATTTTAATTTTTACCCACTCATTTTTTACACTAGGTTAATACATTCCAACCTACAACCATGGTAACAAGTGTCAGAAAAAAACTATGTATTTGACAATTTTTTTTTAATGACACATTGCAACATTGAGGAGGGTTTCCATTATATCATCAGACAAAGTTTCAGTTTGTTAAATGCTAAATTCTGGTAAGCTGCACCAAATATAATCACAATGTGGGTACAGAAAAACCTTCCCACATTTTCAACAACAAAACAATGAGAACAGTAACAATAACAATGTCGTTTGATACAGAAGGACTGAAGCTATCGATTGATCCATTGTAAATAGTCTTCTTCATTGCATACTCTTTTACAATATTGAGCACTGTGAAGATTGTACTACACCTATTGAAATTTCTGGGTCATGCATTACCTAGTAATATAACACAGAGGGTTACTACAGTGAAATCAATTGTAAAAAGGACATAATCCCTGGCTATAATAATAAGGCAATACTAGTCACTCAAATGAAGGGCAAAACAACACAGGGTCATGTTATACTGATGTCAGTAAATTACGAAAGAAGACCAGTTGTTGATATTAAGTGGAAGACCTCAACACATTTTCAAATTGCTTTTAGTGAGCGTGTATGGTTCCCTTGGTGTGTTGTGTGCATTGTTTGCTTCAGAGCTAATATCAAGCAAAGGTAAATAATTATTTTACACTAAAGTTTTACTCACTTAAGCACAAGAAAAGTAGTCCGACTGCACAAGAACACACAACCAAAAACTATCCAAAATAGGGGTTCAAAGAGAAACCACAGGTGCCATTGAAAAAAAAAAAAAAAAAAAAAAAAATGTGTTTATAGTGGTCATGCACTTAGCTTTATATCTCAACGAGATAGCTAGTTTACAGGCATGCCACTGAAACAGAGGAAACAAATAATTTATAAATGAACATAACAAGGTTAAAAATCCCAACTGGCAGGAGGCAGACCAGTTGGCTATATACAAAGCGTGGTCGAGAATTTGAACTCCGGGACAACCGAAAAACAAATCCAGCTAGTGGCAAGGGCAGGCCTCGAAGCCTCGAACCGGTGACCTCCGGATTACAACACCAGCGCCCTAAACCACTCGGCCACGCTTGCCTCTGTTATACAGAATACATGAAGACACTCATTTGCATAGAATGTATCTCATAAATTTGCATTGACAGACTTACAGCCTGATTGCAATAGCATGAGATACCACAGGTTTCCCACAAAAAATAGCCTTAAGTTAATTTTGCCCTATAACAAATTATATTTTTTTATTGCATTGGTGATTGCTGTAAATCAGAATCTTTGAGTGGTCACTTATTAGAGATCACAAAGAAGAGACCAGTTGGTAATTCCTAATTAGACAGTCGTTGATGCTTACTGGAGTGGTGGTCGCTTACAAGAGCTGGTATTATAACCTGTTTAATTTCATTATTTTACCAGGGTAATTAACAAATGATTGTGACAATAAACATTGACAGTGCACAAATAAACAGTGTCCGTAAAGCGGGGTTGACAATGTATAAGAGTTTGTCACTCAGGACACGGAAAAGTATCTGTTGTCCGTATTAACGGGTGTCCGTATTAAGCGCGTTGATTTTAGAGAAAATGTATGAGGTTTTCGTCGGGACCAACAAAACTGTAATACCGGGGTGTCCGTATTAAGCGGGTATCTGTAAAGCGCCCAGGTTCCACTGTATTAAATTAATTCCACTTACTTGCTTGATCAAGTCTTCCAAACATAGTTGTCCAGGCTCCAACCAACTCCCCTGGAAATTCTTCATCTGCACTGAGTTTGGGTAATGTCTCTGATCTGAAAAAAATATTAACCTTTCATTTTATGACAGGGAATGAAACTCTTAGGCTTAAAGGATAGTGCAGTGAAAGTATCATGTTTTATGCTTCATGTTTATTTGCTTTAAGGTTATTACCCTGAAATAGAACTGAACATAGATTTTTAACCAAACTTTGCCTACTGGTTTATTAGTGTAGTGTTTACACTACACTCATGCATTGACTTGAGAAGGGAAAGCAAACGCTGCGCCTAGGTGTTAGATAATGCGCAGTCAAGTGGAACAAGTACATAGACATGAATATGCAAATTAGATGGGAACGGGCTTGTTATTATGACCTATTATCCACGAATGTTCTGAAATGAAAACACTCGAATGTTTGCCAGTGAAGTTTTCGCGGAATGTTATATTTTAGTTTAGCGTTTAAACTGCACTCATGCGGTAGATTGTTGGGTGAAAATTCCTACGGAGAATGAATTTTATTATACTATTAAAATCTTAAAAATATGCGTTAAAAATACAATATTAAAAAACGATAAAAATACAACATGTCTATCATCTAAAACAAGAACTGCATTGGCAGCCACCAAAGTTTGTTGTATTAAGATGATTGATAAAAGCTTGAACGTTTGCTGCATTTTTTGCTGCCGGCGGTAACTGATTCCAGATTCTAGAGATGATATAAGAATACGAGCCGTGAAAGAATCTACTATTATAAGGGCATTGTTCTACATTTAGCCCGCTGCTTCTAAGATTGTATGGTGTGACCCGGGGCTTGAATAAGTTGGTGATATAACGTGAGCCATTTTCTTTAAAAACTTAAAAACTATTATTAGAGATTGTTCATACGTCTATGTTCTAGCGTTCTCATGCCCAGCAGTTTGAGTAATGACTCATAATTAGAAGTTTTTCCCGTGTTCATTACTGTTTGTAGACCATAGTAGTAAGCGTCTTCCACTTTTTTGTTGAGCATTTTACCTATACCAATCAGTAAAGAATTACAATACTCAAAATGCGGTATTATAAAGCTCCTGTATAAAAGCAATATTTAAATCTGTGTATCTGTGGGCACTAAGCGCTTGAGACGACGAAGTGCGGCAATCTTAGCGTATACTCTTTTCAGCATTACATTTGTGTGTTCTTTGAAAGATAATCTATTGTCCAGACATACTCCAAGGATCTTTAAATGTTCTTTGATATCGACTGAAGTGCCATCAAACTCCAAATCGTAATTGTATGTTGAATTCCCAAGAATCATCACTTGTGTCTTGTCCCCATTGGCTTGAAGATAGTTGTAGTTAAGCCAGGTAATAAGCAGGCAGAGAGAAGAGACGGAAACAGATTCGTTCATGTCGTTCATAAAGATGTTAAACAGTAAGGGGCTAAGGAGACTTCCCTGCGGGACGCCGCACTGTAAGCGTGACCAGCTAGAGCATGTATTATTGCATATTACCCTTTGTTTACGGTCATGCAAAAATGATCTTAAAAGTTGAAGGGCTCAGGTTCTTGTAAGCCATACGCTTTTAACTCTGCTAGCAGTAGATTGTGGCAAATGCAGTCGAAGGCCTTGGAGAGATCGATAGCAACCACACCCACTTCTTTCTTTTCATCAAGTGCGCGTCTCCAATCATCTGTTAATTTGATCAGCGCTGTAAAGCAGGAGTGTCCCCTAAGACAACCCAACATGTTGGGCGAGAAAATTGGTGCAAAGGAGGCGTACATCTGGTCGAACAGCACTTTCTCAAATAGTTTGGAGATTGCAGAGATGACGCTGACTGGTCGGTAACATCGCCCTTCTTATGGATGGGGGTGACATTACTCATTTTCCATTCTTTTGGCAGAGTACTCGTGCAAATACAGTAATTAAACAAAGACGTTAACGGATCGAGTAGCCATGGCTATAGTGGAAAGTTTAACAATCTTTGGAGAGAAACCGTCGGGGCCAGTAGATTTCTTGGCATTCATTTTTAATACGTAGTTGGTTACAGTTTCTTTTTTTGATATACGAGTTTCCCATCATCCAGAAGATGAATGTTAGCTGTGCCATCAGTGTTTAATTTGTTCTTCGGAAGAAGAGGTTTCATCTTTTTCCAGAATAAACCAGCAGGTGATGTTCCTGAGGCTGCATCGGCGCAGAAATTTTTGACTGCTTTTCTCTTTAGACCTGTAACTCTGTTCCGTTGTTCTTTGTATTTACACCAGTTTGAGTCTGTTGGCGCACAACGGAATTTCTTGTAGAGTCGGTTTCCTATGCGAATCTGCTTTTGGATGTCTGGGCTGATCCACGGCAATTGGTTGTTACGAAGCTGTATTCATTTTACAGGTGCGTGCTTGTCTAGGACTTGTTTATATAGGCCAGACCAATGTGCCCATATATCATCGATGTTGTCATAAATATAAGCGCTGTCCCAGGGGACATTTCTGAGATCAGAAAGAAATGAGTTCGAGTCCAAGTTCTTGATCAGGGATCTGAATTCTATTGTTCTTGCCTTAGGTCTCGGTAGCTTTTGTTTCCTCAAAACAAAGATCAGGTCGTGATCGCTAATCCCGACTTGCAAAATTCCACTTGTCGCCAATCTCTCAGGGTGTGACGTTAAAACAATGTCAAGTAGAGTTCTTGAATAATTAGTTGTTCTTGTAGCCTCATGAATAACATTTGTTAGACAGAATTGTTGGCTGAACTTGGTCAGATCTTTATTAGGGCCATTTGGGTTATCAGGAGATACAAGCATGTTCATATTAAAGTCCCCAATAAACATGACTTCTTTCCGTTTGACATACATTTTCTCTGCTTCTAGTTACTGAAAGGGAACTTAATTTTGAGATAAAAAAGGGGGGTCACCATATTAGTTTAGGAGCAGGAAGATCTTCTATATTCCATATAATTCCTTCATAATTCCTCTGAGAGTACTGGCAAAGCGGTCAGTGTAAAACGCAGACTGCAGACTGCAGACTGCAGACTGGGGGTAAAATGCAGACTGCAGACTGCAGGCCAGGGGTAAAATGCAGACTGAGGATAAAGTAACGAAATATGAGTCACAAAGCCATTTTCCCCGCCAGCTCCAAATTTGGAAGGAATGAACGTCAGACAACGTTTCGCACGAGCGATCACGAAAATGAACTGGTGATAAATGTCATTTAAAATAGATTTTATGCCGACACAAATTTCATCAAATTTAACTTTTTGATACAGCAAAGGCGATCATATTATACCGCGGCCACAGCTCGTTCAATGTTTTAAGTGTTTTTAACTGGCACAGATTAAACCCTTCCGCAGTTAAGTTATAAAAAAGGCTTTGCTTCGCCAACCGTCGTAATAAAACACCATAAAAATAAAAGGTACAAAGCTTTTATGTTTAGCGAGCGGTACAAATGATGTGACGTATGTAGTTTCGTGCGCGTATAAAATTAGGGCACAGGGCCCTAAAAGGGCTGTAAAACATTCAGTTTCATCCGGTTAACAGATGCAGAAGACTTGAAATTAAAGGTTAAGTCTCACAAGTCTGTAGAAATTAAAAGTAAAATTTGAACACATTTGTGTCGGCATTTTTTTATTTCCCCTTTTTATTTATATTTTCTCTCCTCGAAAATTTTCTTAAATCCTTTAATTTTGACCCGCGGGAAAAAAGGCTTTTGAACGCATTTCGTTACTTTACCCTCGGTCTTGCATTTTACCCCTGGTCCGCAGTCTGCAGTCCGCAGTCTGCGTTTTACACTGACTGCTGGCAAAGTAAACGTTTTTACCGATAATTTATTTTTCAAACATAGGAATTGATTTGTTTTCATTTTACAGAAAGAATTTGCTCACTACACCCAAAATATGAAAAAAAATTGATAGGTCACCATACTCATTTACAAGAAAGCGACAATTTACTTCTCTTGCGGACTAAGCCGCATAGAAAAAAGCCGCCATTTTGTTTATGTGTGGGCGCTGATTACGCTGATTAATTCTGCGCAGTAAGGATGCCCAATGCAATTTTATAAGGCAATAACCTTAATTTTCTTTGAATTCAACGTTGAAACACCAGCACCTTTTTTCCTTCCCAGGTGTTCCTTACGCATATCTTTGCAACCGTAACAGAATTGTTGTTTGTTTGTAACAAGATACTTTTGTTTTCCTTGCAAATGATGTAACATGGTACTTTTGTTTTTCGCGGCAACATTGATGGCAGTTGTTTTGCTTTCAATAATAAAGCCAACTATAATGCACTTAACAAAAGTAAAGAACAATTCAAATTAAAAAAAAAAAAACATTTCTTTCCAAAGCGCAGTACAGCTAGGATATTTGTTTCCATGTTATAAGAAGTTTGCGCCAAAATTCCTGTTGCAAGTTTTTGCATACGTTATTATGAAAGTGCTGTAAAAGTCTCAAAATCTATTTTTAATTAATTAATTTGTGGTTTTAACTTGACACCACGGAGTCTGCAGGAATCCTACCACAAAACGTGCATGATACATGCAATGTTCCAGAGAATAATTAAAACGTAGACTTATCTGCACATGCATTTGGTGCAAAGTACTTTGCTCTAGAAAAATAGTACCACAAGGAAAGCAAAGAATTTTCTGAACAAATATATACTGTATAGACTCGTGTATAAGTCGCACCTTTTTGCTCATATTGTGGACTTAAAATTGTGGGTGCGGCTTATCTACTAGACCATTGCTTTCAAGAGCTGTAAAACCCCCATCCTCGGAGACCCAGGGGCAGTTAGTGGGGGTGGGGGAAAGTCTATGGGCAGAAAAAAGAATAGTTAAGAAAATTTATACAGGGGAAAAAGAAATCGGGGTGATTGGGCCACCCTGCCTAAATAAAGTTGACCTTTGACCTTTGTCTAACTTTGAAAGTTTGGGGTGCAGCTTATCTGCGAGTGTGACTTACACTGTATACTTGAGTCTCTATGTAGATATATTTCAAGTTTTACCTGGGGCGTACAGTCAGGTGCTCCCCTTCCCCATCCCCCTCCACAACCTTGGAATAATTAATTAATTGAACAGATATTAATTAATTAATGACTATTAAAGGTTACACCTTAGTGCGTTAGGGTGGGGCGCCCAACAGCCCCAACAAACCATCACAATAGTGCATTCTGCACTAAAAAGTGATCTACAAAATTTATAGGCTAGCAAACTAGCACACTTCAAAGAGTTATTTATTCACACCGTGAAACCCTACCAAATGCCACCTCACTTATAGATTATAATTACACAGCCACTAGTTGAGATACTCACACAAGAGCAACATAATCTTCAATGCACTCTGGCTTCACATCATTGACTAGAAAGAAGAAAAAAACAACTTCTTAATAAAGCAGACATACTTGTCTCCAAGGACCGTTATGAAGGCAGGGGTGGGGTACATTTGGTAGGAGCAATAGAGGTTATCAGTTCTGCTGTAATTTCTATCAGTACTGGTATATAAATGAATGCATCTAACATGGCTGCAGTACACATGACAGCGTTTGATGGCTTTCCTTAGCTCCATGGAACTAGCAATGGGGGACCAAGGAATTCACACCCAATAATTCTGTTTAGCACAAACATGAGTGCTTCCCCTGCTTGTCACTTCCTTCAGTTTTTGACTTAGCTGACTATCGACACGAATTTGAATATATTTTTTACTGTCTGAGATGCGCTGAATTGCATTTTCAATTACTTTTCTGTCAATACAAATATTATATATATGTATGGGACAGCGCCTGCAGGGAATCACGTTAGTTGTATTCATCAAACCACGCGCGAGACTCAGCAGCGTGTATTGTTGCTGAGTCTCGCGCATGGTTTGATGAATACAACTACCGTGATTCCCTGCAGGCGCGCGCTATAGAGGGAATCGGCCATTGATAACTCTTTCTGTTTACCAGTGCAATACTTGTATCTTTTTTTCTCTTTCTGTTTGTTTATGAAAAAAACATATTTACTGTAAAAATGTTCAGTTACACAAAATAAACAATTTCTTGTAATTGCTACAAAAATTTCTAATACGTGAGGAGCTTGGGAAATTATGTTTCAGTAGTTTATAAGTCTACTTCTGTATTTCTTTCTTCTAAGCAATTTAGTAACTCTACGAACAGAAATTCGTTCTCTGTCTCGTTTCCTGTTGCTTTTTGCTTTTTTCAAAGCCTGAGATTTCTCAGCATTTGTAGAGATCATAGCAACAGAACAACTCCTATCGCCATTCTTTCCAGCTACAACACGGACATCTCTTTCATATCTCTTTATAAGCTTACTATCATAATTATTGTGGGTATCATTTATCGAAGTCTGGACAGAACTCTGTGCACGACGTGATTTGGTCACGTTATACAAAAAAATGCTTCCGGTGAACAATGGTTCGGTTGTATTCGATCGCTTCATCTGACTGATAAATGGTTCGGTTGTATTCGATCACTTCATCTGCTCTGATGTCGTCTACACCGTGCAAATGTTTAACGCAAATGCGAGCCTCATCACTCGATAGCGCCGTGTTCTGATCACAAGTAATGATCAAGTGGCTCAACAGCCGCCGAGCTACATAACTCGGAAAGTTTGTTATTTGATCACAAGCCATGATCAAGTGGCACAATGGCCGCTGAGCAATACAATTCAGAACATTTGCTATTTGACCACAAGCAACGGTCAGTTTCAGTCGCAGTTCAGCGACCAAAGACGACAGAAGAGGCGATTCTTGTACGAGAACGAAAGTAAACAGTTTTACTAAGTACACAATCTAGCGACCAAACGAAATGTTCTAGCGAATTCGTGAAGCACGCATGCAGAACAGCGACCAAAGACGACAAAAGGGTCGATTCAATGCGAAAACAAGACTAAAATATCGTCGCACCAGTTTTCCGGCCAAGACTTGCCCCTGCAAAAATCAATCGGGGCAGCCAATTTGGAGTCCATACAACTGCACGCGCATTACGGCTCGATTCATTCCGCATAACAGTGCACAGGCCTACCAACTCAAAAGACACAGGACGCAAATCAGAATTAGGCTTGCGCTCTCCTTCGTCAAACGCAATAAACATTTTTATAGCACCTATCCAGGCCTGCTCTAGGCGCTTTACAAATACTGTATGTTAAAAAAAATTAAGAAAAGAAGAAAAAAACATCACTAAAATCACAAAATTACCATAAACTGCACCAAAAATAAGCAAACCGCAAACCCTTACACCCTTTCTATATAGGCTAACCCAGTTGCAATTCTGGATTAGAGTGCATTTGGAGCATTTGACCAGCAGCCAGTTGTATAGACACTCTGATGTTAGAAGCATTTTTTAGGGTTTGATGGTTCTATTACTTTCAGTTTTTCCATCCTCAACTGAACTTATAAATTTTGATGAATTATTAATGAGGCCTTCCAAGGGGGGTAGCCATGTCGCAATGTTGCATGTTTCTGAGGACCTATGTCACCAACAGTTGTAATTTAATCTATGTAATTTAATCTATGTTGTAGTTTAAAATGAATTTCAGGTCAAAATGATTTCAAGCTGGTTTGATTTGTATTTTTATGGTAATAAAAAGGAAAGTACAAATCAAACCAGTTTGAAATCGTTTTGACCTTAAATTCATATTAACGTACCACTTACATATTTTGTAGTTCAATTTTATATTTGGTTCAAAATTTTTCAAACCAGTTTGATTTTCTGTTTTTCGTTGTTTCATATCCACTATCATTTACTAGTATAAAACCTTTGGTACTAATTAACAACATGCAACTGTTTGTATATTACTTTAGTGAAACTAAATAATTTTCTGGCGATGAGAAAGAGCAAAGCCTCAAAAAATAAACTTCAAGAATGTCAGTACCTAATGATATGCGAAGAAATTTTTTTGCAAAGACAATAAACTTACATTCAAACTCGTACAAGGTGTCCCTTTCTGTCAAAAGTTTCGAGTGAGCGTCTGTTGCCTTTTCTACTGATTGTATTCCAAGAAATTTTGATAATAAACTTTCCGACTCCTCTTTTGTTTTGTAACTGGTAATCGATAGACCTCTGACTGATATGAAGCTTTCTCGAACAGGTAAAAGAGGTCGTTTTAAAAGCGAAATTGCTCGTTTTGTCATTGATAGTGCCGCCATGTTGGATTTTAAGTTTAATAAACAGAACGCTGACCAGATCTTTCGTGTATGCTGGCTCATTTCTCATTTCTGCGTTTCACTTTCCCACTCTTCACTCCTCTTCACTTAAAATTTTATAAGGGCAGTGCCGATACCAGCTGTAGGGGAGACCTAGGTTATATTCCACTTGTTTAAGGTGCTTTTCAATGTGTGCATGGCAAATGGAATCCTTTTCTAATCGTCATTCATTCATTCATTCATTCATTCATTCATTCATTCATTCAAACATAGTCATTGCTTGTAGGACGAAGCTTGGGCGTTATCCTTTTACAGGGACCGCGGAGAGGGAGGGGCTAGGAGTTTCCCCCCCCCCCCCTTCCCCATTTTTTTTACAGTAAAAAGAAAAAAAATTATAATGAATTAAAAAACAAACAAAAACTTACTGAAAATATTACGTTTCCGGACGCCATTTTATTGATTTAGTTTGTCAAGGACGACAGTAACAGCAGTTACTATTGCCAAAATAGACTCGCCTTCAACTTAGATAAATAAAAAGCAAGAAAATGAGGATAAGTTATAATCGAAAAAAGTTAGCTACGATAGGATGATGCCCTTTATTAAGGTTGGTCAGTTTCGATCCGAACAAATGGGTTAAGTGGGACGATTAAATGTAGAGGGCCACACAACGTTAGGAAGACTATGGCACAATTCTTTGTCGGATCATCTCACGTAGCTTGGAGATGCATGTACTAGAACTCACTCGAGGTGTATAAAACAGTAATTTTATAAATACACGGCTAGTACGACGACACTTGTATTGGACAAGACAATACAGTTTGTTTCCGAGCTTATACCAAAGGTAATTCATTCAGTTCATTTTGTAACAATGAAAGTGAAATTATCTATTCTGTTTTCATTCGTTCTGGTAACATCTCAGTTGCCGGTACTTCAACATGACGAGAAAGGTACGTGTCTTGATGTGAGGTTTAAAGTATCAGTGAGTAGTTATATCGAACGTTTTGTAGAGCAACGTCTCTTTATCACAACATTTTGTCGTCTTAAGCAATACTTTTGCAAAGAAATTTTAAGCGCTGAACGTTTAAATTATTAATTTCACATGCATTTTACGGTATCTGAGGAAAATTGAAATCCGAGTTTTCCCGGGGAGCATGCCCCCCCCCCCCCCCAAGTTGGCTCACGCTTCCGCGTTCGACATTAAGCCCCACCCCCCCCCACTCGAATTCTTCCTGCGCGATCCCTGTTTTAATAATCATCGACATAAAAGCCTCAATCTTCAGCTACTAGCAAAGACTGAAGTATTGTTGTAAAAACGTTCTGTTAAGTGAAGCATTTCAATATGCAACAAAATCTACAACTTTTTTCGATGTTGTAACTAACGAAGTGATGCATCAAGAAACAGAACCAATGACCCGGCAAGTCGGCAACACAACAAGAATGACTGAGGATCTCTCTCTCTTCCCGCCCCCGCTCGTTGGGGCGGGTAGAGAGAGACCCTGGGAACGAGGTTGTGATCATCTATGAGGAAAACCTCAGAAATAAGTATTCACCAGGAGCCACAAAACTGGCTGGGCATTCAGAATAGTTCATCATCAACTTCAAGAGAAAAATTTACACACGAGGAAGTTAAAAAGAGCTATGATTTTGAGAATTACCTAACAAAAGTTATAAACCCAGTACACAGAATAAGCCTGACAAAGCTTAGATTAGGATGTCATGCATTACGAATACAAACTGGAAAATATGAAAATAAAGGAGCATCAATCCCGGTATGTAACAAAATTGCGTAGAAGACAAAGAGCATTTCTTAATGTGTTGCCAGGGGTTTACAACCATAAGACGTGAATTATTTTCTCACATTTCAAAGGTTGATATAAGTTACATACATTTAAGTGAAAATGAGAGGATTAAGTACTTGCTTAAGGCTGACAATAAAAATACATCCAAAATAGTAGGTAAATATAAACATTGTCTGAAGCGAAAGAGAGTGGTTAATATGATAACATCTCATTCTGCGGTTTTGTTTTTTCGCGCTGTTCCCCAGCTAACTGAAATAGTCTATTAGAGGTTCGAAGAGCTGCTCCCTTATTAGAGTTTATTGTTTCAAGTGACCCCCACTGAAAATAGAAATATTGGCCACCCAGAGAACATGAAACGTACCAAATAACCAGAAGGCCCTTTCGCCTGGAATCGTTTTGACCGGCGATTAGGCGTTCTTTTTTTGATAAGTAGGAAGAGAAGGCATGATCTGAGGTTAGCAATAAGAGTCGATTCGACCTGGGGTAAAAGTCGATTCGCCCGAACTATTAAAAGAGTCGTTTCGCCAAGACTAGAACCAAATGAATTACGTATAGTATAACGAATAACTGAGTATAAAGTTTTATTATTATTCCACTATTGCGCCATTTTACCATATTAGGGCAAACGAATGCGCAAAATATGCTCATAATGCTCATTGCTCGTATTTTTCCTCGCCCCTCGGGGCTCGGAAAAAACTACCAACTCGCAAAATATCCGCGCGTATTATATTGTAAACCATCGAATAAGGTGTATTTATTTAATTCCGCCCGTGGAGTACAAATAACTAAAAAGATTTCATGTAGTTCTCTCACTTCTCCTGGCCGCGCGAAACAGGCAAGAAAAACGTTGGTTAATAAATCTCTTATTAGACATCTTAGGTCATCTTAGTGTGACTGCCATTTTTACTCGTCATTTGTGTTTTGATTCGCCCAACGAGATAGCACTGAGGGGAACAAAAAAGCATAGTGGACTTGAAAAACTCTCTTTCATGTGTGAAAACTAAATGAACTTTCCGAGTGCAACAAAATAAACTCTAGACTCATTAAGAATGCTCTAGAGACTTTTGTTGCACTCGGAAAGTTCATTTAGTTTTCACAAATTCGTTACATATTTTAACAGGACGCCGTTGAACATTTGCATTTTTATCTTGCTGAAGAAGGCAACAGTAGTGGCCGAAACGTTCAAAAACAATATTTTTAGCCAGTGTCAACTTTTTTCATTCGTAATTTTTTACAATAGGTATTGTTTACCGGTTTCAAAATAGCCATATAAGGTCATTTCATGAGCGGCGAAAGCAATAAGGGAGGAGGTGTTTGCTTATTATTATAGTATATGTTGTTTTCATGTATTCTCGTTACACTGTGTGTGTGTTGTTACTGTTTATGGAGTTGCTCGTGAGTGCTCGGGCCTGTTTTTGATTAAACAAATCAGATGAATATTCTAGAGTCAAACTTTACAAAAAAATACACCTGTTCAGTCCTTGTTGTTCTGGCGCGCGGCGCGCAGTTGATTTTTATTTATTGCGGTGACTTCACGTTGATGTCCTACAAATGGGCAGTACAGTGTAGGGTTGCCGCAAAAGTCAGCTTGTGGCAAGTGTAGGGATCAAATGAATTCTCAGCTTTCAAAAAGAAGATGTTCAATGGAGAGATTACAAATGCATATCAAATCTATTTAAATTTTCATTAATAATACGTTTATTGATTCGACCAACGTTAATTTAAATCGAAGCAACGTAGAAAAGCTTTTATTATAGAAGTATAACTCTTTGTATGCTTGGTCCTTTGTAAGAAACACA
Source organism: Oculina patagonica (assembly GCF_052425735.1). Taxonomy (NCBI): domain Eukaryota; kingdom Metazoa; phylum Cnidaria; class Anthozoa; order Scleractinia; family Oculinidae; genus Oculina; species Oculina patagonica. The sequence goes on along the minus strand of NC_135760.1, from coordinate 27,828,271 downwards.
GTAATGTTCTTTCGAAGGTAACGTTCCATAATGGTTACCGCATAAAGAATTTCTTTAAACATATATATGCATCTTTACATAAATACGCATCTTAACCTCCAATAAAATGTTCCCTGGTTATTTGTTTATTTTTTTTCTGGATGTTATTCAATAAACCGGCCATTTTAATTAAGGTTAGGAGGTAATAAATCTTACTTTTCGCCTTGATTAATAAATAAGAATATTGAAAAGGAACGCAAAGTACAAAATTCGATGCTAAATGCCGGATCCATTCACGTCTAAATAAAACTTCGAGATAAAATAGTTACGGGTTGTTTTTCCTTCTGGTTAACATATCTGACCAACTGTTAGACTGGCAATTTTCTCTTTACACAATAATTCTGTGGTTTTTACATAATATTTGCATTCAGGTCCTCGTATATTCAGTGCCTGTTTTACCGTAAAAGCATCTTAAACAACCTTAATCAACCTGCAATTAGTTATTTTAGTAAAATGACTCAAAATTGCATAATTACATGTACACAGTAAAACATTGTTTATAACAAAGCCACATAGAAACGACCGAAGAGTACAGAATGATTATTATGACAAACTCGCTCTTAGCAGGGGAAAAAAGCGGCAAGTAATTTCTACTTTATCAAACATTTTATCGTCAACAGTCTGGATATCGGACACATCAAAAGAGTTCTAAAACAAAACAGAAAACAATTACTGGCGAGAAAATGAGTTTTCTCGTCTTAACGATGTTGCCAGGAGGTCAGTATGCTATAAATGAGATAATTTTCTCGTTTCTTTGAAAAAAAAAAACAATGACGGAAAACAAAGCACTGTAGGAAGTATGAGTTAATTTTTTACTTTTTCATCGGCCGCTGTTCGTTGAAGCATTTTTCTGTCTTCTAGTTGGCTACTTCAGTAAATACTGAAGTTGATTCTAAATGAATCGCTAAGATGGTTCAAGTTTTTAAAATGCGCCCTTTCATCGAATTTAGTTTTGCACAATGAGAAACAGCCAGGTATTACCAGCTGTTCCAGCCGCTAATCGGCTTATTTGAACCCTAGATTTCTGTTGTTGATAGAACAGAGCCTGTACAATCGGTTAGAAAGTACTTTCTCAAATAGTAGACCTGATTTTGACTACATTTTCAATTGCCATAGCATGGTGTAATATTTTTCATACCACACGGTATTTGTCGTGCTATAATATCGACCATAAGGCCACACTATTTTACTTAATTGCGAATTTCCTTGGAGGATTCAGCCGTGAAATTTAACATATCTTAGTCACTTGAATTAGTTAGACTAGATCAACTGAAAAGGTAAGCTGAAGGTTTTTTGCTGAATGAAGAAGAATGGCAAAAACATGTCGACAAAATTACGGTTGTAGATAATTGTTTTTATAATGATCATAACAACATTTTCCCCTAATCGATTTTTTGGTTTTTCGCCTTTTTCTACCGATATTACGGCAATCTATTTTGTGAAATTGATATCCAAATAGAAATTAAATGACCGCAAAATGGGCGGGCTTCCTTGTGCTGATAGTAAAAGGCTAATGTATCTGCTACGGCGATTATTCACACTCAAATCGTTTGATATCTAGCAAGGAAAGAAAACAGGCGTCCTCTTAACACAATAAGATCTGCAATACTTCTTTATTTTTCAGTCCTCCAACCCGCTGAAAAGGTTTACACCTAAAAGGAAGCAGTTATTTTTACAAAATGACGTGCTATACCGTGAATCAGACAACTGCAGATGCCACCAACAACACTTCATTTGCGTTCGCTCCTGAACCTGAAACATTACGAATTATTCGTACCGTCTTGTTCAGCCTGATAGCAGTGCTTTCTCTGGTTGGAAACTATGTGGTGTGTCGAGCAGTTTGGAAACAGCCCGGGACCAAGCCGTTTGCATATTACTTAGTCAGTAACTTGGCTTTCGCTGAAATTCTCAGCACAATTTCTTTGGTGTTCACAATCCACGCCCACGAGCCGCCATGGTCTTGGAAGCTGGGATATGCCATGTGCAAGATTCTGGATCCTTTACAAATAGCAAGCGCGCTGGTTATCACAACAACATTAGCCAGTCTTGCCGTTTATCGTTGTCTTCTACTCGTCAAGCCACTGGTCGCCAAACCAACTCGCAGACAAAAGCGTTGTGTTATAATTGCCACATGGGTGGGGTCCGTTGGGCTTTCGGTTCCTGCATCGATTTTCCGTGTTGTGAATTCATACGGTGACAATTGTAACATTCACGCATGCGAAGAAGTATTTCCAGAAGGCTATGTGCACTACCAGGATGCATATTCAGTTGTCCTTTTTGTAGTCAACTTTGCCCTGCCACTTGTCATAATGGCGATATCTTATGCTTTGGTCAGTAAGAAAATCAAGGAACATATTTTTGTCATCGAAAGGCTTCGAGAGGCACAAAGCAAAGCTCTTTCCGTGGTACAGCCCTCCACATGTGTAGAAGACATGAACCAAATGTGTGACGGAAACCAGGAAAAAATAGAACTCGTCAACATTGCAATCGATAACAATTCAGAAATGGCGGAGAGAAATCAGCTCAAGAAGGCGAACACTCTGTGTGGAGATATGGACAATACAGAATCAAGACAGAATCTATCGCGCAAACAAAACGAATCGACGAGAAATAACAATAGCAGTTTTGAGCTAGAAAACGATTTGCTCAGAATGATTTTTGCTATTGTGTTAATTTTTGTAGTTTGCTATATTCCTTATCAAGTTCAGTTCCTTTTGCATGAATTTAGAGTGGAAGTGTTTTTAAACTGGCCTCATTATTACACTTTCTCCAGGATTGTTTTTACTTTAACGTGCTTTCCAAGCGCCCTGCATCCTGTGTTTTATGGAATGATGAGTAAGTTTTATCGAAAAGCTTTTATTAGAATAATTTCTTGTCGCGCTGCAAAATAAATCATTTTCATGGTTTTACGTCTTAGGGCCTGATTACATGAGCCGGGCTGGCTCGGTTTGCCGAGATGACTTTCAGCCCGGTATTACATGAGCCCGGCTAGCCGGGCTGGCCCGGTTTGCCGAGATGACTTTCAGCCCGGTTTCAGCACGAATGATCAGAGCACGAATGATCTTGATCACCTTTTTCCGGCAATTTGGTGGTTAAATGTTTTGCACTTATGCAGCTGGATGGGTTACTTTACCTCTACTTCCTATTTAGAAGGAGTAGCATTGATTTTTGCGTCGGATATTGTGCTCGGAAGAGAAATTTCATGCTGGCCCGCTTAGCCGGGCTGGCCCGGTGAACGCGATTACATGGAAAATTATCATCCCGGCTAGCCGAGATCCCGGCATCGCGATACCGGGATCTCGGCTAACCGGGCTGGCCCGGTTGTCATGTAATCGTGAAGTTGATTTTTGTTACGTTTAACAGACGTGCCGAGATCTCGGCAAACCGAGCCAGCCCGGCTCATGTAATCAGGCCCTTAGCTACGGATGATGACTGAAATCTCTTCTTACTCAAAAATCTTAGCTTTGTTTTCTTAAAGTTCGTGCATAAAATTGTTTTACGAGATGTATGTTCGTAAAGACAATGTTTTTGGACTTATTTAAAAACTTAATTATATTCTTCTCAAATTATTTTTCCTGTTTCATCAAAATAATCCCTTATATTGTTTCGTAGTAAGTTTCTTTAACAGTGTTCCGTTTTGCTTCCAATGTGAAATCAGACTGTGCAGAGCATAGTTTTAATTTAACAATACAGGATGCTCATTACAGGGACATTTTTGCTTATTGACTTGAGCATTTCGAAGGATATTCCCTTAGTCTTCCACGGAAATAAAAGTACATTTCGAGGACAACTTCATTAAAAGCCTAATACAAAGAATTCATTCACTATGGAAAAGAATTAGATTTGCCGGTTTAAGTAGTAGTTGTAGCTGTATTGTAGGTGAAGCGGTTGGAAGTAATTATTTGTTAGTTTCAAATGCGAGTATTCCATTAAAAACAAAATAAACCGTTGAAACTGAATAATATCATAATATCATCTGTTTGAAAGCGGCCCTGAGCCTGCAGTAATTGACCAGTGGATGGATATTAAGATTATTATGGCCTGCTTATGCGTCAGTTACTTGGCCCAATCATGGATAGCTGGTCTCAATCATGTACTGACCAAGTCGCTTTAGTTGGAAAAATACTGCATACTGTTCGATGATCTACTTTACCTCTCTATATATTAACTTACAGATATCGTTAATGTTTTTCCAACAAGGTGAATAGAGACTGGGCACGAGACAGGCTTGCATTGGAAAATAAGCCTAAGTAGACATAAGTACGCATTACAGACCTACCTATATACCTATACCATGGGTGCCTCGAAAAACATCGTCAAATGTCATACCATGTTGAACTCCCAATGAGGAAGGCAACTGATTTAGCAACTTTAAACGAAAGTGTAACGGTGTTTATCTTTGTGCCTGCCATAAATAACATTAACCCTCTTTAGTTTGGCTGTTGAACACGAGTTCTTTTGTTTAACAGTTGGCAAATTTGAATGGCAGAAATAATTTGACGCTGTTGTTGCCACTGAAACCCAAGAGCGATTTCTCTTCTCGGATTCAAATTTCAAAAGTTCAATTGAATAATGGATCATTCAACAGGACCAAGCCTATCCTAATATGGAATTGAATATGAAGATCATGCAGAGTGAGGAGACAGTAGGTGGAGATTTATAGCTAGCTGACCGCCGTGCAGTTAGACAACAATTTGAGATGGATGGAACAGTTCTTCCCTTAGTGGTCCTAGTAACTCAGTCGTGAAAACCACGTAAGTTAAATGAACGTTGTTGCTTTCAGCCAAACGTTTAGATAATAGAAAAACAGTCCAGTCTGCATTTGATTTTTCGAAATTTAAATCTGAGAATCGAAGCCGCTCTGCGGTATTGAGCGGAACGCTTCATCCGTTTTGACTGAAATATGCTTTATGCTATCAATCAACTTTTGTGAAACGGCTGGAGGAGTCGCTTTGTTAATTCGGAGGTGGTCCAGACCAGCCTTTAAGTCATTTATTCTTTTAAGTTCCTGAATCACTGTTATTATCGCCAGTTCTCAATGTCCACAACACACCCCAATTTCTGTGTTTCACCGTAAGAGTCTACACTTGCATGCCGTAATTTCTAAACGAGATCTACGTCATTATTTTGACCTTTCCAAAGTTAATGTAGAAAAGGAGGGACCGAGTTTTAGACCTTTTGAAATTTTGTGATACTGGAATAGCTTCAAGTTCGCCAGTGGCCAATAGAAAGCAAGCTCGCTTTATATCCCAGTGAGGCTCTATGTGCCACTTGGCACAAAGAAGATAGTTGAGGTAAAATGACTTTCTATACCATTGTGATCGTACTGCCATATAATGAACGTTTTACCATATCCCGGCCCGAACTCCCGCTTGCATCTATTTACAAAGGAAACTTTTCAATATCGAAGCACCTGTCGATATTAACCTATTAACATCGACACATGGAAATATTGGAAAACGTTCCGGCAAATAAGCTGTTTATAGTTCCATAACATATTGGGTGCAAAGGCACTCGGTAAATATTTGAAAACAAACCAGTAATCGCGCAACAAACAGTTTGTGCCGGATAAAAAAATACCAGTTGTCGAATTTAATATTCGAAGTACTCCCACAGAAACAGGCATTGGAAAGGACTATTATTTTTTTTTTTGGAAAGGACTATACAAAACTACAAATATTAAGATTATTACAAAAATCATTCTTAACAAAACGTTTTCAGCCATTTCGATGGTTAATTCTGTTCCGTTCTTCGCCGCTTTTTAATGTTCAGTTCCAGAACATGTGTTTGCGTTTCCTCGGTATTTCGTTTCTCATCTACCATTTGGTGAAGCATATCATGCTCTGCCTCAGCTGTATTTGTTGCTGAAGAAACAAATGAACTCTATCAATCTGATGATCTTATGTGGAGGTTTTACGAACCGAACAAACGGCGACTTCAACTTGATAGAAAACGTCGACAGCACCGCAAAAGTCCAAATTAGCCGGACTATGGTGTATTTGTTGACATATTGGTCGGGTTTCCCCAGGAAAATATGACCTGCACGTCGAATGTTGTACCAGTCATTATGAAGAAAAATGAATTGAGCCATAATGCATTCTTAGTGTAAATCATTATGTAAACCATAATGACTTCTATAAACCATGCAAGGACCAGTTTGACAAACAGAAGCAAATTGTAGTCGAATCTTGGCGTAGATCAGGACCAGCAATAAACTTTATAAACTGCAAACTTTTAAATGCAGGACTGATCAAGCAGCTCAAAACTGAAAAATACATTTAATTTGGCCCAATTTATCAGTTGAAGAAAACCAACCTTAATCATTGGCATATAATCCTAGACTTAGCATTATATGCCCGTGATGAAGGATGGTTTATTAATCGGGCGTGGCCGATTTATAGTTTACCCTTTGGTCGTCCTAGAGCGTAGTCTCCTGGCGCGGCCAAAAAGACGGGGATAGCTTGGGGTTGCTACAAAACCGCTACGGGTGACGCATACCGCAATGGTTTTCATTTTAGTTTTGACAGGAAATCGTTGCAGGCACACTTGGTCGACTTTTGGGTTAATGTGTAATCAGGTTGTGTTTTTTTGCTTCGGCGGAAGGACAGAGAAAAAAGCTTACGGGGCAAAGTACAGTATGGGGCCCAGTTCTCGGCCACTTTTGACGTAAACTTGTATTTCTTACCTCAGAAGAACCGCAGGAACTTGAAATTTCTCCCAGAGCTAGCTACATTATTCAGCTTTTTGGTGTAAAGCTATCGACCGGTCAAAAATTAATTTGCCCGAGCAATAATAAAAATAAAAGCTCCATTTGTGGGCCCAGTTCTCGGCCACCTTGGCCCAGTTCTCGGCCACTAAAAAGCTTGTGCGTAATTATCTGTAAAAAAAAATGCTCAATTAATTTTCACAGTCATAAAATCACTCTGTAAACCTATTTATGTTATATCGATCCCAAATTATTTTTATGAGGCTTTGTTTTACTTTAGAAAAGAAGGATTTTAACGCGCCTAGTTGCCTATGTGCAGGTTCTGGCAAAACCGCATTGTGTGACCCGTGCATTTAGATGGTTTATTTTGCAGTGAAAAGGTCTTGAAAGATTTAGGTGTTGTAGAAATAATAGACAAGACAAGAGTCAGCTCAAAACTTAGAGATAAGATTGAACTTTATTTTTAAAACATTTATTTCTTTCATTCTGGCAGCAGCAGATGAAATTATATTAAAAACCAAGCGCTAAGCTGTGATAGCGAGCAGGGTGGCCGAGAACTGGCAAATACGCAAACGTCGCAAGAAAAAATTTCGAAGTAAATTAAGACCAAAAAATACAACGGTTCAACGAAAAGTTAACTAAAGCAGAAAGCTGAATTATTCTACGTTTCACATGCCAAAAATTAGCTCGTATGGTGGGGGCTTTTGGATAAAATACGAATTTAACTACATCCATGAATTTGGAGCCGTAAACAAACAACTTTTTCGGGAATGCAAATTCACCTACCTCCGCGTAAACTCGACGTGTGAGCTTTCTATATCGAATTGAACGATCAAACTCAAGATACTTAAAGCACATGAATCAGTCTATCGTTTGAAGGAAATACCTTTTTCTTTTGATTCAACTGGAGTGTGAAAAAACGCGTTAAACACAAAGTGGCCGAGAACTGGACCCGGCCGAGAACTGGGCCCCATACTGTACTGATATTCACCATTGTGAAATTGCACTTACTTTGACAAGTTAAAGTTATTTTTGTAAATGAAAAAGGTAACGTCATTGATGTCACGCAGTGTTTTTTTTTAGCAAACTAGATGGTTTGCTGGTTTCTGACTATGAATGGGGGTGTGATCTTGCGGTATATTTTTTGAGCCTGACTCCGCCGTAAAACTTTTTTTTTATTTAGCAAGAACTGTGTCGATTTTCATTTCTGAACAATTGGTCGTCAAGTCGTTTGTCACAAAGAGTAGAATGTTTGTACAGCATGTTTTTGAATTATTTTAGATTTGGTTAGTAAGACGCTTCTGAAGACCAGAGCAAAACATTGTGAATGTACAGTATTAATAGGAACTTGAATGGAATTTTTCACAAGTTGGATAAAGGTATCAACTGAAAAAAATGGAATTCAAAATGAGAACTTGGATTTTGTTGTAATTAAATTTTATCGCGGATTGGATGCCTAATATCACGGCTTTGAAAGTCTTCAAATAATTAGAAAGGTTCCTTTCTTCCTTTTGATCTTATTGTTATTTTCATGTATTGATTATTCGAAAGTGGTTTTCGTTGATACGAAAAAAAAAACGGGTTTTCACTGAATTGCTTGAAGTATTCTTAGACGTGATAATATTGGCTTAATCAAATTACATTGTGCACGAAATATTTGTTATTCTTTTGTCTTGAAACTTTGAGGAAATTGAAATTTTTGTTTGACAGTAGTGTATGAAAGGCATTTTATAGAACTGAATAAAAAATAAGAAACATTGATAAAGGTTATTTCAAAGATTTATTTTGCCTGATTTTGAAGGGTTTCAGGAGTTTTAAAGAGTGCTGGTAAACGGCTGTATGTTGTTTGTGATTACGGATCTTATTTAGTTTCGAACGCTCTAATTTTTGAAAGGTTAAAACAGGTTAAAACCGGGCGGTTTCATGAGTTTTTTGGGTAGAAAGGTACGGTGGTGGTAAAAAAAAAATGTTTAGAAAGGAATGACTGTAGTAGCACGTAAGTCGGAGGTTTGCGTGAGTCACGGGGTATAGTATGCGTGAGCTGGATTTCCGGCGTCATAACGGCATGTTTTGTTTACTGAAAGATACACTCGACGTTTAGTTAGCTTAGTCGGCTTGGGAAACTATTTTAAAAATGAATGTTGTAATAGTTAATTAATAGTAATCTAGAATTAACCCACTCTCGATTGGAGTCTGTTCTGGATTCGCGCTACCTTTTCGCCGCGAAGGAATTTTGTAAAATTTCGCTAGTGGAAAGAGGGTACTGTAAGAACAGTATCAA
>NC_135760.1:27787772-27818745 GCF_052425735.1 Oculina patagonica | reverse complement strand
TTTTGGCATTCTATCACAGCTACACCAATAATGTTAAGTTTACATTTTAAGTACAAATTTGTAAAGGTTTTACCAATGAACAAGTTTAGGTCGCCGTGACGTCAAAATTCGTTACTATGGCAACGACCAAAGTGGTTAAAAATACGTTATTTTTGACCTTTTGAGGCTAAAATCTTAAAAACTGGACGGTGACATATTTTGTTTTACATATATTTTTATCTAATGGACAAAACAAACAATCCAACAGTTGGTGTTCAGAGCCACCTTAAGTTTATGGGAAAATGACGTAGCTCCGAATCCTGCCTACAGATTTTTTAAAAAATATTGGGAAAAATGTTCCTTTTGTTGGTTAGATAAAGATATATCAAAAACAAGAACTTCCCCTGAGTAGTTTTTTTAGTTATTAGCCTCAAAAGGTCCAAAATAGGATATCTTTTACCTCATTTGACGTTGCTATGGCAGCGACTTTTCACGTCACAATGACCTCAATTTGTCAGCATTTGTAAAACTTGCACAAGTTGGTACTTAAATATTTCCCTGAACATTATTGGTATAGCTGCGATAGAACACCAAAGACGGGCATGTCTAATTCTGACTAGACTATAGCGAGCCACCTCAATGTGGCCTTCTACCCTGAAACATTAAATTTCTTATAGAAATACCATTGTTTTAAAACATGGACGGTTAAAATCTCTAAATATTTGCGAAACGTATTTGCAAAGAATTTTGCTCTAATTTCGCATTGATGTGTGTTTAAATTAAAAAATCTGCAAGCTGGTAGCGATATTTTAACTTAGCAACATCCATAGAAACCGTTGTTTACAATAAAAAAGGTGCTTACAAATTAGAAACAATTCGATATATTTCAATTATACTTTACAGGAAAGCTTTGAAGTGATACGCAATGGGAAAACAGCAATCATTGTCTTGAACGTCGTTCCAAGTTTCATTTTCTAAGCCCATTATTCCAAGCTACCATTTGCATGACTGGTGTGTTTGGTGTTGAAAGCAACATTAATGCTATTTCTCTTAATCCACCCCCCTTGTTTCCACCCCCCCCCCCCCAACGGTTGGAAGGGCTACTTTGGTCTCTTTAAGACGTAAGTAAAACTTAGTGAAACTTTAAAGCTCGATTTCTCGAATAGCACAAACAGTCAGATCACCAACATTTCAAACACGATACCTTTCTAAGGTTTCAACCAAAGGTTCGGAAATGTTCAGGATGGGAAAAACACGCCATTCTCTATGTGATAAACCTAAAACATATAAAATTTATTAAATCGTTGCCCTTTTTTAAAGTTAATATTACTTAATATTTTCTAATAATAGTTAATAGGTTCTCATTTTCAATAGAAAAATGACTCAAAACACTGTTTTTAGAGGTTTGCCACCCGGACAACTTAATTAAGTTCATTGCATGCTTCTCAAACAATTCATTATTAAGTAATTGTTTTTATAACCAGTACCTTTCTTAACTAAGGGGGGGGGGGGGCAGTTATTCATTAACTATTGTAACACATGACCTGAAAAAGCCCATTTTTGAAGTCAGGTCGTGAAGTTCTTTAACATGGTAGCAAAACCGACTGACAAAGCTGTTTTTGTAAAAAAAAATCACATTTTGTGTAGAAGACCACCTTAAGTGAGCCGGTTACCAGAAGAAGAAGAGAGTGATTATATTGTTAGGGGAAAACTCGCTTTCTGGCATTAAGTCGTTTATATGCAGTTTTCAAGTTACTAAAACCTCACACAAACTTAACAGAACTTATAATTTAACCACTTTCAAGCCAAATGTTTTGTTGGGTAACTTTCATGTTAAGGTTTGTTCAGCTCCTAGACCTCCTCTCCATTTCCGAATGGCCAACTGACAACTTTGATTCGTTACCCGGGGATACTCACTTGGTGTCCGGACTGGTGCCACAGGCTCTGCAAATCCTGATCTTGTTTCACACCAAGGTAAGCCATTTTCCACACCTGTTTTCAGGCCTGGTTGTTTGGGCATCATCCCGCTTTCTCTTATCAATTGATATTTCTTGGCTACTTTCTTTCTCTCGTTTTCGGCCCAGATAAAGAGAGAGTAATAAGTTACACCGCAAATGATGACAGGAAATGTGACAACGTTTGACGCAAACATCTATGACCCACTGCCATACCAAAACAGCTCAAAACCCCATAGCTTTGGGAGTGGACACTACCGTCTTACCTTGGTAAACCCCGGTCATATCTTGACTCCGTCTCAGCAAGACATTTGCTTCGTGGACTGAAGTCTAAATATATTTAATGCTAACTGATAAATATGTGGATTTGCCTTAATTTTCAGCCATACAGAGCTCGCAGAATTCTCGGCTTCTAAACTGTAAAGATAGGGAGGAATTAAGAATGAAATTGGGACTTGTTTGGGCGTTAAACGCACCATGTCGATTGAAACTGGGGTTTATTTAAGCGATAAACGTTATATTTATACGAAGGAAACTAGCCTGGACAAAAACGAGCGGCGAAGCAGCGAGAGGAATGGGAAGAAGGGATCGGGAGCTCATTACCTCCTCCCCATTCCTCTTCCTTACTCCCCTCGCGGGTTTGCCGCTCGATTTTTGCCTCGTTTTGCGCCAACGAAACCGCCAGCCTTGCAGCCTAAAAGGGAATGAGGTATCGACTGTTTTCTTTTTCAAAAATAACATATGATTGAAAGAAAGTTCCTTTACCTAAATTAGTGTACAGCTGTTTCGCCGTGCCGCATTACCGTGTGAAGTTCAGCAATGAATTTCCTAATAATCAGGTAACAAATTATTGAGGCTTTCTAAAAGAAGATATCCAAATCTGTTCAATTTACCATCATCGGATTTGGGTTTGTTTTGATTAAGTTTGAAGATTAACGAAACAAAATGTTCGATCGGTTAGCTAAGCTGTCTTTACCCTTCCTTGTCATTACGGGCGTATGTTATTTTTTATTTGAGTTTGCAAAACATGCATCCATATACCCACCATGTTTTAAAAGAGATCGTGATGCGAATAAATATACAATCCACGCTGAGCCTGCTAAAGCAGGTGTTCTTTATTACAATAAATATTACAATTCCTGCTTCAGGTGCTATACGCTGAAAGAACGCAATGAAAAATGAAAGACAAGTTTCCACTAAGTAAGAAGGTAAGAAAATTCTAATTTCGCTTACTTTCTTTTAGCTTTTTGACGACAAAAACAGCAACAGCAAGCTAAAATAAGGGCCGAGAAACGAACTTTGAATTTGTAAGATCAGACACTACTGAAAATATATGATTCATAATTTGAATCATTTATTACCTTTATTGATTACCTAATGTCACGACAGAGGGGGCAGTGGAAAACGAACCATCTGAATACAGCCTGCTGTAGATACATCGTATTACTTCTGCAATTATGGATAAAAGATAAAGTGAGCATCAAAACACTGTGCGATAAATAAAGTCTGAACCAATTGGTTTGACAGGTTTTTGCACTGATCATTGAATTGTCTACACACTCATTTGTATGTAAAAATGTCTTTTTTGAATGTTTTCTAAATTTGAAGAAGATTAGAGTAATGGTTATTTTTATGATCGATTTATCACTATTAATTCTAGAGCGCTGGGTAAAACTCTTGCCAATTATTCCACCGCGGCTGTCAGGCGGGGAGGTCGGTGACAGCGAAGGGATTTTTTTCTCTGCTTGTTCAAGTGAACATAACAACAAACGAAAACATAATTTTAGTCGAATCGCTTTCACTCAATTATTTTTCTTTCTTCGAATGTACTGTACTGACGAAATTTCTTTCGGAAAGACCAAATTCTTTATTGGCTTATTTATTTTTGTTTTTTACTCAGTTTGTTTAACTTTTCAACTGCATTTTCTTTTGAACTCTTCATGAGATTGACATGTATTTTTAACCTGTGTATTTTCTCCCAATATTGATTAATTCTTCCCTCATTTTCCCTCTGATCGAGAGGAATTTTAATTTGAATCTGACTTGTATAAAACACAGCGCGTTTGTAAAAGCCTGATTTTTCTCCAAGTGTTCTCAAAGTGTTTGTTTTAACGAAAGCGTGCTACATGGATAACACTGGATTTAAGATTTTTTTTCGATCTAATTTTAACATTTTACAATAAAAATTTGCGATAATACATTACCTAAAAACATTATAAACTCCGTTTAAAAAAATCTAAAAAGACCACGACGTTTCGACGTTGACTTAACGTCATTATCAAGCAAAGAAAATATGTGATTAAATGTATAAATACTAAAAAATAGACAATAGAGAATAATTAATAAAAGTTGTGAAGTGAAAAATGTTCAATGTCAAACAAAGAGTTTAGCACGTATAAAGTCCGCCTGCGTATTCAAATTTGGTCGCAGTTTCTTTATGAATAGCATCTCGTAAATGAGACAGTCAAATTTTCCTCGGCATTTTTTCAGGACACGAAATTGGTTTTCCTTTAGGAGGGTTTTCCTTTAACATTAAGTCGAAATATAACAACTTTTGACGCACGACGCACCAATTTATTTGACGCGAAACTTGGTCACATGGATATGTTCGGAGTATGGTTTTCAGATTCTCAGAGTCGCAATCCGGCATGTGAGAATTTAAAAACCCCGATTTAATTTTTTCCAAAAACGCATTCTAAAAGAATGAAGCATGGCAATATAAAAAGGTTAAAAGATAGTGGGTTCAACGATTACAAATCCAGGATGTGAGTAACATTGCTAGAAGCCCGAAAATAAATAGGAAGGTAAGGGGAAGACGAACCTTTTTATCCTTCATTAGACTTTTGTCTTGTATTTTAGTTGGAAAATATAACAATAGAGTTGATGTTCGCGGGCGTAAATATGTTTTTGGCCCGACTCAGGCTCATTTTAGCCCGAGCCGCAGGCGAGGGCTAAAATGAGCTCTGAGAAGGGCCAAAAACATATTTACGCCCAAGAACATCAACTCTATTACTATTATAATCATATCAGAGGGCATTTAGTTAAGAAATCAAAAACAGTAAGCGATATCTTGAACGCTGCCGACTTGCGAGTCGGCGTTTATTTCTGATTGTAAATCAGGTTTAAAAGTTTACAAAACTCGGCAGAAAACCGCAAAATTACTCAAAACAATCTTTGTTTGAAAAGGAAATTACAAAATTCTATCAGCAGCAAAGAAATAGTCGTCATTTAGAAGTGTTTAAATTAATTCTGCTGTTAACTGAACTTACACTTCGCCGCCTGGATTCTTCTTTAAGTTTCTAAATTCCTCTTCATCTAGCAGAGAAGACTGAGAATTTCCTTTCCCGTTCAGTCCTTCAACAATTTTGTCGTTATAAAGCTTAAAAACAGTTTGCAATTGCAGTTGGAAGCGTCTCGACTCAAATTAAACAAAGCTTGAAGTGATGCCAGCTTGTGCCAGCCAGCAAGAAAACGGCGCGAACGGTTGAATGGTTTTCAGTTCTGATTGGCTGGCTTCGTTATTTTCTTGTTTCTGATTGGTCCACGGCAGCGGGCTAAAATATATTTTAGCCCGCTGAATTCTCCATTTTAGCCCGCAAAATACGCCACAATGCCCGATGAAATGATTATAATGTGTGCACAATCACGGCTTTAGTTTCTCCAGTCAGTATACTTCCACTATATAATAATGAATCTTGTTTGAATATCCCATCAATTTTCCTGTAAAGACAACGAAGATATTGAGAGTGGCATGCTCAAGTCAGACACGTGAGTCAAGTTTCCTTACAGAGGAAAAGGGAAGGTTGATTTTGTTTTTCAATTTTGCCTGGCGTTTTATAGTCACTACGTTTATAGCTACTATAGCTTGAAATGGATTAAAGTTTGAAACTGTTTCCTATCTCAGCGTGCGTTCCATCTACACTCGAACCCTTTTTGAAGTCATCCGGCCAATTTATGTGGGGTGTGTGCCCGGCCATCTTAAATGAGTTTAAACTAAGCGCGGCCATTTCACAGTGAACGGTTTGTTTTTCGTTCAACTGGATTGAAAACAAACTAACAAACTATAAACCGCTATCGTCAATTATCTCTAAATCAGTGTTTAACTCTTAAGCTATAGTACACAATTTCAGACTAAATTGCAAGTTGGTTTCAATTTTTCACTTTTTTCCCCAACGCAAGGACTGGTTTTATTGCATTTTATACACCGGATATGTTGCCTGATAAAAAAAAAAAAACAACAAAAAATTAAAAAAAAAAACAGACGGTCTGTTATCTGTTCAGTTGTTTACACTATCAAGCGCTCTATATATTGCTTACCCTTATTATGGAACATGTGTTTTCTCACTCACGTTACAAAGGTTGTACAGCTGTATATATGGAAAGGAGTTGCCTTATTTTAACAACAATGGCAAAACTGGGAAGTTGTTCCTCAGACAAAAAAGTGAGACAGATTTCGCCTGTCACTTAAAAGGCGTTAACTTGAAAAAATACGAATTTAAAATGGCAAAGTGCCTAGTCAAAACACTCAGTGTCATAAATAGTGGCACTTAGCGCGAACTTCATGTGAAAACAAGGGTATTTAATAACGAATTCATTTCCTCTGGTCTATTTCTTCCTTTCTTGCTTGTAGTTCCCCATCCGCTTAACTCTAAGTAAACAAGAAGTCTCGAAAAAACGGATTCACTAATTTAGCATTTTTTTTTACAAATTAAAACATTTATCGTATCACCACATGCAATACAATGGCCGTGGCGTGACCACTTATTGCATTTCTTGTGGGGTTTCATTTTGATTATCCCATATCTCTTTCTTCCTGACTCAGAGTAAATTTAAAGAAAACCACTGTTTAAAGATGACTTAACACAGCTCCTGAAATGCATGACACATGTGGCATAATAAAAGGATCAAAACTCATTTAGTTAGCACTTAGTTCGTGCAGGAGCCAAACCATAAACAATCAGGGAGATTGAAAAATGGACCACCACACTGAAATAATACAAACATCGAGGATGACAAAAATTGATCTCAAATTAACGTGGTTTGTGGAGACTAAACGACAGACACATCAAACAGCTTGAAAGCCATTTAATTTTAATTTTAATAGAAATAAAGCCTGTGAGGGAGAGCAGGAAGTCAATACGGGTACAATGGAACAAAAAAGCAAATTGTTTCCGTACGTTTTGCAGCCTTTTAAACATACACTCTTCAACCCAACGACAGTTCTTGTTTTTCAGGTTGGTTGTACTGCTGTTTAAAACCTGTTACTGGCACGGCCTCATAAATATAATAATTTCTGTCATATTTTATCCTTCCAAGCCGTGACTTTAGGTGTGCTCTTTACATATTTCAAGGAGCACCATTTTTTGACTTCAAATGACATATTCAAAGCACCCAATGGACGGAACTTGAACGCATTTAGATATCACGCCCCCTCTAAGTGAAAAGAAAAAATAATTTCTATTGCTCAGTTCAATGAATGACTTCCAAACTGAGCGTTAATTGCTTGACAATTGCTTGAAAATTATTTTCAAAGAGCGGTGTAAATTTTTGATATGAACTTGTTTCATTTTGGAAATAAAAACTTGGAGTTAAGAAAACAAAAGGGACGAGAATTAAATTATTTATGTAATTTTATTTTCCATGCAATAGAGTTTAGCTTTTGTTAAGATATTCTTTTCTCTTAAAAGAAAAAGAAACATAATAAATTGTTTATAAAATGCAAATGAACCGCACTTTTGCTCGAGGCAAAGATCCAATGTATCCGGCTATATATAGGTTTTATGTTTCCATTTTTTTTCATGGTGCAAAGAGCACGAAAAGCCTTTAAGGAAA
The DNA here is from genome assembly GCF_052425735.1 of Oculina patagonica. Lineage (NCBI taxonomy): Eukaryota > Metazoa > Cnidaria > Anthozoa > Scleractinia > Oculinidae > Oculina > Oculina patagonica. The sequence continues at coordinate 27,810,979 of NC_135760.1, read as the reverse complement.
ACTGTAGCATTACTGTGGATAGTAAATCACTTTATTTTTATTTTTTATGTCGGGTTATTAAAGTGACGGATTTGTGTCCAAGATCGGCTTCTTTATTTCACCTGAGCAAGCCTATAAAAATTCTTAAATTGTTACTTAATAGAATGTAAATGAGCCACTTTGCTGTGGGCGAAATTAATGTATCCGGTTTTTGTTCATAGGCCACCGTCGAGTAGCTGAAGGAAGAAAAAGATCCAGTCATTAAATAGGCTACTTGCATTACAAATGTCCATAAAACGTGACGATTTGTCGTTTTAAAATTGACCCGGCAACAACAAGACATACAGTTTCGACGAAACATTAGAATCGTAAAGACGACTCTCAAAAATCAGTGTTTTGTGAAGATGTCATGCTTTAGGAACACTGTAAACCAAACAGCTGCAGATGCCACCAACAACACTTCATTTGTGTTCGCTCCTGAGCCTGAAACATTACGAATTATTCGTACCGTCTTGTTCAGCCTGATAGCAGTGCTTTCACTGGTTGGAAACTATGTGGTGTGTCGAGCAGTGTGGAAACAGCCCGGGACCAAGCCGTTTGCATATTACTTAGTCAGTAACTTGGCTTTCGCTGAAATTCTCAGCACAATTTCTTTGGTGTTCACAATCCATGCATACGAGCCGCCATGGTCATGGAAGCTGGGATATGCCATGTGCAAGATTCTGGATCCTTTACAAATAGCAAGCGCACTGGTTATCACAACAACATTAGCCAGTCTTGCCGTTTATCGTTGTCTTCTACTCGTCAAGCCACTGGTCGCCAAACCAACTCGCAGACAAACGCGTTGTGTTATAATTGCCACATGGGTGGGGTCCGTTGGGCTTTCGGTTCCTGCATCGCTCTTCCGTGTTGTGAATTCATACGGTGACAATTGTGAAACTCACAGATGCGAAGAAGTATTTCCAGAAGGCTATGTGCACTACCAGGATGCATATTCAGTTGTCCTTTTTGTAGTCAACTTTGCCCTGCCACTTGTCATAATGGCGATATCTTATGCTTTGGTCAGTAGGAAAATCAGAGAACACATCTTTGTCATTGCAAAGCTCCAAGACGAGCAGAACAAGGCTCTTTCGTCCGTCACGCGCCAGTCCACATGCACCGAGGAACAAGGAGGCAGCTTGTTGAGCCAGACAGTTGGCGAAAACCAAGAAGAAACTGACTTGATGAACATTGTCATTGACAGCAAGAAAGAAAAGGTCAAATATCTTCAACGAAAAAGTCCCAATTATCAAAACCTTGAAGAACAAGAAGAAAAAAGGAATTCACAGGAACACTTACCAAACAACGTAATATCGCAACCGAACAACAAAACTTTTGAACTGGAGAACGATTTGCTTAAGATGGTTTTTGCATTAGTTTTAATTTTTGTAGTTTGCTATATTCCTTATCAAGTTCAGTTCCTTTTGCATGAATTTAGAGTGGAAGTATTTTTAAACTGGCCTCATTATTACACTTTCTCCAGGATTGTTTTTACTTTAACGTTCTTGCCAAGCGCCCTGCATCCTGTCTGTTATGGAATGATGAGTAAGTTTTATCACAAAGCATTTATTAGACTGATAGCCTGTAGACGATACTCAAACAATGATGTTTAGGGTAATATATCACAACAAATCCTGTTCATTTCTACCTGGTAAAATGAAAACAAAACAGTCATTCATATTGTAGCCGTCTGTAGATATTTACGCCGTAAACAAGTCGTGTACTTACTGCTTTTGGAGAGGGTGAGAAGGGAGGGATTATGATCTTCGGAGCTGGATGTAATTTGATGTCTTAGTAATCTAAACATACCAACGACATAAAACAGGCTCAAAACTATTTGTAGCGTTAAAATGGGAAACAAGCTCCAGTAGGACGATACAATCCAATATTTTTCGAGGGTTTTTTTGTTCAAGAGATCTGAGATTTGGGAGTCTTATTATGGCAAGTTAGTTGTCAAATTACGGTTGGAACGTTAATAAAATGATGGTCCCGTCAGCTTCAAACCTTTCTACTGACTTTAATGTTCGTTTATTCGCATTAATGTAGAACGATACCCTAAAATGCAAGAAATAATAATGCTCAATTTTGATCAACCTGTTCTTATGGGTATTTGATCGCCGTTTAAGGTGCTTCCATTTAACAAAAAATGTCGCCATGGCAACAAGATCATTCCCTACAGTCCTTTCTTCTACGTGGGAGAGGAATACTTTACCATAACTATTCAGTTATTCTTAGCCGATTAGCGTAGGCTCAATATTAAATTTATCATTCAGTATTCTGTGACCAGTATTTGTTATTGCGGGGTGTATCCCAGCATTACGAAATTTAAATATTTGATATTTCTTTATGATTGTAAGCCAGTATTTATTCTAAATAAACAATACAAGACTGTCCAATTCAGTTCAGCATCTGAAAATAAGATAAAAATGGGAATTTACAATGGGATCTTCCACTAGGTGGCTCTTCTTGATCCCACTGATTCCAGATCGAATTGGAATTTGGAAATGTTGGTTTTTGTGGAGGTAGGAAAACCGGAGAACCCGGAGAAAAACCCTCGGAGCAAGGACGAGAACCAACAACAAACTCAACCCACGTATGGTACCGGGCCGGAATCGAACCCGGGCCACATTGGTGGGAGGCGAGCGCTTTCACCACTACGCCATCCCTGCTCTCCCTGCATCTGTCGAGGAACTATCGGCTGACAGTTCCCGCGTAAATTTCAAGTTCTTAAAGGTCAAATGAACAGAAATTTCGATTTTTGTTTTGTTTTGCCCATGTGTTTATTAAGAGCCAAATAAACATATCCCGAAGTTTCAAAGTAATCGGACATTGCATCGCAGAGATATTGCAAGTTGAAAAATGCTTTTTCTAGGCCTTCAAAATCGTAGATCGCTCGGAAAAATTAAAACTTGTGACGTCATAATTGGTGTTTTTGAAGACGACCGCAGTCCAATTCCGCAAACCACACGTTAGAATTTAAATAAATGTGTTTAGTGACTTTTCAAGCAGTTATTTCGTTCTGTTCGGCCGTTTTTCAGTTGATTGATTGTTGGTTGTTGTATTTTTTTAAAATAAAATAGCTAAAGCTCAAAAATAGCTTAAAGTTTTGTTTGCTGTCGTTTTGCATAATCGTGTGAGACATAGGTAGAATGCACGCTGGTATGAAAACAAATCAGGAATCTCTATTGTTCTTCTGATTAGCATTTTACGTTAATGAGCAGAATTATCTGCACCCGCCTTAACTATGCACGTGCGTTTTGAATCTTGGTACACTTCAAAGCCGTTCTCTGCCAAACAACAATATGAAATGACGAAATTCTGCGTATTTTGAACGACGTCAGCCACGACGGCTAATATTCGGTTTTTCTATTTGGGGTAAAATGCTCTTTTTGAATATTCAGCGGAAGCTAGTTCTTAAAGCAATTAATAAGCAGAATACGTCCGGAAAGTTACGAGATTCTCAAGAAAAATATAAATTCATTTTCCACCAGACGTTGCCGTCGGTGCGGTCTGTGGAATCGGTCTGCGGTCGTCTTCAAAAACACCAATAATGACGTCAAAAACTCGTTCCATTCCTTTCATTTTAGTGCGCAGTCATTCAAAAACGTTTTCGTGAAGCCTTCGGAAATCTTCGTATTTTTTGCTGTTATTCACGCTTTAAGACTCGGAAAGCAAAATTTTTTCTTAATTTTACTCAAAAATGGATAGTTTTAGCGTTTGGTTGATTTAAATGGTATTTTGAAATTTCTGTTCATTTGACCTTTAAAACAAATATTAGCCCGAAAGCGGAGCTTTTATTCTAGTATAATACAATATAATATTCTATTTAAGACTGCTCAAAGAACCTTGGGCAATATATTTAAGTTGTCATGCGATCGCTTGTCAATTGAAAATAAATCTTAATTGTGGTAGGTTTATTGCATTGAGGCACATAGGCGTACGGGCAATTTTTTGCCAGGGGGGGCGGCGATACATTTGCCCAAAAAATTTTCGCAAGTTGCCCAAATTTTTACGAAACAGTCGAGAAGAAACGAGGGTCAAACGATGCACTAACATAAGCTTACAAATGAAGTGAAAAATTCTTACATAAGAATCTATCATATGAGCTCATAACTCTACCATTTCGACGGCCGAAGTTATTAACAATACGATCCATGTCATTGTTGGCTACAGCGTTGGAATATTCCCATTAAATGCTAATACAAGTGAGATGACAAGAAATAATTTAGGCCAAGTAAAAAAACAATTGTTTTTTTGTCCGGATTTCTATAAAAAAGAGAGCGGGCGTGCGCATTTTTTGTTCTTTTCAATTATTTATTATTTTGTTTGCATTTCATACCTGTGTTGTTCGAATATCGATGTTTTTTTCCTCCATCGTCAAATTCTCCTGGCCAGAAGCCAGAAGCGAACGTTATAATTAAATCCTGCAAGGTAATTGACCTATCCAGTACGGACCTAGCGTAACAAGGATTTAAAGATTTGGCCTTAGTTTGTGTTAACACGCAGACAAAAGTCATGTCTTACTCCGTACAAAAAGAAAGTAAACTTTTTGTTCGTTCTAACTTTTCCAAAAACAAAAAAATTAAAAAAAGAGAGGCGGCCCCAAAAAATGAAGCGAGCGGGGACGAGAAACATTTGTTTTTTTTTTTGGTTTTTTTTTACGTTGTCGCCCCATCAGGTGCTGCGGAAGTAAGTTTTCAATCTGTGAAACGCACTGAATGATCGTTCTGCAGAACACGATGTACGTATCAGGAATCACTGCATGGATATGAATCACGTGAGAAAAACTCTGAAAACTTACCAAATAGATCAATCTCTTGCATTGTCGCTAGAATTTATATATTATTTATGACACAGTCATGTAGCCTAATCCGCGAAAACGACGAAAACTTGCGCACATTTTCTACTTGGCTTCCAGAACCTCGCCGACGATTTTGTAAAATTTAGCAACACGGAGAAGCTTTCTTTATCAGGTGTTTAACTGTGACAGATATTTGCAGTACAGTGTCCAACAGTAAAAAAAATTACAAATATGTATATCAACAAATGATCCCCTTCACTATTAACCAGAAACTAATCAGGTGCTAAGCAATCACTGTCTTGTGTGAATAATCTATCTCTTCGAAGAAAAAGACTTCTTTAAAAACTGGCTTTGCCCAAATTTCTCTTGCTGCCCAAAAAATCTGAGTTGCCCAAAATTTGGGGGGGGGGCTGCAGCCCCCCCTGCCCCCCTGGCCCGTACGCCTATGCACTACTAACTGAAGTATTGGATTTATATAGTTAGGGCCGAATTGCACTAGCGGACAAATTTTGTAACAATTGGTAGATTTCATCATTAACGTGTCACTTGTTACAGAAAACAAGTGCGAATGCGTTTTTTGAGACCAAGAACTTGTCTAACATTTCACGAAAACAAAGAAGCAGTTGTCTTATGATTGGTCCGCGTTGCACGCGCGATAGATTTTGTCAAAGAATTGCAAAAACAAGTGCGAACGACTTGTTGGACAAGGGCAAATTTTGTCAAAACGGACAAATCATCAAAGGGGCCGTTGTCCTGCCCCATGGCAGGACATTTCATGACAAGTCGCATTCCCATGCCCCTCGTAATGCCAGATAACAATACGTTGTTGATTGGCTATTGTGTTTGGCCCAAATTGCACCGAAAAACAACACGCACTCAAAAATTGTTGGGATAGTATGCACCGTGATGTGGCTCTCACTATCTTAATCCAGCCGCAAAATCTTTTTGCGAGATGCAGAGCATATTTACAAGTGAAGTGTTTCGGCCAAATGTAAGAATGAGAAAAGAAAAAGTTATCTTGAGACGACTCATTATTCTACTGCATGAGAACACGCGTACTTTAAGGTCGCGCAGGACCCTTGCAATCATTAGTATGTATTTATTTAAAGAGTATGCACGAACTGCCGGACGACTGAAGCCGACAACGAACGAAATATTCATGAGAATGTTTGTTTTTACTCTTTTGTACAAGTAATTACTAGTAATTGTTCTCAGCTTTGTGCACGTGCGCTTGGAACATAGGGAATTATCATAATTAGATTCACAGCTTTGAATATATCACACGTTGTTGTAAACATTGACTCGGAAGGTCTTCGGAAGCCTCAAAACCTGCAATTTTGTGTCCAAGTTTTCTCCGCCGATATAGAATTTCAAGAGTTGATTCGCGAGGAACATAAACTTGGTGAACTCTATTGTGCTATGACTAGAGCGAATTTTTAAATTTCCTTCTCAAAATGAAGATAGCACGTTTCAAAGTTAAGATTTCACATTTTTGCTCTCTTAGAAGCCATTAACTTGTAGCAGTTTTTGAAATCGAAAATTTCGTTCTAGCCATAGCACAAAAGAGGTTATGATTTACCACTAAGCTATATAATCATTTAATTTGGTGCGCTGTTCTAGCTGAAAACTTGGACACAAAATCGCATTATCTGCATTTAAGTGTCATTGTCAGAGAAAACCAGGCAATGCCAAAAGATGGGGGTCAGCCGATTTCCTCCATTTTTTCAGCATTTAATACCTATCATATAAGATTTAGATTGATGCTACTTAAATGATTTTCTGGCTTTTAATCCCGAGATTGACCACCCCCCTAAGTTTTGGCACAGAAAGAGTCAAAATTTCACATAAAAAAGGCCATCTTCTCGGTTCTTAAAACAAATCTTCCTTTAGCATTAAGCTGACATATTTTTTTCTCGAGCTAAACTAACCATTTCTAGATGTTATTAATGTTTTAAAACACATTTTGAATTTAACTGTAATTTTTGACTCTTTTTTTAATCTGGGTAGGTAGCTTGTGCCTGCAGCATAGTGAATTTCGGGGAATTTTTAAATTTCATTTTTTCAAAAGTGCGGTGGTTTATTTTCTATTTAATAACATTTTAGAACAGTCCATACCATTCTTTATCAAAAACAAAAATTTATTGATTGGCACAAGAAACTCTTTTTCCACGAATTTTGTTCAAAAATAGCTAAAAACGCTCTTATGGCTATTTTCGCGCCAAAATTATATTTCGGTCATGTTACATACCATCGATAAAATTACATTTTCAATGGCGTTGTTGAATTCCTATTTATTGTAAAAGTTTAGTTTTTTGTTATGAGGGGATGCCACTGGAGAAATCTTGGCAATTATACAGGAATTGAGAGGTAAAATTTACCACAAAATACCAATAACAGTTGGTATTACAAACGTCAAAACAAACAATATAGAAAATCTAAACCTAAAAGTCATTTCTTCCAAATACAACACTCTATTCCAGAACTAGCCTTGTTTAACATATCCCGACAACAACAAAAAGCATATTTAATACTCTTTCAACAGGTAAGTACTAAAACAAAACTGAGTCACAGAGCCATATACGTTGTTGTATAGTCTTTATAGCTGTTGCTTTGATAATTTGGTCCTCGCTGTTATAAACACAACTTACAGCAAAATAAAAATAAAAAATAATCGACTATGTATTTGACCGTTGATTCAATTTTTTCAACAGTCGACGAAAGGTTATTGCTTTTGTTAAAATAATTCTACTGTCTTGTAACTGTTGTTCTACGGATAGAAAGATAATCATGTTGCATTGTCAAACACTTGAATCAAAATCGCGTACTGCCATTAACGAGCAGCGGAAAACAGCGAGTTTGCCCCCGTGATCCTCAAGGACCGAGGTTTTGCCCGGGCGGTTTTGATATCAAAAAACAAATGGTAGCACTTCAACATTAATGAACAATAATAGAAGTACAAAACTTTGGTTATACCTCCCAACTGGAACCATGGTTTGTATTTTTCTTTTTCGCCACTTAATGACAGCTGCCTAAATACTAAAACGATATAGAAAGTTGCTCATTTATTGAAATTTAAACACCGTGTGATTTTTTTAAATTTTGTATTTCAACTCTTTCCTTCCAAATACGTACAAAACATTTATTTTTTCCGCAACTTCGCACCGCTTCGCATTCATTTGGCGCGGTTTCAAGACGCAAGTCGTGATCCTGTGCTATGCCAAGGTTGAAGCTTTTGCCCGAGGGGCGTAACGTGATACGTTTTCTTTCGGTAAAAACCTGCGTTTCAGGTGGTGAGGTATAAAAACAAATTTTACCTATTTCTGACACGAGCAAGACTTTGAGTAGGCTATGAGTGGCTCGGTATAAGTACGTTTTCGTGAGTAGCTTCCATTAGTCTGCAGCTGTAATGCAGTGCACACATCTCTCAACTGTGCTAATTTAAGCGTATTGAGCTTTCCAGCATTCGCAAGTTCACAAACGTTCACTTCTTCGACTTGAATTGGGTGATTGGGAGCTTCGATGTCTCTGTACACATCCTGACGTATGGCTTGAATGCAGTCTTCTGATTCAAGGGCTTTAAGGTCTTCCTCCGCAATTTCTTCATCTTCTTGGCTCTCAAATTTCGCCAGTTTGCCTTTGACGCTGTATCGCTGACATTTGTGAGAAAAAGCTACTTATCTGTTTGGCGGTCCTCCATTCCTCTGGTTTGAATTGGAGCTTCCCACTACCATCTCTGACACACTTCATCTCTCTAGCCACCTGCACTGGATCAGCCTTTTGTCCCCCAGCAGCGCCCTGGTTAAATTTTTGGAGAAGAAACGCCTTTACTTTTTCTTCCATCCTGGGGCTCCTCTTAACCGTTTTAAGCGCCCATCCTTTACTGCGGCATTCTGCGGTACTCGAAGGACCTGATTCTCCAAAAGCAATACGCTGGGCTTCTCCGCTCGACACATGCATCTCTGTAACTATGTTGGCCCACTTCTTTCTGGCCTTGTCGTAAACTGACTCGCCATCTGACTCACGCACATGTTTGCCTGCATCCATGTGAGCCTCAGCTTCCTCTCGAGTCTTGAACGTGAGCACACAGGTACTTTCATTGCAGGAAAAGATTTCTCCTCTTGGAGTGGACTCTTGGCTAACTGTTCCAAGGGTGTTGCTACGTGGGCCAAAGTCCTTTAGCACTGTCAAGCCAGTTTCTGCCTGTTGTGCAACTAACTCGTTGTACGATAAAAAATTGCCAGGTCCAATGCTGAATGCGCGCCAAACACGTACTCCGTCCTCTTCAAAGGAAAAATTGTTTAGAATGCTGATTCCCGGTAGCTTGTTGGCGATTATCTCTCTGCTTGTGTTTACTTTCACAACTGCTGCCCTGACTGCTGCCCTCCGAAAGGAGTAGGTATCTTTTACATAAGTTTCCTCGATTTCCAGGAGGTAGATGTGGTCCTTACATTTATGACTGTGAATAAAGCAGTCTTATAAGACCTTAAAAAATATGTCATTGTGTCTAGATACCCGGCAGCCGGGAAGTGTTTTCAAAATACTACATACCCGGCAGTCTGAAATTATTCTAGAATTTTCACGGAAAAACCAATCCAATCCTCTTCAAAACTATAGATCTTTGCTTAGAAATGCCAAGCGATTTCAATTATAGTTTTGGCTTTGTGTTTGAGGAAATTTTCGAGCTTGGGCATACTACAAAATCTTGATTCTTCGACACTTAGAAAAAATTCGTACTCTGACTCCGGTGTCAACTCTTATAGAATAATTTCTACAAAAACTGAAGTTGAAACCCTGCGAGAGTATTCGATATTTGCTGAGAAATGCGAAGCGATTCTAAATAATGTTTTGCTTTTGTTGTGGACGAATTCTCTTGGCTTCGGCGTACTATAAAATCCTCGACTCACGGGCACGGTTGTTCAAAAGACTAGATACCCGGCAGTCAAGAATTCATGAATAATCAATACATTCAATATCCACAAAAATGATCATTGAAACCTAGCTCCCGAGAGTATTTCAGTATTTCAATTTTAGGTCGGAAATACCAAGCGAGTTTTTACAATGTCAGTTTGGTTTTGCACAAATTGTACGAACTTTATGTGACTCACGGGCACGATTTTTCAAAGACTACATACCCGGCAGTCAAAAATCAGATCAACAGAACCTCAACGCTATTAGGCACACGTTGCGAACTGATCTGAGAGTGGTCTCCTCACTGAGGGGACAAATCCCCTGAATTTGAAAAAATCTACTTGAGTGACTATATATAGAGGAACGCTTTGTATTTCTATTTAACCGAGAGCTTCGTCGCTTCCAACGCTAAGCCGTTACTTCGTCGCTTCCAACGCTGAGTTCGTTTTGGCGCGAAAACCAACACCACGTGCCACCTTTGTCACGCCACTAAAGTGTCACACCGGAAGTTACATCGGTGGCGGACTTTCGTCACCGAACGCTCAAGTGTTTTGTAGCTATTTTGTACTACTTTGCCGAGGCAATTGTTGAGGCCTTAAGTTGGAAAATCGCTTGGTATTTCTACACCGACATCTCAGCAGGTTCAAATGGAAATTTTGATGGAAAAACGGGAAGCATTTTTGACTGCCGGGTATGTAGTCTTTGAAAAATCGTGCCCGTGAGTCACATAAAGTTCGTACAATTTGTGCAAAACCAAACTGACATTGTAAAAACTCGCTTGGTATTTCCGACCGAAAATTGAAATACTGAAATACTCTCGGGAGCTAGGTTTCAATGATCATTTTTGTGGATATTGAATGTATTGATTATTCATGAATTTTTGACTGCCGGGTATCTAGTCTTTTGAACAACCGTGCCCGTGAGTCGAGGATTTTATAGTACGCCGAAGCCAAGAGAATTCGTCCACAACAAAAGCAAAACATTATTTAGAATCGCTTCGCATTTCTCAGCAAATATCGAATACTCTCGCAGGGTTTCAACTTCAGTTTTTGTAGAAATTATTCTATAAGAGTTGACACCGGAGTCAGAGTACGAATTTTTTCTAAGTGTCGAAGAATCAAGATTTTGTAGTATGCCCAAGCTCGAAAATTTCCTCAAACACAAAGCCAAAACTATAATTGAAATCGCTTGGCATTTCTAAGCAAAGATCTATAGTTTTGAAGAGGATTGGATTGGTTTTTCCGTGAAAATTCTAGAATAATTTCAGACTGCCGGGTATGTAGTATTTTGAAAACACTTCCCGGCTGCCGGGTATCTAGACACATTATATACGGTGCAGTTAGAAGAAATATGAACACACAACCTGTTGAAAGCCGCTTGCCCTGTCAGGACCCTCCACACTGCGTAGTCTGTAATGCTCTGTGCGACATTTTCCGCAAATGGCTAAAAAAAGGAATACATAAAAATGGATTCCAGTGGATTAGAAAAGAAATCCAGGTTATAAATTACTAAGTGAAAAATGGCTGCAGGATATAGATTTCTTACAGGTTCGGTTCCTTACAGCAATGCTGAAATGCTGTTATAAACCGAAAGCCGGTTCAGCTCTCCACAGATTGATACCCTAAAGATCCATGATATTTATTAATGGGTTTATTAACTGGCATCAACGCAAATTGTTTAGACTACGGGAAAATAACGCGAAACACGACCAATTGTAAATAACACGACCAACGCAAACATTTGTGATCGTTGTGTCATAGAAAATGAAACAAAATGCAGAAGAAGATTACTTATACAGTACAAATCTCCCTCGAGGTTCTACGTAAGCTACGGCCACACAGTAGTTTAGCAGGTCTGGAAATTATGAATTGCGTTTAAATCGTAACAGTACACGAAAATAGCTTGTTGCACCCACTACTGCTATCTTTCTGGTAAGTCTTGGCTTGGCGTCTTTCTTAATTTAATTAATGTAAAATATTTGAACTCTTTCGGTGGAAGGAACCCTGAGACGAATATTTTTTTCCTATAGTGGCCAAAAGAGCTTTACGCATCCCTTTACACACTAACTTGAATAAACATCTGACCAAACGATTTGGTTGTCCAAAATAAAACGGGCAAAGAAATTTTCGTGACTTTGAAACAAACATTTTGTTTGTCTGAAATCTTGAGTTGTCTTTCTCAATTTAATTAATGTAAAATATTTGAACTTTTTTGGTGGTGAAACTGAAAAGGAACCCCAAGACGGATAATTTTTTTTATAGTGATCACAAGAGCTTTAAGCATCCCTTTACACGCTAACTTGAACAAACGTCTGACCAAAATATTTGGTTGTCAAAAATTTAACTGGTATAAAGATTCTCGTGACTTTGAAACAAACATTTTGTTTGCCTCGTTTAATCTGTACGATCTATGTACATCTTTGGTAAAAATTATGCTTGTATGCAAATTCTTACACAAGTTTGGATATATTTCAGTTGTTTTTAGTAATAAAAACGAAAATGTAGCCCACAACAAAGATCAAAACAGGGATGTTTTGCGCTCTTATTGGCGAAATTGGAGTACATTAAATAGTACAAAGGTGTTTACATCGGGAGCGTCACGATATCAGTTGCGTTACTACAAAAATATGAGTGAAAAACGTATTTTAAAGGCCAAATTGCTTTAGACCTTACAATATTTTTTTTTTATCTGAACTCCTACCTGTGTGTACTAATGTCTTGTGAGTAAATGTTATCGTTTTGGAGTAGATGAATGTAGTCGAATCCATGAAGGGTGCGCTCAAATTACAAATGTCAAACAGTCGCACTTCTAAAGAGACATAAATAAGTCGTTGGCAAAATTTTTAAATCATTGAATGAAACTCACCAGATCCTATTGGTACTGCAGAATTGTGTAAACCGAAGATTTCTTTTGACAGCGTGAAATTGACGCGGCGTGGGTCCTTCATCTGTTTGCGTTGACCCTCGTGCAATGGATAGCAACATGTCGCAATTTTTCGACCTCGCCAGTCAGTTAGTTCCTTTCTGTGTTTGGGACAGATAACCATAGCTGCCACCCTATCTTCAGGCAAATAAAAATACCCTGCTCTGTTTAATATAAGCTCCGTTTCCGTGATTCCTGGATTTTCAGACCGTCAACCTCGCTTGGAGCTTACACCTAGACCAAGCAAGTGGGCTGTGGCATCTTGTTTACAAGCATTTAAAGGCAATATTGTGCTAGACCCGACGGAACTACACGGCGATTGTTCTGAAACGAATGAGCAATTCATATCACAGGACTTTAAGATTGTTTTTAAAATGAACTGAACGCGAGAGTCACGAATGGCACAGTAACATTACCAAGAACTGACAAAACTTCCGTGTCGGGCCGAAAAAAAATGACATCCCTTTGTCTCACATTTAGTAATTAAGTTGGATCAACTGCCGATAAGACTATATTAAATTAACTATATCTGATATAATTGGGTTTTTTCTGCGCTGTATTAAAGAGAAGAAAAATAGTTATCTGAAATTCCGTGATAATCCAAGCGGTACTTATTCATGCATAATACGACTGAAATTTCGCGGGGAAAAAACAATGAGTTCATGCCAGGGTCTGCAGAATCGATTTCTTTAAATTGTGCATAAAATTTCGAAATAAAAATGGGCAATAATTCCTAAATTTTCTACAATACTAGAACTGCATTAAAATACAACAATTTCTTTTGAAATCTAATTCACTTGAAATGTCATTCACGTTATGCAATATAACTGCGTGATCGAGTTTTCGCGCGAAAATAGCCATAAGAGCGTTTTTAGCTATTTTTGAACAAAATTCGTGGAAAAAGAGTGTCTTGTGCCAATCAATAAATTTTTGTTTTTGATTAAGAAGGGTATGGACTGTTCTAAAATGTTATTTAATAGAAAATAAACCACCGCACTTTTGAAAAAATGAAATTTAAAAATCCCCCAAAATTCACTATGCTGCAGGCACAAGCTACCTACCCAGATTAGAAAATATGTCAAAAATTACAGTTAAATTCAAAATGTTTTTTAAAACATTCATAACATCTAGAAAGGGTTAGTTTAGCTTGAGAAAAAAATATGTGAGCTTAATGCTAAAGGAAGATTTGTTTTAAGAACCGAGAAGATGGCCTTTTTTATGTGAAATTTTTTGCTCTTTCTGTGCCAAAACTTAGGGGGGTGGTCAATCTCGGGATCAAAAAGCCAAAAAATTATTTAAATAGCACCAATCTAAATCTTATCTGAAAAATGCTGAATCAAAGATCTCTTCGAGATATCGACTTTTTTTGCATGAAGTTAGTATGAGTAGAAGGTTTATCCTGGGCATTGTTGTTCGAACATATCATGGAAGAATTCAAACGTCTTTCAGTTCAAGCATTTTTTTTATTTTCGCGGAGTAAATGCTGTACTTGTCAGTCGCGACGGCTGGGTGCTTTGCGACTCGTATACTTTGGCTTGGTTAAAAAAGGTAAACTTTGACGTTTGCCTTTAACATGTTTAATCGAAATAGTTGTTTCCTTTCGAGTTAGAAAGATTTCTACTCGGCTTAATGCAGAAAAATAACGCTTGATCGCAGGTTAGGTTACGCACGACAGAGTTACCTTTTGTCTCGTCACGCAATCTTAACCCCACATTGAGAAGTAAATTTTCGTTTGGATATTACCAAAAGCCGCTTCTCCTCGTTATTCTTTACCTTACGGCTACACATCCCATTTCTAACGACTACATTTCCAGCAAAACAGTTGCTGTTTATTTTTCTAATGGCGATGCATTAACTTCTGAACGAAAGAAACGTTTAACGTTTACTGCTTCCACCGGAAGTAATTTCACAACAGGCTACAAAACCGACACTTAAAAGAAGACCACCAGCTGCAAGTCTACAATGTACAAGACCAGTTTTCTGTTTTAAAGAAATGCCGCACGAAGTTGGACTGTTTAATTTACGAAATGCTCTTTATTAGAAACATAAAGCCGAAACTTAACACGCAATCAGATTCTGTGCGTGCTAAACTGTTTATTTAAAATCTTAATATGCTAATATATTATCACACCCTAGATCACTATATAAGCCTGAACTCCGTATTATAATTTTAACTTGATAATGATGACATGGCGTCATCGAAACGTCGTTCTATTTTCCTATCGCTTATTTTTCTTCTCAAATGTTTCACAAAACATTTTGTTATTCGAAAGCTACAAAAACACTTATATTACTTAACACATTTAATGATGTTGCAATTAGCGAAGCGCACTAATGACGTCACAGAATTTGACCCCCGGTGTGAGTCAAAATTCGGACAAACAAACCGCTCTGTAAGAGCAATGTCCCGGGGGGACTCCCATATGAAACGGACGGGGATGCTCGTCGGAAATTTTGAAAAGAACCCCTAAAAGAGACCAATCTGGGTGTGGCTCAAGCCTTTCTTGACCCCTAAAAGATACCAAAAACTAAGAATGGAGTTTATATTTGTATATTTCTTCGTGCGTAACCCTAAACGAGACCATTATGGCTAAAAATACTGGCGTTTTGGGCGTTTTTCCCGGAACAGCCTAAGCGAGACCAAAAGTCCGAAATTTACACCCCTAAGCGAGACGACGAGCATCCCCGTCACTTTCATATTCGAGTCCCCCCCCCCCCCCCCCCCCCCGGGAGCAATGTATGGTTGGCGGGCACTTTGGAGGCATATTTAGCGATTGTTTCACAAAACCATGGCCAGATTGGCTCGGACTTCGGAAAGCCTTACCTGTGCAACGTAGAAAGCTCAAATCGTGGTTTGAAACAAAAGGTTTGTCAAACAGAGCGATTATACAATAAATGTGTAAAATGTTTTACTCTCAGTTATTGAATGGATTATAAAGGCCCAATTTGCTGCCGGGATTTGCTGAAAGAAAACATTTATTTTTATGAGAAATGCAAAACGTTTACACTGTTCTTAGTGGCACATTTTGCAACACAACAGAGCTAACTTCAGATTTATGCAATCACAAAATTACACAAAGAAACGCTCGTCCGATCGGTCCCCTTGCCTGACCCGAATATTTAAAGAGGTCAATTTCGTTACACAATTGTCGCGGCAAATACTATTTAATATACACTGTTCGAGCTCGGCAGCTGTAGCTGCAGTCTGTCATAGTAATGGGGATAAAGATAATAGATAATAAATAATAAATCAAACCCGCCGTCAATTCCATTAGAAAGGCGTTTGAATAGCATAATATTTTCGCCCTCTATCTATCATGTGTCGAAACAGATCGGATGGCCGGCGATCAGTGTCGTCAAATTCGGGAAGAATTCTGAACTTCTTGCAACCGACGATCTTTCCGGTGCCTAAATACAAACATACAAACATACATGCAAACATACAAGTGCTATCCTTCGCAATTATATAATTCGATAGTAATTCGCATTCGGCAGCCTGGATAATTTTGCAGTGGAAATCAAGGTGTCATTACCGGATCTTCGACTAATAAATTCAATTTTGGGCCATTTTTTGGATACCTTCAATCTGTTTTTCACTTACTAAAGCAAAAATGTTTGAAATCTATCATTTTTCGAGCCTTTCGAGAATCTCGGCCTCAAATTGTGCCTTTCTCGCCCTCTTTTTCTTGTCAAGAATGCGTCCCCTCCATACAAAGCCTTTGCCAAAACTAAAATTGTTGTCCGACTCACGACTCACTGTGGTGAAATCTATTTTTAGTAATTAGTGCGCTGTGCTAGATGATGTTGCAATTCTAAATTGTGCAACTCAGCAGAAATAATCAATTGTCACCAAATGAGTTCCCTTTGGTTAACTATTAGCAACGTTTTAGTGTGTTCGTACAGATCGTGCGGGTAATGTTTGACCTCCTGACCTCTTTCAGTGCTTTGGCTAAATTAAAGGCACGGCGCCACACAGTAAAATCTTTAGAAAAGCAGTCACTTGAGAAACACACAAGTCGTGTTTGCGTTAGTCACGGAGTGAACGTGACTTGAAATTTCCTTTACCACGTCATCTTTTGCTTTTCAAAACCACATGCCTAGCCGGAAAAATGCCTGCTTACGCATGCGAATATTTATTTTGTTCCGAATGTTCAATAAAATAACCCAAACCAGTTCATTTAAAAGAAAGCCAAATCACGCCAAAATAAAGAGTAGACTATAAAGGCTATCTCATTGTGTTTTTCCGTTTAGCGTCTTCCGACAAGCTTTTGGTAATTCCCCTGGCGCGATGACCTGTATCCCGTCCATTGACACATTCTTGCTGAGCTTGCAACTTACGTTTCGATTCTCAAAATACCGTAAACTCAAAACAAAAATTGGGATATCCAGAAAATAAGTCGTTGCTTTGCAATATTTAACACGTTCCGGGTAAATTGTACGACTTGTACTCGCTCCGAGCCAGACGCTTGTGTAACACAACAATAAATCACACAAACAGAGCGCAGAGTATTCAAACTGAAAATAGGTGAATGATTATTTATAGCTACAAGCGAGAGATCGCGTGACATGGGTCTGACGTAGTGGTAGTTTTAAATAGCTTGGACATGTCCAAGCGGTCTTTGTTTTCGCTATGTGATTTTAGGTTAAATTAATATTAGCGCCTAAAGGTTTGTACTAGTAAAAATTGCCTTCGAGCGCTGAACCCCTTACATTCTTAATTGGTTATGTGACGTAAGATTTGGGCTACTCACGTTTTTGATTCTTATATAATGTTTGTAAATTTGACAAGTCACGTTTTTTCTACAAGAACGGAAGTGTAGCCTGCGTGGCCGGCGTTCAAAGGGGAAGGAGAAGGGGAGTTCGAGCGCGAAGCGCGAGGTGCGAGGAGAGAGCGCGAAGCGCGATCGGGGAAGGGGGGAAGGGGAACGCCTGCCCTGACGCTATTGTTTTTGTCGTTTTTTACGTCCAGATTCTGGACGCAAAAATCGTGATTGGTCAGAATTTACAGAGTGTGAAAATTGATTGTTCTGATCAGTCAGATGTATGTCATTCAATCGATTAATTTGATGGCTGTGGTCTGTTCTCAACTTTCATTCAATGCAGATGAATCCAATGGCGAATGTTATGAGCGATTTCTCTGCGAAGCGGTTGATTCTTTGAAAGAAATCGGCCGTTGTAGGATTTGGTATCAAACTACTGAATTTGCGAAGAAATTATAAAAAGTTATAGCAGCCGGTAAGCGCTACACGCTGTAAGTTGTTTTGGTCACGGCCGGTTGCAACCCGACGCCATAAACTCGAACACCGGAAACGCTGCTTGATTGAATGTAAAAATAAACGTTCTCTCAGTCTCAGAACGGCAACTTTCGTAACAAATCCGCAGTTGAAGCGTGCAAGGAAGATATATCTGAGATGATCTACCATGAAAAGATTTTGTTTTGCCATATTTCTGACAAGAAGACGAGAAGTAAAGAAATTAGATAGGCAATTCGAACGGTGAAGTGTTTTATTTCCCGCGAAAATCAGCACCAATCAGATTGGATAGTTTTGACAGCCAGACGTAAAACAGAGGGCAAGCAGATGACAAGTACTTTGGGGGCGGTATGAAAAAAACAATAGCGTCAGGGCAGGCGTTCCCCTTCCCCCTTCTCCGATCGCGCTTCGCGCCCTCTCCTCGCACCTCACGCTCGAACTCCCCTTCTTCTTCCCCTTTGAACGCCGGCCACGCAGGCTAACGGAAGTGCTGAAGCACAACTATAGAGTGACACTTTACAAGTCACGCGCTTTGATCACCCACAGCGGAAAGTATTCCCTTGAGAAATTAAAACAGTCCCTTGAGAGTTAACAAGAATGCAATCCCTTCCGGTTTAGATTTTAGCCTATGTAAACGCTATTCTCCTACTTTTGCTTGTAAACAAGCAAAAAATGTAAACAAGCAAAAAAAGTCGAAAAAATGGGGGAAATCGGCTGACCCCCATCTTTTGCCATTGCCTGGTTCTCTCTGGCAATGACAGTTAAGGGCTTGTAACATCACAGACAACGGTCATATCTCAGTAAAAGGACAATCGTGATGTAATTCCATCATCCCCGAATATCCTCGTTAAATTTTAGAGGAATCGATGTTCAAAATGTAGTGAATTAAAGTTTTGCAAGATAGCAAGATAGCACTCCGTCAAGAAATTTGCGCGACCTTAAATTTTTTACCGCGTTGCACTGCATATTTGATGTTTGCCCAAGACGGCCGTGCTGAGAAATGTACAGGAATGCCAGAAGCACGTGCAGAGCTATTGTACTAATAATTACACCTTTTGTTTTCTTCAAAATGTCTCTGACTTGTCGCGACAATTTTGTTTTTGTCAAAAATGTTATGACATTTAAAACTTGTCCGCTAGTGCGATTCGGCCCTTAGCTTAAATACTCCTGCAAGTAGGAATACTATGCTTAGCTGTAGGTTTAAATAAACTACTATAAACATACACAAGTAACAACTTCAGATTATTCGTATACTGGGTAATAGCATGTACTATACTCATGTACTCATGTGGAAATACCGAGATAAATCGTTGTTGTTGTTGTTTTTGTTGTGTGGCTGTGTGCTTATGATGATGCCAGCACTGAGAAAATACACTGCGTCCCAACCCTCTATTATTGTATAGCAGTGAATAATTTTTGCGTTTTTCAGTTTTCTAAACATGTGCTGTAAACAACATTTAGCGCTCAGTATTAAACAGTTATTAATTAGAAATTTTACGCAAATTTAAAACATTAGCGATATCGCGTAAACCAGTTTGTAATGAACTTATAGCTAAGATGGAAGTTAATGTTCAGTAAAAGATCAACGCCATTTAAAAGTGAATGAACATTATACATTATATACATTATATGAACATTATGTGTGTCAAAAAATGTTAGAAATCTAGGTTAATTTCAACGATTCATTCTACCTAATGTCCTTCATAGTCGAACTGTTCGAAGACAAGTGCCATCAATATTCCCAGCACTCGATATTGAATTTTAAGTTGAGAAAAAAACGAGATAAAGAGAAAGGCGGCAGCCAGATCATGTCGATCCATACACAATGCTGTCCGTAAAATGCCACGCACGGAAGAAAGTGAATTCTTTTTATGTACTGCCGTCACTGTTAGCTAAAAAATTGTAAATTACGTTTTTAAGGTTCTGTTTCTAAATAAGTTTTGAATTTAAAAATGTACATGAATTATTGTATATGCTACCTAACTTGTACCTGCCTTGTCGAACAAACTATCTTCAAAACGGACGAAATGCTATCTCAGAACCTATTTTTTCAAAATTTCCTGGGGAATACCCTGAGACACCCCTACGTTCTCGCCCCGGAGGCCCTCCCCTTCTCCTTCCCCTTTGAACGCCGGCCACGCAGGCTAAACAGACAACAACAGACAACAGAATTAAAGAATAAAAGATCCTGCCGATCGGCTGCCTGCATAAAGCGATGACGTTATCTGTTACACGTCATCGCTTTAGACTGCAAAACAGTCGTTTTTTCTCTAAAGTCGTTAAAAAAAGCGCTTATCGAAGGTGCGAAGCGCCGATCGTCTCGCGTGCCAGTTTTGACATTGGCTACAGACCTCTCGCTCTCGTTCGAAGACCAAGCGCGTTCGCAAAAGATACGACAGTTTTGCAGTCTATCATCGCTTAAACACTTAACTGTACACTGTAAACTGGAACAAGACAAAAATAAGACCATATTCGCTGGTTGAAGCAAAAGTTGAGAGGTTCTGTAAACTGTAATACTGTACTGTAAGTCAGAGAAAACGAAATCTTCGATACCCATACACTAAAGCAGAGAAGTAATCAGTTTTAGCGGAATGATTGTTTTGGTGAGTGAGTTTGGTATCCTTGAGGCATTAAAATTGTTACTGACGATAGAAGTTTCGGTACAATTCTACCGAAACTTCAAGCGTCAGTAACCGTGGCAGTTTTAACTATGTTATGTCATCCTTGAGGCGCTGACTAACTTTGCTTTATGTCAATACGAAGTTCTGAAGGACACATTATCCACTAAAACAAACACTTCTCAAGTGTCCGTTGACGGTTTCAAAGTGTCCGTTGTCCGTCTAAGAGGGAGTTTAGCTACAGTAAAATGACTGAAAAACGGCAGGGACCAACACCAGGTGTCCGTCTAATAGAGCCGAGGTGACCGTTAAGAGAGAGTTGACTGTAATCTTGAGCAAATTATTTTAAAAGAAAAGGCCAAATAATTGCAAAGCTAACTGACTAGAGTGTGTGCAGGACGGAAAAGGACGGAAGGCGGAAGAGCATATAAATAGGCACTCTGGTAAAGGAGCAGTGTCACGATATTTTGAGCCATTTTTCTGATTACTTCCAAATTGAAGGAAACCTCAAAATAATAGTTTTCTAACATAAGAAAACATCAAAGAAGTTATATAAACGCTAAAATGACCAAGGATGGTTTCAACGGACGAAGATTAAGATAGATTGCGGACAACAGAGTTCTCCGTGACGTAGCTGCTTTAAGAGATTTGTGAAGCGAACAAGTAGGAATCAAAGGATAAAAAATTACTAGCAGGTAGCCAATTTTATAGATTTTTGTAAATTTGGTACAATTTAATAAAGACTGGCGACACTCCTGTGAAGGTACACTGCGACCTTAATCAGTTATTTCTCAAACTCATTAATTATTGTGTTTTGCTGCAGCCGCAATGGCTGCAAGCAAAACACATTGAGAGCTGAAGTTTGTGCCGTAAGGTGTAAGTGCCGTAAGGTGTAAGTGCCGTAACAGAGGAGAAATCTGAACTACCGATGTCAATCAAATCCATGAACAAACAAAATCGAAACCAATGAACCGTAGCGCTGATCGCATTCGAAGTTACGGGCCAAAGTATTCGAACGCAAACCACGTTGGACACGTTGGAAAACAGAAAACCGATTTAAAAGTATATCGCATTGGGAAAGAAAACAAACTGTGGCGCGACCACTCCAGTTTTATGAGAAAATTATTCTGCAGTTTTCATCATTTACGAAAAGAGCGAAGACTTGGAACCTCGCCGAAGGTCATAAATATTTTCTCCAAAGGACCGGTTAGTGCACAGTTTGTAAACTTTCGCTTTGAAAATAAACTTACCCTCACCTTGTCTACACTGTCTACAGCATACTAGTACTGTATTAACTCTGAACTTCATATTTTAAAATAAAATGTATGAACGTGTAACTTGTCACGCAAAGACAGCTGGAAAGGAATATACCATGCTGGTAGGCTGCACCGCTAATTGTAGCTGTATTCGAGCTATATAAAAGACAGCTAGAAACGAATTAATACTAGTAACATCACAATGGGAAAGAAACTTATTCAGTGGTGCACACCGTCGAAAACAAAGAAATATTAAAGGAAGTTCTCATTCACCAGATTCACTGCATCAGATGCAACATTCGTCAGTTCGTGTTTAAATGCGTGGCGACCAGTTTGTTTACTAGTTATTAAAAAATAATACGGTCTTCATTTAATAAACAGTTCATCCTTAAATTTCAGCTTTTCTACGACTGACAGGTAGGTACTATAGTATAAGCCCCGCTAAAGTAGCTGGAAAGGGAAAGTTTTTTGAAAAATGAATTTTTGACTGCCAGACGCGCTGGCGCCACATGTTTATTTTGTGAAGATTAATTAAACGCCGTGAAAAATAGAATTTGATGTCCAGCGAGCCACTGCATCTTCGGCTACGCAGTCCTCAGTGAATCCTCCAACTTCACAAATTTCTAAAACTTTAAGAAAACGAACTTTCGCAGAATCAAAAATTGGTCCTTATCGATCTTCCGATCTTGTTGTGAAGACACTGAAATTCGACGAGTGTTCATGCGTGAAGGGATGACTGACGAATGATAATAATTATTTGTAAACTTTCGCTTTCAAAATGAACTTTGCGTTACGTTCAACGCCGTCTTTCTGTTGTTGTACGCCGGTGCGCGTGCGATTATTTATAATTTCTGAATTTTGCATATTTAACTCAGGGTGACACAACAAGTTTGTTAAGAGTTAGTTGTTCCAGTGTTTAATTTGGGTGAAAGTGGTTAAAGAACCACTGTCTTGTCACTAATAAATATATCACATTGAGTTCTTATAAGGTCAATAGATTCTGTCTTTTTCGTTGTTGTTAAAACGCTACCATTGTGACAATGATTCCAAATACAACTAACGGTAACCAGTGAGATAACGCCACTAAAAGAATCACATTGAGTTCATTGAGATTTTTTTATAATGTTAAGAGTTACTGTTTTTTATCAAAGAGACAATCATTTCAGACATTACGTTAACTTACTAGTAATTAAATTATGTTTGCTGTCTTTGATTTCAACATAACATTGATCAGTAAAATTATCAGGATTGAATTAACACAAAGTGACTACAATATAGTGCAATTATTAACCTGCACACAAGTGACAGACAATAAAAGACGTTGGATTTCAATCTCGACTCACTTGTCTCTCATCAACATGTTCCCTAAGACTTTGCTCTAGCAGCAAAACACATGGACCCATTGGGGCCCTATTTTTCATATTGTTATTAA